>NW_005841862.1:3307031-3312933 GCF_000455745.1 Alligator sinensis | reverse complement strand
GGTCTGAACCCTGCTGCCTCAGTGGCTGTGCAACGCCACCACCGAAGGCATGCGCAGGGTGCGGACCCCAGCCTGTAGCAGCAGCCACCTCTGCCCCACACACAGATCAGGGGGCACGTGCCCCCTGTGCCT
Source organism: Alligator sinensis (assembly GCF_000455745.1). Lineage (NCBI taxonomy): Eukaryota > Metazoa > Chordata > Crocodylia > Alligatoridae > Alligator > Alligator sinensis. The sequence goes on along the minus strand of NW_005841862.1, from coordinate 3,312,801 downwards.
GCTCTGGGGGTGCATTTAGTGGCGGGAGCCCTCCCACACCCCTGGATGGGCCACCCGGGCTTGGAGCATCCCACAACCTGCCCCGGGGCTCCATTCACCCCAGCCCCCGCCCCCCGTCTCTGCCCAACTCCCTCCCTCACCACGGGGGCCTCAATCTGCCACCCCACCTCTTCCCCACAATAGACTTACCTGCTGGGGGGACATGCACGTGCATGCTCAGCCCCCCAAAATCATATTTTCTTTGTCCACCTATGAATGGAATGCTGAGGCCTTGAATAGTGGAGAGCTTGCAGTACTGACACTATGCAGCTGTGGGTGGACTTTGTACACACATCTTAATGTGATCTGCAGGCACTCTTAGTCTGCCTGGCAACAGATGGAGTGCATAGGGAACCCCTGATTGGCTGACCCAAACTGCTCATGGTCAGCCTGTGTTCCTATGCAGCACAATGTGTGGATTGTGAAGGGGTCACTTGCTAGAGAAGCAGAATTCAGCAAGTGACACACTGTCTCATAGGGTGAGTGGGTGGGATAGGAATCCTGGAGGACTATGTTCTCTTCTGAAAGAAGCTATGGCATGTACAGATGTTCACTCTCCCAGGAGTGACTGACTCTGAATGTTCCCAGGTTATTTTACTCCCAGAGTGGCCATTTTTCCTCTGGGAGTAAAAGCCTGAATATCTGTATACTCATGGTTTCTTCTGGGAGAGGAGCAACTAGCCCAAGAGAAAATGAATGTCTGTATGAGGCCAGAGAAACCACTTCTCATAATCCTTGCCGTTGTTGTCACTTCATACTGCTGCGTACTGAGATGTAAGAACACAAAGGATATTTGTATGTCAGAAGAGACCACATTTAAATTGCGATCATTAAGGGCTATTTGCTATAACCAAGTTAGATCAAAGATGATAAGGACAAACTAGAACAATGATAACAACAACAAAAAGATTAGCTTTTCTTTTTGGCTAAGACCTTGTGTGGTAGGTTACACCTAATAACAAAGTTTCACCATGTCTTAAATAAGTGTTCATTGAATTGAACTGAAAATAAGTGTTCTCAGGAGAAATGGAATTTATTGGAAAATGTGTTCTAGCTTTAAATATTGCTTGGAGATAAACCTTTCTGGGTATAACCTTCCTTTGAAAGATACAAAAGTGAAGTTTGTGTTCTCTCAGCACTCAACAGCTTACCTCATGTCAATAACCTGACTCACTACCACGCTGGGCTGGGATGCTTTTCCTTCTGCTACATCATACAGGAAGAGTTTGAAATCACAGACCACAGCCAGAGCCCTCTGCCAACCTTTCTTAACTCCAGCTGGCTTAGGAACCTATAGTAAAACAAACAGCTGATCAACTTTCAACAAATTTGTGTATTCAAAAGAAAAAAGATATCAAAGAATACAATGCAAATATTATTTTTGTTAATAAATCAATGCACTGTTTGTTCTCCTGTTCAGAAATATGACAGGCAGCATAAACAACATTACATGCATTCAGTAAAAGACATGAGAACCAGGGGCGCTTGTATTTGTGACAGAAACTGGTTGTTTTTGCAGTTTAATTGTGTAACACTGTACACGTGTGGGGGGTTTTATGATTTAAATGAATTTGCTATGTTGCAAACTAAACCACATCCACGTGGTGGGCTCAGGGAAGAGTTGGATCCGGCAGGTGCTGCCTGCAAACTGGGGCAGCACCCATGCAGCTAGCATCCTGCCTGGGCGGCCCCAGGGGGTGCTGCCACTGCGGAGGGAAGGACTGGGCCCCCCTGCAGCTCAGGGGCTGAATGGCTCAGCAGCAGCTTGTGCGGGCAGGCTCTGCTGAGAAAAAAAAAGCACCAAGGGGCCTGATCTTTTCCCCCCTGCCCATGGAGACCACCTGCCTCTCCTACAGGCCAGTGGGTGAGCTGCCGGTGGGCCTGAGCTGTGGGGGGCCCAGACCTTCCCTCTATGGTGGTGGTGCCCCCCCAGGTGGCACCAGCCTGCTAGCAGCCCACCTAGGCGGCCTTGTGGGGTGCTGCTACCACAGAGGGAAGGACCGGGCCCCACCCACAGCTCTGGGGCTACTGAGCCTGCTGGCAGCTCACCCCTTGGCCATGGGAGACACGGGCAGGCTCTGCAAAAAAAAAAAAAAAAAAAGGACTGGGCCTTTCACTGTAACAGTGATGGAAGCCCCATAATTGAAATCATTGTAATTAAAAATCCACTGTTTCAATTTAGGGGATAAAACCCCCGTCATGTGTACAAGTGGCCCAGGTGTGGAGCCCAGGTGTCAGATTTAAACTCCACATTGTATTTTAAAAAAACCTGTCCCTACCTCATTCTTCCTTATCCAGAAACTCATGAAAAACAAACAAAGGGCATTTATACACATACTTTTTTCCAGCGACATGCCAGAGATCTGCTACTTTGAAGCAGTCTCGATTAATTGAGTCTGCTGCTCCGCATGTGAGCTGAGGTGAACGGTACTGCGCCATGTGTAGTTGTATAAGTGGTAAAATGTGCATCAGTGTGCAGAAAATGGTGGCGGTGTGCTTTTGAACTAAAGCACCTCCAAGGTGTTTTAGTACAAAAGCCTGCTGCCACCATTTTCTCAGTGCATTTTTCAAAGCACCCGGCACTGCGATGCATGCACATGTAAAAATGCCGAAAGATACTGATAGGAAGAGAAATAAAATCTTACAACGCTAAGTCACTGGCTTTGGTAGAAAATGAGGTAACACCTGATAGCTGTTTGGTGTTCTTAATCCAGTGCCCATATAATTAGGAAACTATCACTATAACTAAGACAGAAAGAACTACCATCATAATGCAAAAGTCCAGAGACTGACCTGAAGACTGAAACAGTCTCTCAGGTTAGAGGTAGTCTCTCCCAGGTAGGTTCAGAGAGCACATTGACACAACAGAATGAAATAAGTTTGTTGCTGACAGTGCTATATCTGCTCTGTGAATAACTAGAGATCTTCAACCTCCAAGGCTGCCACTTCAAAATAAAAACATATATATAATATGTACATGTGCATGCACGTGTGTGTATATATATATCCACTAACACACACACTCGCATATACACACATGCAGACTTATTCAGAAATAGACTTTTAAAGCTTAGAATCAGAGCAGTTAACCCCAAGCAGCTCAATACAATCTCTTGATACTTACTCGGACATGACCTTCATATGCAGTCCCTATACCTTTCTGTGGGTCTATTCCCAGAGGACCCTTGGTCTGTTCAGGTGGAATTGGGCACACTGCTGGGGCCTTGTCTGCACAGGTCACATGGCATGAAAATCCACAAACTTATCAGGAAAGGGGAAGGAAAAAGGAGTCAATAACTCACATAAAATCTGTCTTCTTATGCAATATGAAAGCTAGGACAATAACGTGTGTAAAGGAAGTAACTCTTTTGAAGCACATTCAATTGGCTAATAATTCAATTATTTCAGTAAAGCTTTCTATAGTGAGAGGAAGAAAAGTAAAATTCTTCATCAGTAGCTCTAAATTTTTGGACTGGAAAACTATATTGGCTACAAGTAAATCTAGATTAATTCAATCTTGAAGTAATTTAAAATGGCTACTGAATGGCAATTTTCCTTTTATTTTTCTCACATGCCAAATTCATTTTATCATCAGTACATTTGACTTCTGTATATGTCCTTGGTTCCATTAAACTAAATTAAAGTAAATTCTTCCACCATCAATTATTATGTTCTAAATATTTCCCAGCAGACCAATTTCAGCTAATTATACAGTCCACTGCAAAAAATTCTCCTTGTAACCCACCCAAAATGCTTAGCTACCACCGTTACAAGACAACAATAAGATTACAAAACATAATTTAAAGGTAAGCATTACAGAATGGATTATTTCAGCATAATAGTAACATTGCTTGCATAGTTTTCAGTAACACCATCTGTAAGACCATAGGCACTTAAACTCATGTTTATTTTGGTCAGACTTACCTTCACAGGTGCAGCCCTGTCTTATCAAACCAACCATCAGAGATGTGCACTGATTGCATTTTGTAGGTGTATTAAAAGATTTCACTACAAACTGATGGGCCTTAGGCTGGGAAATAAACAGATACAGATGTTAGCTGCTAGCAACATACTACCATCACTTCTTGTGCAGGCAGACCTAATGAAAAAATGTATGTGGGGTTTAAATCTTGTGGTAGCAAAAATTAGGATTTTGCACATAATTCCTGAGCTGAAAATTTACCTTGCTTTAGTTATCCATTCCTTAAAAAGCTCAAATAGTATGGATTGCTATCAACTAATTTCTGTTGGTACTGTCCTCTGGAAAAAAATATTTAGACTTGCACCTTGTCCCAGTACATACATTGGCTGCCATTTCTGAAAGGAAGATGGGCACGGTCGTCTATAAATGTCTCCCTGTTGTAGAAGCACATTTTAGAGGTTGCATTTTTTGAACTGCTAGCCAGTCAGGAGTTTTATTATAAAGGTAGAAAGTCTGCCAGAAGAGAAAAGTCATACTGGAATGCATCACTATAGTTTAAAATTCTGACTTGTTTGCTACAGTGGATAACAGAGTTCAGTTTCATGATGTGAGGGGTGGGTGATTCTGTGATGTTAGTGGTAAAAAAATGTTTAAGGTAAGAGAGTGCATGAGGCTGATTTTCAAAGGACTCCCCTCTCCTTGGCTCCTGGGAGCCTGCACAGTATTAATTGAATGCATTCTTTCTCCACAAGCTTGCCATGCAGTCACAAAGACAGCAAAGTCCAATGGCTGCCCATGAATGCATGATGAACATTAGGGGTGTGCAAAGTGGGCAGTATTCAATTCGGATTCGGCCTGATTTGGGGGACAGTGATTCAATTTGCTGATTCAGATCACTGTCCAGATTTGATTTGGCTGAATCTGAAGATTCAATTCTGATTTAGAGAATCAGTGATTTGGCCATAGATATAGCTTTATGTTTTTTCTACATACCTCAAGGTACCAGGTGCAGCTCGTAAACGCTGAGATGGTGGGGCGGATGGAGCGTCCCACAGGAGTGCCCACGTGCTTAGCAGTGGACCTGGAAGTGGACCAGAAGAAGTTCCAGTCCACTTCTGGGTCCGCTGCTGAGCGTGCAGGGGAACCCCCCCGTGTCCCCCCAAAACAGTGATCAGCTGCGGGGGGACCCCGGGTGCCCCCCCAGACCCAGGAGGCACCAGTCGCTGAGCGGCGGCAGGAGGGGTCCCCCACACACACTGCAGTGGACCCAGAAGTGGATTGGAAGTACTTCTGGTCCTCTTCTGGGTCCACCGCCGAGCACGTGGGGGACCCGCCTGCGCTCCTGCAGGACGCTCCATCCACCCCACCATCTCAACATTCATGAGTCGTGTCTGGTACCTTGAGGTTGTCACAACCCAGTGATTTTTGTGCCTTGGCACTATGGAATTTCCTGGCCACATGAGAGCTCCTTTGCACGGCAGAGTGTTCTGCTGCAATTGAGAGCCCGCGTGCAGGGAAGAGTTCCTGCCAATTTACAGTTTCCTTTGCAAGATGCATTTCTTCTTTGCAGCACAGAAATGCACGGTGCAAAGAGTTCCCGCTATTCGGATGTAAATTTGTGCCCCGCTATTGGCCAGTGCTAAATTATTCACACGTGGCGGCTAGTAATTGGCTCGCTGGCCGTTTAAAATTCCGCGCGACTTCCACCCAAGTCGAAGAGCTTTGAGCACGCTGCAGAGTGCCTCTGAAGTTATCTGACTTGCGGCTGCCGATCGATAGACTGATCACCTATCGATCTTTCTTCCCGTC
>NW_005841862.1:3262180-3301229 GCF_000455745.1 Alligator sinensis | reverse complement strand
GTTCTGCTGCAATTAAGAGCCTGCGTGCAGGAGAGTTCCCGCCAATTTACAGTTTCCTTTGCAGGATGCATTTCTTCTTTGCAGCACAGAAATGCACGGTGCAAAGAGTTCCCACTATTCGGATGTAAATTTGTGCCCCGCTATTGGCCAGTGCTAAATTATTCACACGTGGCGGCTAGTAATTGGCTTGCTGGCCGTTTAAAATTCCGTGCGGGCCCCGCCAGCTGGAACAACTTGTGTGGTTGTTCCTACGACCGGACCACCTGCGTCGTGATTGCAAGCGGCGTGAGTAAAGTTTTTTGCAACCAATAAGTTGTGTCTGCCTCTCCATTCACCAGCCCGCCCTGACGTACAAGCGTAACTCGAGTCGGCCCTGGCCGTCCGAGACAGAGGTGTGTAGAAAAAACATATAAAGCTGTGTCTATGGCCAAATCATCAAATCTCTTCATATCTCTCTGAATCGAATCGGAGGTTTCCGATTTGATTTGGAGAGATTAATGGGTCTCCTGATTGAATTTGGATTTGGAGATTTGGCCACTGAATCAGGCCAAATCTCCTCCGAATCAAATCAGCAACTGAAACTTCGCACAGTCCTAAAGAATATGTAACGATTTGCCAAAGAGTCTACATGATGTCTGCATGGCTCTGCATGTATTTCCTGTAGACGGATTCTTTCCAGGTCTGCCTAGGAAGTACAGAGCCTCTAGACGTGTGAGAAAGAAAATACTTTCCTCCTGAACGTTTTGTGAGTGCAAAAGAGCATCCAGCTATATGAATACTGTGTATGACTTGAGACAGGGCGACTTTACTCAGATTTTTTTGACGGCTTGGAATATAATTTCCCTGAATCTGACTTTATAAGACATTTATCAATTTACCATATTTACCCGAGGCCCAGATGACTTTGAATTTAAGATGCCCCCCCCCCCAGACCTCCTAAGAATTAGATTCTACACATGGAAAATTATACATTTCCATGCAGTGGCAGCTCTGGGTCTGGACAAGCTGGGGCTGGAGCTGCAGCAGAAGGTAACCAGTGGAAGGGGAAGCAGACTGGAGACATGGGGGACAGGCTGCATGGTCTCCCTCATACTCCTCCAAGCTGCACAAGTAGGTCTCCCCTGTGCATTCCCCCTACCATGTTGACTCCCCATGCTCCCCTGGCTGCATGCCCCCTCCCCTGCCCCACAAGCCACCCTGGCCAAGGGCAGAAGGTGGTTCAGATCTGGCTTTGACTTTGAGCTTCAGGCTGAATTGAGAGCTGAGCCACTGCCTGCTCCAGGCTGGTATTCAAATCTAAGATGAGACTTTTATTAACCCATGGGTTTTTTTTGGAAAAAACCCTTCATCCTGGGTTTGAGTAAACAGGGAATTCTTATGACTGCCTCTTCAATTCTTGTCCAGAGGGCTGTCTGACTACAGGTTGATATCTATTTTTGAAACTCAAGAGAAACAAAGCTTCACATTACAAAGTTTTTGAAAGCTTAATATAGGATGACCATTTAGACAATTCAATTATTATTTAGCATTATGGTGGTGCACTCCCAAAACCAGACTGAGACTGAGGGTCATTTTCTCTTAAGGTTTCAAAACTTCAAAACATTTTTGTTCTGAGTTTCAAACATGGCATTGGAATGATGTATTGGTCTGCAGGCAGGTCCATTCTATTGCTTAAGTAGACTTTGTTGCTATTTTGTGGTTTTCCATTATGGGTATAAGATGCTGACAGCCACCAGCTGCAGCATACATGCCTTTTGTACTGATAGTATGTCTATACAGAAGAGTTCCCAAGAGTCATTTCAGAAATACAGTTAACTGGAAGAAGCTAACATTTTCAGAAGGGACTTCAGCTCCTAAGTCACTCAGGCACTTCTGAAAATGTTACGCAGTAAACTCTTCCTTTAAAACCTATGCATAGTTTCCCACTTGTTTGGGTACATGGAGTTAATGGAACTCGTCAACCAAGGATGAAATTAATTCCTCTGACTGATATTACATCCAAGTACATGGTCTTCATGCAACTGGAGTGCAGGAAGGCTGAAGAGCAAAAATACATTTTCCCCACCCAGAGTTGTAATGTGGACTGCTACCCCCCTCCCTCTGCCCCCCTGGTTACAAAAGCTGTTGGGAGGGTCCTGGGTAGATTAGAGTAGACACTAATTCATAGCTCCTTCACTAGCTCACTTGCACCTGCCCTAAAAATGCCCTCCCAGGCAGGCCCCACAATGTCTGGCTAGCAAAAGGATCAGTTCTGGAGCATGCAAGGGATATATGTAAGCACCCAGGCATTGGTGCTTCCAGCCACACCCAGCACAGTCTATGTATATGATTAAAGTAGCATGGAGCTTTTTGGGTTATTCTTTCTTATAAACAGTGAATTTCATGACTAAGCCTGAATTTCTTCATTTAGAAGAAAGCTTCTCATTTAGACAGATGAATAAAGCAGATGAAAACCGTCTCATTATCTTTCTCTATATTGTTTTCTTCCTTTACTTCCTAGTTCTGTAAATTCTCTCTAATGGTCCAAGTTGATACTTTTCCTGTGGCCAAGTACCCATAATAATCTCCATGTCGTCTTTTCATTTGAAATCAGCTACTATTGAATATAATTCTTCCTCCCACACCAGCATTTCTAGAATTTCTAACAATTTTCCTAATCTGCTGTCCTGGAGTGAAATCTGTCCTCCTTCATTACAGGATTTTAGACGGTTTGACTGACTACCTTTGGTGCTGAGAGTCCTGAACCAATATACGCTGTCCTCATGGTTGACGTGTGAACTGAACGTGGAGGATGATCTGTGACCTAAACGCAACCCCCACAAAAAGAAGTAAGACATCAGTGGCATATATTATCAAAAGCTTCCTGACTAAAACCAAAAGGCTACAAAAACCAATTACAAAGCAACTACAATGGACATGCTGATTAACATAAAGGAAAAACTCAGTAACATAAAATGAATTTGTAGGTCTCAGGATAATAACTTAAATGTATGATTTCTCTCTTACATGTGTCAAGAAATAGTCTAGAGAAAACATATTCATTTAATACTGATTAAACTTATTTCACCTTTACTGAATCTCTCCTAATTTTCTGCTTTAAAATATATTTATCCAGTCAAGATTTAAATTATTTCAACAAAGTGATACAGGAGGCACCCTATTATAGGCACTGAGACTTATTTATAGTTTGCCTTGCTATGGTTTTGAACTATGATTCAGAATGAGTCATAAAACAAAACTATAGTGTTAACTTTTAGTACAGACTTCTTAAATATATAAATATATATACCAGGACTGAGGACATATTGTTCCTATCAATTCATTCCATGTACATTCCTCAGCCCCAATCTTTCTTGAAATTTAATATGATCCAGGTAGACAAGGTTCTTTGGGTAAATCTGATATCTTTTATTAGACCAACTCAAATCAGGTAGAATTCATCACAGTGAGGAAGGCCCATGTTTAAGTCCATGAATAGCCCATAATACTTGCAAAGAGCCTCTCCACTAGAGTGAATGTCACCCTAAACTCAAAGAGAATAAACACTATTTGCAGTAGTCATTTTTGCATGAAATAAGCACTTAGTTTAGGAGTGAAAGATCAAAGCATCAGCACCGAGTACCTCAATTGGTTCAATGTCACTAGCTGTGGAAGGAGACCTAGATCTCGAATGGAGGTGAGACTTGATATCTTCATCCCGTGAAGGCGTGTTAGATAACGTGAAGTTCTCAACTGAATCAATCTAGGGAAACAAGTCAGAAGAAAAACAAACAAAAAGAAATCAAGACATCACTTTTACTAACACACTACTTTTCTCAAGGAAGAGATGGAGCAGTAGAGTTTGGGAGAGAGAACAATCATATAATTATGATTTTAACCATTTTTGTAAGGAATGTAAAGGGCTTCAAAAACTGAATTTCCAAAAAATGAGTAATCTAAGATTTCAATGGGACTATTTACATGCCCAAAGTTAAGCATACGTGCAAGTGTTTGCAAGCTCTGAGCTTTAAGCTCTTGCAGAGGCTGATTACACACCATTTTCAAAGGTTGAATTAGGCTGTATTTTCAAATTCTATTCTCTTTGATGCAGACACTGCAGTAAGATTTCCCAGAGTCAGTCCCTACACAGCCCACATGAAAGCAGAATGAGTTCAATGAGACTGGGAACTAGTACAATGGATGCCAGTGAAGACTTGGGCTTCAACTGGAAAGACGCAAATATTTTAAATTGGAAAATTCTCTTTTCCTAAGGCAATGCAGTTTGGACAAAAATTAATGAAAAAATTGTAAGACAATAGTTAAAATACAATTCTTGAATATTTCCCCCTTTGATAATTGTTAAGGACTGGATCATTCATACTAGATCGTTCATACTATTCCAGATGGCAACCTCATCTCCTTTTCAAATCCCCTCCAAGTAATGAAAAATGCTCACCTTTGCATTTCTTTTTCAGTTATTGATTACTAAATTATTATGAAATCGCTAAACATTAGCAATAATAATAAGAAAAAAACCTCAGAAATGCCATACTTCCTCTGTTAGGAATACCACTTTTTTTCTACAGAAAGGGGTGTTTTATGGGAGATGTTTCTATCTATATTTGAATTGCAAGAAAGTAAAGGCATCCATAGCATGGATGCAACTAGTAGAGAGTGTTTTTTTTCCCCTTGATCCTTGATTTTATATGATGTACAATGATGATTAATCTTAACTGAGCTACTGAGATAAATAATAGAGTATGACAGCAGGATTATATCTTGTTGTGTTGCACTGGACTGTAGTCAATAGAGCTGAAAATCTTGGAAAAAATTAAAACAATGCATCTCCATCTCCGGTGAACTTTCCTATCTCTCTCTCTCTCTCTCTCTCTTTTTTTTAAAAAGCAGGATAACTAGATGACTCTCTCTCTATTAACAACCAAACTACCCTGAATAGTGGGGCTAGATTGCTTGTCTGCGTATTCTACAGATGTATTACAAGATGTCTCAGTTTTCCAATCTTTCCTTTCTATTTCACTGAACTTTTTTGTTAGGTCACCTGTGATCAGCTACCTTGGTAATACAAGAAAGAACTGCACAGAAATAATATATCAACCTTTTTGAAGCTGCTATTGCACCTTGGAATGGCTTTCCTGAAGCACCAAAAGGCTCCACAAATTGGATTACCCTTCAAGAAGTGTTCCATTCCCAAGCCACCAGCCTGGAACATGCATGTGCAGTTTTTAAAACTATATTCATAGTAGTGAACAGGTGTAACTGTAGATTTTTAGAAACTATGAGGAAGTATTCTAATTTCTAATTTTTACAAATGCTTTGAACTGTTTTAGTGTGGTTGGTGGAGAATGCTCTTCAACTTAAGAAACCCAAGACAGAGTAAGATGACAGTAAGTTGCTCTGGTCCATGCACTCCCTTTTCATATTGAAAGGTAAAAAGTCCTACTTACCAATACACCTGTTTGCTACGTGTAGATCATGTGTTTCAAGCATTTAGGCAATTATTAGCAATAAGCAAACATTTTTTGTGCTCAGGTGCAAATTGTAACTCCAAACCCACAGTAACACCAAAAACTGCTGATGCCTTTGAGTAATCACATTTTAGGCTATGTGAAAATGTCCCTTCAGGTATTTAAAAATCCAAATATGGCACTGCTTGGCACCTACTCAAAACCTCTATAACCAGAAGTAAGAGCTTTTTCCCGGCACCAATATTTAAAACACCCTAACAATTAAATTGCAAGTGATTTTTGTTATAGCAGGGAAGAGATGTACTCTTGAAGTTAAATTTGGAGATCTGATCTGGAGCGACATATTTCAGTCGAATCAATATAATACAAAAGAATGGAATCTTCTGGACTGATAAACTTCCCCTTCAACCTAATGCTTGCATACCAAAGCTGAGTCCCTTGAAAGAGGTATCGCAAGTGTAGTAGAAACTATGAAATCTTCCTGGAGAGATCTATAAAACTTTTTGTTTTTAGCAGGTATCTACTGTACTAGTAGCAACTGCAGTTATGAAAATTAAAAATTAACTTAGCACCTGACCCAGCACTACTGAAAGCAAAGACAGCTTTGCCATTCAAAAGATACTGTATCAAGAGCAGGGCCTTAGCTGACTAGATAGCGTGGTAGTTCCACAGTTTAGTTCCTACTGCTGGCTGCTTGTACACCTGACAGGAGTTCAGTTCCCCTAAATTGAAATGGTGGGTTTTTAATTGTGACAATTTAAAACCCACCGTTTCAATTTAGGGGCCTCCGTCACTGCTACAGTGAGGCTCCTGATCCTTTTTCTATTTTTTTTCTGGCAAAGCCTGCCCGTGGCCAGGGTGTGAACTTCCAGTGGCTCCTGAGCTGTGGGGGACCCTGGTTCTTTCTTCTGTGACGGCAGTGCCCCCCTAGGGCCATCTGGGTGGGCTGCTAATGAGCCAGGTGCTGCTCCAACTCGGGCTCAGGGAAGAGTTGGATTGGGCTGGGTGCTGCCTCCAAGCTGCGGCAGCACCTTGCTGCTAGCAGCCCACCCAGGTGGCCCCGGGGGTGCTGCCCCCATAGAAAGAGGGACCGGGGCCCTCCACAGCTCAGGGGCTGCTCAGCCAGCCAGCAGCTTGCTCCCCGGCTGCAGGCAGGCTCCGTGGGGGAAAAAAAAGCGGTGAGAGTCTTGGCAAGCTTCCAGTGCCCCATGCACTATCCCTGCCACCTTCCCGTCACCTGGGACCAACCAGGAACGCCCTGGGGCAGTGCAGGAAGGTGGCATGAGGGTGGCTGGAAGGTGGCATGAGGGTGCCACCTCCAGGCTGATGGCTGGAGGTGGCAGGGATGGTGCATGGGGTGCTAGAAGCCCACTGAGCCTGAGCTTCCCTGAACACACCCAGGCTTCCAGCACCCCATGCATTGTGCTTCCAGTTCACCCAGTTTCCTGCCTGTCACCTTCTGGCAGTGTCCCAGGGAGAAGCCAGCCTGTTCCTGGGCAGTCCCAGGTAGTGGGAAAGCTGCAGGGGTCAGTCCATGGGGCGCTTGAAGCCCACCAAGCCTCTCACCACATTTTTTCCCCCCCCGCAGAGCATGCCTGCGGCTGGGGAGCAAGCTGCCGGCAGGCCAAGTGGCCCCTGAGCTGCAGGGGGCCCTGGGGATGGATGTCTTGCTGCAATTTGTTACATAGCAAACTAATATACATTGGGATGTGTTTTAGTTTGGTACATAACAAAGTCATTTAATTCACAATATGCCATGCTACATGTACGGTGTGAAGAAATTAAGCACAATATACCGTTGCATATGTAAAGTGTGATGCGATTAAACCGCTAAAAAGGCAATTAAACCACTAAAAAGGACAATTCCATCATGTGTACAAGCACCCATTAAAGTTAATTAGCACAAAAGCAAGCTGGCTGCAACAGTATTTAAGGCCTGTGTTGACCATATTAATATCTTTAAGTTGTTCTTAAACCACTATATGCCTAAGGGATTCTTAAAAGTGCATATTGTGTGAACCACTCCTCCAGCCATTTTTCATGAAAATATTTTTGGTGACTTCCACAAGACTGCATCCCTTAAAGGCTATAAGATTTAGCCTACAGGCTGCAGTTTAGTAAAACATTTAAGTGAGTACTTAAGTTGATTCTTGTTGATCAAAGCATTTAAGTGTATGCTGAACAGGCCTTCTGAATCAGAGCCATACTGCTTAAATAGTAGGAAACACTGTGCACTGTAAACTGGGTTGAGAAAATATAATAATCTATGGTTTTAACTGTACCATTAATGTTATGATTAGAGAGATTAAAGATTATCAGTCTTATTATGGAATATTAATATCACTGCTATTTCCAATTGTATTTTGTTATATTTATCTAGATATTTGAATGTGCATATGTGGATCTATCTGTATTCCATTTAATGCTCAATACCATATAATCATATGTATATATCCATTACAAATTTAAAAATACCTCAGTGCTTTAAGATTTTTAATAGAATACACCTTAATTTGTGCTTCTCCAACAAATGTTCCGGACCTTTTGGGTACTACAGTTTACTTTAATTACCTGTTTTCCATTACATACATATTTTTTAAAGAAAGCATATCCAGACCATAATATTTCCTGAACACGTCTCCTGGTTGCCAAATGTCTACTATCTATAAGAAATTCCTCCAAATCTCTCCCAGGGAGCTTTGCTAATGCAGTGAAAGCAAAGAGGCCCCTACTCTGCTCATCTTTCCCTGATGTGCTTCTATCTGATCCATTCTTATAATGAGCTTTTGCAACATTTCCCTTTCAAATCCAGAAGAAATAACCCAGCATCTTTAGTTACTGTGGCATTATGGGCACAGAGTTTTCCCAAATAGAGTATTCCTAAAGCTTTTAACTCACAGCCTTAAAACAATGAAAAGGCACAGCAGCAGCAGCAGCACAAGACATGCAGTGAAGTAAAATACAAGCCATAAATAGTCAACATAGAACAGTCTACACATTCAACAGTCATGTACGCCACAGGCAAAAATAAAGGGCCACACAGAGTAAGACAGCCTCTTACACGTCTGCCTTTGTTAGCTGGAATACAGGAAGGAGAGCGCTTTAACAAAGAGAGGAGGAGAACATGTTACAAAGCTTAACACAACAGCACACCTATCAGCTCAGAATATCCATCACTGTATTTATAGACAACGTGTATACACACACAATTATATACAATGTTACAAGTAATTGAAAGACAATGTTCTCTCTACTTTGGGACCGTCTTTCATAAGAAGGAACACCAAGACAAAAGAACACAGGAAGGAAAGTTATTTCACAGCCTTCAATTTTACACTGGACAATAAAGCCGTACAATGCAGACTCCATAAGACCACCGGTGTATGACCCACACAATTCATATTTTTAGCACCTCCAAGAGATGGATAGTTTCTTCTCTTGGAGGCCCAGTATGTTTAATTTAATATACCATCACGCACAGTAATTCTTCCAAATGTCAGGAATTATCGATGCATAGGCACAGCCAGGGCTTTTACTATAAAAGGTTGTGAACCACCATTGAACATTTCAAAGTTGTAAGCATGTGTTTCAGAGACAGTGTAGGAGGGCGAGATTCAGTCAGTGCTTCATGTGTGCTACTCCTACTAAGGCCAATGGGAATTTTGAATGAGAACTGATCATAGGATAATACATGAATAATGTTATCAGATTTAATCACTCAGGGGATGGTGAGATGCGTAAGTCTGAGCCTTGCAAAAGGCATAGCACTGCTAATATAAGGTGTTTCTTGGTGAAAATGAGACCTCTATAGTTTAGCCCTGTGGATGAGGACATGTAAGAGATACAACTCCTACAAGGCTTGAGAAGGCTTTCAACTGAGACAAAGAAGCACAAAAGTCTTCAGATTACCTGCTGCTCCAACCAAATATTTCCCTCTGTTGATACATGGAGGACTATTTTGAACCAAAAGTAAAAGTGAATTGTCAGCACAGCAAAATATCATTCTTCCTTCTTAGGCATCTGTAAACTCCAGTCAGCAGCAGCTGGAGCACAGACTTATATTTTTAGTTTTCTCCAGAAGAAATAGGGAAATTATAGTCTTTTTGGCTAAAACAAATTAAAACAAGCTAAACAAATTTATTACTGGCTGCAAACATCCAAGTTATTTGTATGTCAGAGATACAAGCCAGAGTGCATATATATATTAGTTGGCCAAATTCTATGCTGATTTACCCCCACGTGATTACAGAGACTCCAGCAGACTTGCAAAATGTGTAAAATAAGGGCTCAGCTGGCTCACTATCTAGAGCTCTTCAGCTATCAACAGAGGTGTAACTAGGAATTTTGATGCTGTGGGTGGGGGAGGTGAGAAGGGTAGGTGTCAAATAAAAGACACTAGGTGTGTTGAGTGCTTACCTCCCTACATAGGGGCTACTGTACCTGCAGCAGCGCTGGCTGCTGCTGCCTCAGCAGGAGCAACCTGAACATGGGTCACTGCTGCAAGGTCAGTGCCACAGGTGCCCCCTCAACTGGTGCTCCTCTTGTCCATACCTAGTTATGCTGTCAGCAGTATCTCAGGGTGAAGCACAAAGGTTATGTGTGTAAGGAGGAGAGGATACCAGCAATTTAAAACATGTATTCATATCTGATCCCAAACACTAGAGACTGCCCCAAACCTCAAGTGATGTTGGAGGAACTGCCATTTTTTGAACAGCTCTAGCTGCCCTGTCTTTCCATGTACTCTCAGATTTATTAAGCAGCAATTTTGGCCCTAGATCTGACACACCTTTTAGGACACCACACAAAAGGCATTCTTCTTCTAAGATACCACTCTCAGAGAGACTGTATAGAGCATGGAGGCCAGGGTCTAAGTCTTAGGTAGTGATAGTATTTTTATTATATAAGTTCTGATTAACATAGTAATTTAAAATGTGTTCAATAGACCTGCAGCACAGAACATGGCTACTTATAACTACATTTTTAATTACAATTTATGTTTGATTTTGCCAACTCAGAAGAGGTATTTATTGTCTTACTGGATAAATTCAATCACAATCAAATAAATGAAAATGTCATATTCAGGTCTGCAGAAAAAAGAGCATTAAGAAAAAAGCAAATATTTCATGTAGGAGTATACTCTTGTTAGTCCCCCCACCCTGTGCACTCTTCTGATGTCATTCTTTAGTCCCTTATAAAGGCCTTTGCTTCAAAACTCTGTGTGTGTGTGTGTGTGTGTGTGTGTGTGCATGTATGCGCGTGCGATTTCATATTTACTCATGTCTCTTATAAGTAAGTTTACAAGCCTGAGAATAAAAATACTGGAAGACTAACAAGGTAATGATAATTACCATTAGTTCCCTCTAAACAAAAATAAAAGTATTAACTATACTCCCTAACATGTACTTCATTACTCATCTAAAATATTTTGAGAAGGGTGTAATATGTGTTTTTCATGGTTTATTAAAGGGAAAGATGCACTGGTTGACCTTTGCTTAATGTTTTCCCACCACGCAGACCGCTCCTTTTCAACCCAAATAGAGCAATATAATGTTCAAGATGTATTATAATGTTAACAAGAGGGTAAATTGCATATTAGTATCTTTGGGCATAAGAATATTTCAATGGTGTCAGAAAGGCAACTCTTTGGCTGCGTCCAGACATGCAGCTATGTGTGGTTTGTGGCACCACAAACTGCACGTGTGGAACATTAAAATGTGCCCCGTGTTGCAAATTTCCAGCAGGGGGTCAAAATTTGCTACCAGGATTTCCCAGTAGCAAAAAAAAGTGGCACAGAGTACGGGAAAATAGTGCATGCTGGAACAAACAGAGGCTTGGTCCTCCAGTGCCAGTCAGAGTGTCTCTACTGCTCCACTTGTGCCCTGGCTGCCTTACCATGCCAGGAGTCAGGAGTAGCTGGGCAAGGGCAGTTTGCCTAAAGCAGGACAATATGCAACAAAGTGCATATGTAGGGGCATGCAATGAGGCACAAAGTAGTGGCACAAATTTATGCATGTACTATTTGTGCCACTGCAAACACATGCCCCTGCATGTCTGGACTTGGCCTTTCTGGCTTTTCTCAGTGTAATACAAGTTATGAGCTAATTCTTTTAACATAGTACCACAAATATACACTCACACCCTGTCCACAGTCATGGCCTGAGACCACAGAGAAAAACAATACACAAGTAAAAATTACATGAAAAACGTTATTTTTCATAGCTTTTGGTTGTGAACAGAAGATATATTTATCAGGGTGGGATTAGACACTACACCCTCTTTATTTATTCTTATAAAATGCCCATTTCAATTTTATAATGGATTTTTTACAACACAGTTAATCATAATGCATTCTAATGAAATTGGGAACACAAGTTCTGTTTACCAAACAGTATTATAATAGAGAGCTTTATAAAGAGTGAGAATGGTATATATTTTGAGAGAAGACTTCTAAATATTTACATCTATTAGTCTACCACTTGGATCTAGAAAATAGATAATGCAGTCAATTTACAGCTTTTAAAATGATTCAGTAACTAAGTAAGTAACCAACAAGCATAACTATTTTCAATATTTTTCCTACATCATGAACATAAATTCCACAATGAAACACAAATAAATTGCTATGGCCAATCTGGATACAGTAAAATGTAACAAACTCACTGCATAATTAATACTAGCAATAAGATCATATTTTTAAAAGTCAAAATCTATTTATTATTTTAGGGAACCCCCATTCTAAAAATAATCAGTATGCAGAAAAAATACAGTGGTTAAAGTGACCAGAAAACTGCTAGAAAAACATCAGTGAGAGTGAATATAATATGCAACAACCAACTGAAATTAATTAAACATCATCATTAAAGATTTCAGGACTGAAGATAAAATAGGAGGCTTCTTAGTGGATAAACCCTTAAAATGGACAAATCACAGCATTGCTCCACAATGCAAAAGCATTTTTCAATGAGAAATTTCAATCCCATCCATTAAAGAGGGAAAGGGACACAGTTAAACTGTATATATATCTACATTTATGGCCACAGATATATTAGAAATAGTACTCTGCTCTTAGAATGCATTTGAAATCATACCATTAAAAAAGTTGACTGTATTACTGGTTGAATTTAACAGAACAACCAACTAATCTCTTTTTATTGGGGGGGGATTTACTTGTTTGGAGATCAAAGACTTACGTCATCCATAAAATCAATCAATGAGGATGAAGAAGAAGAAGAAGAAAAGGAATCCTATTTTAACGAATACAGCAGTAAAGAAACAGAAAGAGATGGATGAAGAGAACTATTAAGCAAAAACAAATAATAATGCCACAGCATTGCAAAAATGATTAAAGTAAAATTGTAAATGACTCATGCTAGAAAACAATTATATCCATGAAAGCAGCAAAAAATTTTGTTAATTGCCTTTTGTTTCTTAGACAATTAATTTATAATCCACCCATATAAAAGCAGATTAATGCTTTTTCAACCCTTCACTCAATATAACATTTCTGTTCTCTGACAGGATTCTGTATTAAGAATAGCATGATAGATCAATACAAAACAAAATAAATGTGTACAACGTAAGTATAGAATTCTTTGGCGTTCAACCACTGTAAATATTAATTAGAAAAAAGGGACAAGATTTTTTCCCCTTAAATTTTAGGGCTCAAATTCTGCTGTATTACAGATGGCTTTGAGTGTTTTCCACTGACATCAATGGGAGGCCCACAGCAAATTCTAGGCTATGATAGAACAGTAAGGAGAACAATTTGGTTTCCCTTTAAGTCAATGGGAGTTTTGTTACTGAGTTAAACAGAGCCAAGATCTCACTCCTAGAAATTTTACATTGCTTTTGGTAAGAGAAAGTGCAAACTATGTGTTTCCATTTATGCGTTTTCTCTCATTTTTCAATCTACCAAGTGTTTGATCTAATAATGAGTGTGAAAAAATATAATTTGTATTAGCTATTATTTAAATGATGGAAGGCCATCTTAATACCTGCTTTTATACACTAAGAAATTGGGAACATTTCAACATACTGGAATTTTTAAAAGAACTGACTGTACTTACCATTTTTTCAAGAGAAGAAAAATGACATAGACAATAATAAACCATTACCATTAACTGTCATTAAAATTATGCACAAAATGTAAATGGAAAAAGAGATTAAACACAGCAGTAACCTGTAAACAAGTATGCAAACAATCCACGTCATCAAAAATATGCTCTTTCCAGTACTGCGAAAGATATTCAAATGGCTGCACACTTACTTCAAATTGATCCAGAGCAGAGGTAGGCGCATTCAAAAATGCCAAGAAAGAATTCTGTGAGTCTTGGTGCTTTACACCTAGAAAACAGCAGCAATTTTTTTAAGCTACAGAAAAATGACCTTTTCATGGAGGACCTTTGTCTTGCTGAACATGATTATAGGTGTTTAGTGTTTACCTGAATCATCTAAAATTGATTACAAGTTATATCTAATGTGCTAATCAGCATAAAGGAAGGTAACATTTTTGCAGACCCACGAGGTATGCAACCTATGGCTAATTCTTCTCTTCCCAGGATGTATATAATGTCAAAGTGATGACAGATATATGTATGGGATATATAATGCACTGATATTGAATGTGCATGTATCCATATACAATGCACAGATATTTAATCATGTATCTGTGCACTTACAGACATGGCTCATTTCATACTCTGGTATGGCCTCTGTAACCCAGCACATTCACCCCTGTGGTGGAAGAAAACAAGTAGCAGGCTGCTGCCATTTTTTTAGAAATTCTGCCTGGGGAATGTGCTGCCATCCACTGCTACCCACTTCAGAGCATCCAAAGATAGTAGAAGTCCAGGTGAAGGTGCTGCAGGTACCCTACAGTTCTGTATTACATTCCAGCTGGGCTTTTCATTGGGGATAAGGGAATGAGGTGGGAAGCGTGTCAAACTTTGCATTTTGTGTATGTCATTAGCGGCATAACCTGGGTGTTAATGTAGCCCGGTTTGTCAAACATCTCGTCTCGATGTTATTCAAGACCTTATAAGTAGATATTGAATCACAAATATACAATGAATTCAAACTGATTAATAACACCCAGAAATTATGACCACTGAGTCTTCATGAATCACTGCTTTCAAAGAGATTTAATCATTTAATCTTCTTAAAAATATTAGGTGGTGCATGGAGGTGCATACATGCACATGCGTATACATGTGCATAACTCAGAGTTACCTTTCACATTCCTTCTATCATGGGAAATGTCAGCCTGCCTGGTACATATATACCCTTTTTTGAAAAACTCAAAGGGAGTAGGTTCAAAGGAAACCTACTCCTTCTAAAACATAAAGAATGTGTTACATCTCCATTAACATTCTAGAGTAGGGGTGTTCAGTCCCTGGCCCACAGATACAGATAGCATAGCCTCATGTGCTAGGCTGGGTGCTAATGGCGGCACAGGACCTGATCCTGGTGTATGGGGCTGGGCAGGGGCAGCATGCGGGCTTGGGGCCTGATCCCTGCATATGGGGGCCAGTCAAACCTTACAGGGCCCGATTCTGGCATGGGGAGCCCCGTCTGGCTTGCAGACCAACCCTGCACCCCTCATCTGGCCTGTGGAGTTGAAAGTTGGAGCAGCACTGTTCTAGAGCTCTTATTGGGAGCTTGGATGTGATTCTCAATGTAGGCATTAGTCTATAGAATCAGGTTTCTCCTGTGTTATTTTCTCCCCCTCCTAGGTTTCTGGAATACTCTTATCAAATATACAGGATGCGTCTGCTAATCTAAATGGCCTTTTCTTGGAAAACAATTTCCATGCATGGTGAGTTAATCTGCCAGTACTGAAGAGGATACATGCCTTTGAATTCTTTACATTGTTTGTCTTTTAGCAATCAACATCTTTCTATTTATAAGAGGCAGTCAAATTCAAATATAAGAAAGAATCTGAATTAAAGTGTGTTTCTTGATAATAAAATATTAAATCACCCACTTCTGAGCATTTGCTTCTGGCAAAAGTATAGTAATTGCTTCTGCCATATTTAAAATCCATTAATTTTTTAAAGTTTTATATTCTTTTCAGAAATAGAATTAAACACCTTTGTACAAAAAAGCTAAAGTTCTAACACTGAAGAAACACCATACATGGTAAAATATTTATTACCAATTCTTGTTTATGACTATCAATGCTACATGGCAGACTTGTTTAGTAACCTGACAATTAGCCAGTTTTTCAGAAGCATAGCCATTTGCAGAATATTTAATAGGCTGTTTATGGAGCTATAAATGGAAGGATAAACATATGAAAAAGTACCATTGTCCAGAAAAACTTCTTAAGGCAACTGGCAGTCCCAAAATTCCTATACTGAAACTATTATGCATATTATGCATATTCTGAATATCAATGTCCAACATCAAGATGAGCAAATATCAGTACACTAAATCATTTCCTATTTATCAGGTTATCAGCACCAGTTACATATATATGCACATTCTGTATACCACTTTGTTGTCATGATTGTCATGCTGCACTCACAGGCATATCTGGCGGTAGGTGAAAATGAGCTGCCACAGGCTACAGTTTGGAATGCCTAGAGGTTGCAAAGCCTGTACAATGCCTTGCATACACATCACAGTTAGACTGGGAATGTTCCTGGTTTTAGATTCTAACTTGTTACTGTCCCTGGCAGAAGACATTAGGTATTTCAGGTCTGCTTCAAACAATGCAGGATACCAAGACTTTTTCCTGTGTGGACCATAAGACACAAACATTACAGCTACATCAGTTTGGCTGATTCTATCAACTTATCACTTAGTGCACTTACTTTCTGTTTGAAAATTACTATTTTGCAGCAATGGTGGCAGGAGCAATGGGATAGGTACTTTAGAAATCTCAGAATGCACTGGTACCAAAAAAAAGCCAGTTACATTGATTCTGTTCATGAATGTACTCCTGTGCATACACAAAAAACTGCTGCAAGAGTGCGAGCCATTAAATATTATCAATGTCTTGGCAATTTTCCTTTCTTAAGGGAGATCTATCCAGAACATCCAGAAGTGCAGAGTACTGACTGACTACTATTGATATTACTACTATATTTTATAGACATCTTTTCTGTGGGATTATTCTTTGCTTCCAAAGTTTATATAGAGGTTACTTATGGAATGCAAATGCAAGGGAAAATAACAGTTCAAACCAAAATTACTCTTATTGGTTCAAGTGCAAAAATAAAATTAAAAAATATTACATAACAGAGCTGCTGTGGGTACATCTTACCATGAAACAGCTGTGCTCATGCTTTAGATACCAGACTCTTTCAGCATCATGGCTCTCACACTTATGCTGGAAGATGACATGCTAAGATGATAAGATGTACCCACCACTGTGCAGCACATTCTCATGTATCCGGACACCACTTGCCATACCCTTTTCTGATCTAAGGTCTTCCGTTTCCTTTTTCAGTTTTTCAATTTCTCCTAGTAGCTCCAAGTTCTTCTTCTCTGATTCTTGCAGTTTGCTTTAAAAAACAAACAGACATAATTACTAAGAGCCACTGGTACAGAGTCTCCCTTTCTCGACCCTCTTAGCATGTTATTTGGGCTACTGTTTGGTTAAAATCAATGCCAGCCAAGTTGCATGGTCAAAAAAAGCATGAGGTCATCAAATGAAAGACTGAGTTCAGAATTCTGTTAGGACTTGTTTAGTATGGGACCTTAAAAAGGGAGTGAATAATTGCCTTTCTTTACCCTTTAGGTTGTCATGCCTCTATTTATGAGCAACTGTGTGAACCCATGCCCTTAGAATGAGAAGAAAAGATCAAGTTTTTTTTTAAACTTAACAAATATTATTTAATTTGGTAGTTCACTGTGTTTGTGCTGCTAATAGACTGTAAGCTGAACTTTTTCTGTTGAATTTTTCATGAGCGAATCCATAAAAACATGTCGATACTATAAATGTCCTGACTACAATTGGCTATATCAGAGCTCTCTGATTCACACTCATATTACTACTACTAACATTCATTTTTATAACACTTATCAAAAAAGATCTCAAATAACTTTTTGAATACTAGTCATTGATCCCTCTTATCTTAGGGGTTTTATATTGCTCTCCATTGGCACAGTATCTGAATAGTGCACACAACACCCAGGCAGGCTGGCTAGATATTAACATTTCCATTTTACAAATGGTTAGGCCAAGACTCAGAGAAATTAACTGATTAGACAACATGAACTCAATGAACCAAGGACAGAACTCAAAATCCTTGATTCTCTAACGCTGGCTATTATAATAGCATGAACATTTTCCATGCACAGACTGAGTTGTTTTATATACAAGTTGTTTATTCCATATCTCATCAGCCACAATGGAAGCTGTGTGAGGAAAAACCTGATACAGTGAACTGAAAATCTCTGTACCCCTAAAAATTAAATTTGCCCTGGTATGGTTGACTTCTCATCTCCATTTTTCTTACAAATCCAGCTAAGACAGAAATTCTTCCTTTTCTTTCACATTTGGGATTTATGAATCAATTCCTTCCCTTTTTCTACCACTGGCATTCCATCTAAGTGCTCAGAAAGGCACATTATAGCATTAAGGAATTTTAAAGAGGCATCAGCAGATAGGTTTGTAAACTAGTCTAATCTCTTTGTTCAGAAAGAGAGAATTCAAAGGTTATCTTAAACTACAGTACCTTGCCTAGGGGTAGCACAAACACTGGGTAAATCTTTTTTTAAAACTATTATTACCAGAGTACAGCATGTGATCAATTTTGTACTGTATATATGTTTTGTGGCAGGGCACCTTTGGTGCCCACCACTTCAAGGGCAGAAAATAGGTGGCAGCCAGGTGCCTGATGAGGGCAGCCATTTTGCCCCAGGGATATAAACTGGGCTGCAGGTTGCTGCAGGAAGGAAGGAACTAACATTAGGCTGAGAGGCGGTTCTGGCCAGAGTCATGAGGTAAGGGCAGGGGCTATGGGGAGGAGGTGATCCCTTGTTCTGGGTAAGACAGAAAACTGCACCCTGCCGGGGAAGGGTGGCCTGGTGGGGCTCGTAGTGGGGTGGGAACCCCCAGGAAATGCCAGGCCTGTTACCTCCCCAGTGAAAGGTGGGTCGGGGCGCCTTATAATCCCAGCCCCACATCCCTAGTGGTGTTCTAGCAAGCAGGGGAAGTCCAAGGCTCGTTATGGAGCCCTAAGGCAGAGCTCAGGCCAGAGGAGGGACCTGGGGCTGCGCCCAGGTGGCGGGATAAAGCCTAGGGGCGCGAGTGAGATCCTGGGAGAGAGAGGGGCGACGAGTAATGAGACCTGGTGAGAGGGGCAATGATTAGAGCGGCCCTGTAAATGTGGGCAAGTGAGGAGGCCCAGTGGAGGTATAGTGGCCCGGAGAGGGGCCAGGAGTGAAATAGGCCTATAGTTGTAGAGTCGCTCAGTCAACACTTGGGTGAGGGTAGAGGGAGACATCCAACAGACTGTGCTGGGGCTGACCGAGGAGAGGATGCTAAGCCTAAAGCTGGGTGATGCCAGGAGGGATGAGTGTGGCCCCTGAAAGAGGGCAGTATGAAAGGCTGGGTGAGTAAGCGGAGTAAGTAGGACCCCGATGAGAGAGGGGTAGCATGAGAGTGGCCCTCCAGGGCTACAGAGAAGCACTACAGCTATGCGCCCAGTCTGCTCCAGCCATAGGCTGGAGAAGTAACACCAGAGTAACATCTGCGAGGCATGGGACCCATGGAGGGGAGGTTGGAGCAGGTATTAAGGCCCTTGTCAGCAGGGCAAGTAATGGGTAGCCTCCCGCCTTAGTAACAAGTCTCATATTTTTCCATCAAGGTGTGGCAGGCGAGAGAAGTGGGTAGTTGCCCCAGGAGCAACACGGCCAGTGAAAACCTGATGAGGTGGCCACCCTGTTACATGTTTTTAATACAAATTCTAAAAATACTCATAGGTGCCATGTGACTGACCTATACTTTAAGACATACACATTAAAGAGCCATATTCTCTATATTTTAAGGAATCAAGATGCCTATTTTTTTTAAATAAAGTGAGGTTAGAGAATGTAAAAGGTACCAAAATGATAGCCCAGTATACTGGCAGCCTTCTGTTTTCCAGTGGAAAAGGTGCATCCTTAGGAAGCAGCAGTACATGCTTTGCTTATGACATCCCTTAATCCTGATTTGGAAGGATCACTTCTAGGCATGACAAAAGCTGCTTAGTCCTTATGTTTGTTCTGTCATTAGCTTCTCTGCTCAGATTACCACAAGGGACACTGTCAATGCCAGTTTCAGTGGTTGATGTTGTGATGTGGGCTCTTTTGTACTGAGTTTAATGTCACCAAATTTAATTTTTCCAAGCCACCAACAAGATTTTTTTAGTTCCAGCTTTTGGTCTCTTCTGACCTGGGGTGGTTTGGAGTTGGTGACCCAGAACTCAAATGTTTTATATCCCATTATTAAGTCCCTGTTTCAGCCACTCAACCTAACCAAATGAACTGCATAATCAAAATAAAGGAGAAATCAAGAAAGGAATCTTGAACTCAACAGGCAGGTTTTGCTCCTGTACAAATCAACATGCGATAATTGGTTTTCTTTTCCAATTCAATAAAGCTGTCAGGGACAGGATGGGAATATATATCTCAAAACAGTGCAACTAAACTGTTGTTTGTTTCGAGCTAACATTGTAAAACATTTGTGGGAGAGATTGATTTATAAGAAGCGCCCCTCCTGGAGAGAGAAAATCTCTAAAGAACTCCAGATTTTCACAATAACTCTTTTTACAAAATTCAAAAGGGTATGGTCTGGTTTTAGGTACTGCACACCATTCATCAGCAGATGCTGACAAATGTTCAACACTTATAACTAGATGGTCTCTCCCCATAAGGCCTCCATTAAACCACTATAGTGAATTTCCACTTGAACTATTCCATCTTACCATTCTGTAGAAATACTGGAAGCTTTAACTTTATTCAACTCTTCTTGAATGGCCTGTTTGGCTCGGATTTCTGCATCAAGAGCTGACTGCAGTTCCAACCTTGCTGACATATCTAGTTTTGCGAAGCGGCGCATCTTCCAGGGCATGTCCTATTAAAAGAAGGGGAAGAGGAGGGGGAGAAAGAGAATGCAATTAATTTCAACGCTTTTTTGTTCCACAGACTATTATGTTCTTGACATGAGGGTTCATTAATCCCAAAAGGACTTTGGGGAGTTTCCAAGTACATTATCTCTTTTTTTAAAACCCAAGCAATAAAAGAAGAAAATGACTCTCATGTTTTCAGTCTCATAAGTAAAGTGACTTTAAGATTCCCTAGTCTTTATGTGCCTAGATTTCAATGACAACTATGCTAAGACTCACACACAAGGGAATGCTCCTTCAAAGCCAAAACTTTCCAGGGTGTAACAGTGCAGAATTTCTTCACATCTGCACTTTTACACAAACATCCATTCAGCAAATTAACCCAAGACTTCATGGGGCCAGCCACCTAAAAAAATCACATTTTAAAAGGGATGCCACTTAACTAATTGACAAACCATAAATCTGGGCGTTCCTTCGCTAGGGATGTCCATAAACTTTTTGCAAGATTCTCATGAGATATTTCTACAGAAAAAATATTATTTAATCAATCCCCCCACCTCATTTTTTAACAAAATACTATCAATACTGTTATTTTGATCCTTACTGTTGCTCTTGCACCCAAGCTCGAGTTCTTCAAGGCCTCTAATTCTTCTGTCATTTTGGATGCTAAAGCTTGGAGATACCCTCTGGCATCTTTTTCATCACTTACCCTAAAATTAGAAAACAAATGCTTTAAAGCAAAGGAACAATGGATCTATACATGAAAGGCAATTTTGAAACTCTGTGATTTTGCACACTTTATTTATATAGAACAGGCTACTAAAGCAACAACAAAAAAAGAACCACAAATCAAAGGTTCAGAAAGCAAATAATACATATCTGCATCATGATCAGGATTAGTGACGGATGTTTGGACTGTACTTTTAGAAGTCATTTAAAAATTAAAGATCCCACCTACAAATGAACAGTTACCATAACATCAGAGCTAAGAGTACTCTCTCTGATCCCTTAAGATATTATTGTAATTGATTTTCCCTCTTTCTTACAATAGCTTATAAGCAGCCTATGCTAGAGGCGAGCATCTTACTCCTTGTATTTCCCTTCATAAAGCATGCCTCCTGTCTGTGACCATGTCAACAAAAGTCTTCTCTTAGAAGACATGAGACTCACTGTATAGTCCACGATGATGGGTATTCTTCATACCCTAGAATGATTCATTGCAAATGTAAATCCTTCCTCTTACAAACTGCAGAAGATCATTCTTCTTGGCACATGTAGGATGTAAGAAAAATGAGCTGCCAAGATTTATCTTAATAGAACTGAACAGCTTAGGGTAAAATCATCCCTTAATCTTACATGCCTGGATCTTGAAATTTTAAATTTATGCACAGCTGGTATATCAAAATTCTGTATAACCAAAGCTTACCCAAACTGCAGATTGCTGAGTCCTAGAAGTGCTAGTTGGGCCATACTGTGTGTGGAATGCTGCATAGAAAAGGCCACTGACTTTGCACACAGTGGCCCCTAAATAAACTAACTTTCAGGGCAGGAAGAAATCTTGTTCCTTCACTTAACCTCTCCTTACCACTACTTAAATACTAGGTGAGTTGGATTTAGGAAAAGACTGACTTAGAATGGTGAATTTTATTACCTGGCAACTTCAATTCAGGGACTAACTTCTCTGTCAGTCTATCCCATCCAAACTAAGCCTGTTTACTGTTTTTGACACATCCCTTAATGGAAAATTTATGCTTTTTCTATGTATTATTTGGACCTATTGGCAGTTTTTTACAATTTATGACTGATATTTCACTGGTCAATTAATTGACCTTTATACCCTACCCTAGTTCCATGTCTGCTGTGTCAGACTGCATTTACATAGTTAATAGGGCTAAATAAAGTGTTATTGGTAAGAAGCTTATGTTTAGCTCTCTAATTGGAATTTTGGGTTCCAACATGGATCTGGAAGCAGTCATCACAAGTATAGACAGAAAAGGTATACCCAAGTCCTGGAATCTCAAGGCCAAGTCTGGGATCCCTATGGTATTTTCAAGAATAAAGGCACAACCCAAATGTCTGTGTGAGGCAAAGGATATGATCCAGAAATAAGGCATTGATCATTTACATACTGCAATTACTGTTAAAACTAGCATGTTAAGCTCTATAGACAAAGACACATAAGGGACACAAGGAGAACTGTATATGTAATCTAGAGGAGAACAATACCAAAAACCCATTAATTTGCTAGAAAAGCAAGGATTTTTCTATGTTGTTTTTCCTTCAGGAGCTCACAATTTAGTTAATAATAATAAAAAATGAATACATGGGTGAAATAAAGTACAGCTAAAGTGAAGTGAAGTGAAATAAATAGGAGATTTGCCGTTACTTTAAATGAAGCCAGGATTTTACAACAGGCATGCTGGAAGGAGTTGGGAGCTGTGTAAGAACCATGCATGAGGTTTTTTAAAGGTATCTATATGTAAATAAGTACATTTGGAATGGAGATTTAAGAAAGAGAGGGCAACTTTTTGAGCCATGAAAAAGAAAATAGATGCAAGGTATAAAAAGAGCTATTAAAAAAGAATATGTTTAGGCTATATGTAAAGTGCAAGAGGGAAGTAGGATGAAAGGAAGAGAGAAAGGAGTTGCATGAGGCTTTTAATATGAGGAGAAACTTTATTTTGATGCAGAAGAGACACAGAAATTGCCAGTAGCAGGATGCAGAAGGAGAGAAAGTTCAGGAATCATATTTGTTTGGCTTCCTTAGAAATATTTTTTCTAGGGCACATAGCAGATCACTTCTGTCACAGGGTGAAAAGGACAAGAGATTAAAAATACAGGTGTGAAGTGAATTCACTTTCATTGTTACCAATTTAACAATGAAAGAGTTTCAAAGATCCATCTTGCTTGTCACCAATTATGAGTCTGCTTTTTTCATGAGTTTCTCACCACAAACAGTGAAAATCCTTTCCATCCTTGGTTTTATAATTAGTTGCACTTTTGGGCCCAAGAGGCTGTAAAGCTGGGGTTGTTAAAACTGCTTGTTTAAAAGAAACTGCTTTGACAGAGGCTTATATTTTTTAAATCTCATTTTCACCTAATCTCGCCTTGAGGCCAAACCATGAGTGTAACATCCAATGATCTTGCGGGGTCCCTTCCAGCCCCTTACAATTTAAGAATCTATGAAAAAGAGGATGGTAAATATGAAATCCTGACTTCACTCTAATTGGAGTGCCTTTGTTACACATGAAAACCACTAGATGGCAACAGGCTCTAAAATTTCATGTGCATATTGACTGGATGTTGTGCAGCCCCACTACCTCTCGCATTTGTTTTAAACCTAATAAAAACGGCCAGTGAGTCTTACTAGTGCTCACATCTTTGCTATAGTCCTTTAACAATGGTAGAAGAAGCCTGAGGATCCTAAGGTCCTCTGAATCTACCAAATGCGCCATCTTTCTTATTCAAGAACTAAATTATTTAAACATGTATAGCAATGTCCCTTGACATCTCTTTGGATGGTCTATTTATACCCATCCATTCAAGAGAATTAAGAAAAACAGAGAGATGATAGAAGCTCTTGTAAGGTCAAGTTTCACTCTTTACCAGAGCCTGTAAAGAATTTTCTAACAAAACAGTTCTGACAAACTAATACGGGAAACCTGCCTGGCTTCCTACCAGCAAACATGATAGGCTGCTGAGGAGCTCTGGCTTCCAGGAATGGAAGCACCAGAGTATCCCCTCCATGCAAACTCCCTCAGTTTCAGGGCGAACAGGAGTTCCTATGGAACCAGACGGCCTTGGGTTACACGTAGCCTGGGTGTACACAGGGTATGCACTCCCCTCTGCTTCTATGAATTGAAGGGGGTTGTCAGCAAGCAGAGGTGCTGTGGGAGGGAACTGTCAACCACACAGTTTCCCCTCAGTTCCCTATAGTCAGGCCAGGACCCCACTGCTTACCTATATACATGTTTAGTAATATAAAGGTAACAATATTTACAAACTCATGAGAGAAAAAGGGTAAATATATACAAAATTTAGATCACTAAATACCGTTATGCTCTACAATCAAAGGCCCCAGGGTCCCCCACCTCAAAGGGCAAGGGTTCCTATGCAGGTAAGCAGCTGTCGGCAACACGCAAGTACAACAAAGGCAGATATACACCAGGTAACAACAGGTAAGTTCAGGCAAAACAACAAGTAGATACAGGTAAACCTCAAATAGATGACAAAACCCAGGTCACATTAAAGGATAACTATATATAAATATATGTATACATATATAACTATTTACAAAAATATGAGTTCCCCCCTCCCCTTTCAGGTACCCACATGGCCGAGATCACCAGGCATTCCTCCAGGGTGCCAAGCCCTGGCACCACTCCTAGGGGAAGTAGCAGGAGGGTCCCAGTACTTCCTCAGCCCCTGATAGCCCCCCCCCTCCCCCCTTGGGCTTCCTACCCCGTGGGGACCCATTCCCTGGGTACTCACGAATGCGGGGAAGCAGACCGGGAGGGGCTCCCGGGACCACCCAAGGCCCTGCCTCATGCCCTCTGTTGGGGCTCGGGCCACGTCATGTGAGTCCTGAAACCCAGGCTCCACCTTTTGCCCTCTGTTGGGGCTCAGGCCACCTCGTGCGGGTCCCAAAACCCAGGCTCCGCGGAAACTCGCTGTGCTGTGCTGGTGCCTCCCAGGTACCCAGCCTCACACCAGGGAGGGGTAGCAAACCCGAGCGGCCTGGCACCTCCTAGGTGCCTGGCCTCACGGGAGGCGTAGCGAACCCAAGCAGCGAGCAGACTGGCACTGCTTCCAGGGTTTGGGATGCCATGCACCGCTGCATGTACCAAGCCCTCAGCTACATGCCGAGGGTAGCAGACTCGAGCCGCCATGTGCAGCTCCCAAAATCTGGCCACTCCATGCAACGCTATATGCACCAAGTGTCCAGGGACCCAAGCTACCTCCCGCAGCTCCCAGGGTCTGCCCTGTTTACTGCTCTGTGCACTGAGTGTCTGGGGACCTCAGCTGCCTCCTGCAGCTCTTAGGGTCTGCCCTGTGCACCACTCTGTGCACCGCTGAGGCTGTAGCCGAAGCCACTTGCTGCGCCAGTCCGGCCGAGTCTTCCAGGGCTCTTCTGGGCTACTGCTTCTGCCCACTAGGAGGCTCTCCCCAGCTTTTCTTAGCCCTGCCTGCTTAGGCCCCTGATGCATCTGCCGCGTGATAGGCACGCAGCTCCTTTTATTCACTCTGGAGGCTCTGCCTCTGAAGGCTTGCCTGACCTGCAGAATGCAGGCTTCAATCAGGCCCGGGAGGCTGTTTGCTTCCCACCACCTCTGTGTAAGGGGCAGGGCCGGTCCCGCCCAGCCCTTACCTGATTGGTGGATGGGCTCCACCAATCTAAATGAAGATTTTCCGAGCCTGTTTGAGCCGGGCTGCATCGGTAAGTCCACCATAATATACATGCACTGTTATCCTCAGTCTTGTCTGGAGATGTTTACCTCTAACTGAACAGACTGGAACCTGTCCCCTAGAACAGTGTTTCTCAACCTGTGGGTCATGACCCAAAAATGGATTGCAAGAATATATGAAAGAGTCACGAACAAACTTTAAAAATAGATTTGCCTTTAAAGGAGAAAAACATGCAAAACCGTGTCTTTTTCCTTGTAGGCTGTCAGAGTTCCAGCCTGCAAGGGGCTGTTCCCATACCCCACACACCCACCCCTTGCCCCACACACTGGCGGGGCTGGGGCCAGAGGGTTAGGAGTGAGGGGTACTGGATGAGGACTGGCCATCAAGGTTTACAGATTGATCCTGGTCCAAAGAAAGTTGAGAACCACTGATCTAGAAGAAAGAGGCTCCTACTGATTTGGAATTAAGGAAACTCCTATCAGCTCTATTATCTGGATGAGAAATCAGTTCTTATCATTCAGAAAGAGTTCTAGCTGGGAAAAAATGCAACCTAAAGGTATCATAGGCCACAGTCCTGCTGCAACGTGCATCTGATCTGCCAATCATCCAGGTAAGCAGTGGTTGTGAACTCCTGTCTTCTTAAAAAGGGCGTTTCCTCTTGCAAGCAAAGACAATTTTTTTGCAACAATTTAGTTGGTCTAATAAAAGATATCACCTCTACCATGAATTCTGATTCCTTCCTCCTCTTGTCAGGCATTTTATGAACACTCTCAGTCCTATGAAGAATCTTGTATTAATAATAGTTAAGTCTCAACTGAAAATCTTATGTACTTGCTCTGGGTTTGGCAAATGGCAGTGTGAAAGCAAACATCCTGCAAGTAGGGAGCTTTGAACCATTGACGAACCCATCATTTGACCGTCAGCACCAGGTCCCACGGATCAGGCTGGGAGTAGCCCTGCAGTGGCAAGATTGGAATCTGGAGAATTTTATGCCCCATCCTAAATATCACACATTTTGTCATTTATGCACATTCAACATGACAGGGTGCATAATTTTTGGGACAGGTCATACATTTCCTCAGATCCTAACCACACCATTATTTTAATGTCTGCCAGGGGCCTAACTGGTTTGCCAGACTTTAGAAAAGAAAGTCTGAAGCTGGCCCAGGAACTGAATTCACATAAGCTAAGGAGCTGTCCACTTGCTTTGTTCTCGGGTAGTTGTATTTTAATGTAAAACCAAATCTGTCTTTTTAAATATGAAGTTTTACCCTTTTTTCAAGGAAATATTTTGAAGGCCCAGCAGTTTCAACTGGGAAAAATGCACACAAAGTTTGATGTTCCTAAGTCTCTGGTCTCTTTCAAATGTTGTTTTCTGGGTCAACAGATATCTTCTGAATGATGTGAACTTTGCTCATGCACAATGTAAGAGACCTCAGAAAGGATTTATATTTTAACTTCAGAAGTAGACAATAGGCCACTTCTGATATTCCAGTCTACAGATGTATAGGATAAAAAGTTGGACACTAATAGTTTAGGCAAATTGATATCCTGCAATTTTAAAAATGTCTGCACTCTCTATTTTTAAAAGGAAGTAAGTTCTGCACTAATTTCCCAATAATTCTTCATAATAGAATACACAATAGAAAAAACATCACATTAGATAATTAAGTATCTCAGCACTCTTGTAAGATAGATAACTCAATGCCATTTTTACAGAAGGATAAGCTGCAGCACAGACATAGACAGACATAGACACAGTTAAGTGCCCTACATGGACTTTTAATGAGTTAGTAGCAGAGATTTCTGTTCATCTCCTTTCTGTTACAGGTCTGAATATATTATCCCTAGCTATCTGAAAGCCTTGTGTTTAAAACTGACTGTATTAGCATTAGATGCAATGAATTTCTTTGCATCCAGAGGAAAATTCATAGTTGACTATACAAGTCTCACGATTTGTTGTTTTTTGTCAAGGATTGATGAGTAGTTTGGAAAATACTGGCTTGTCAATCCAAGAGCTCCATTACAGATGTGGATGGTCTATTGTTATCATGTTAGAATTTTCAATGAGAGTTTTGTTCCAAGTGTTTAGTACCCTAAGAGACCATAAATACTGAAAGCTTTTTAGTACAGTGGAAAAATGAAAAGGTTTTTGTAGCTGCTCCACAGTGGAGACACTAGAGAGTATGACATGTAAGCAGGGGCAAGGGTTACAGTAATATGATTACAATTATTTGCATGCTACAAATATTGAAAAAAGAAAGAATAATTTAGGATGGTTCAAGGAGGGAGGGATTATCATTGAGTAATGAGGTGAGCAAGAGAAAGAGTATTAGATTATGGCAAAGTGTCTCAAAGGAAATGATGAAATTCTGACAGCTTGTGTTATTTAAAATTAGATGTAGGGAACATCAACTATTGTAGGGAACATCAACATCCTGATTGGGGAGATGATCTATATGAGAAGTTCTCAATCTTTGTAGAGTCAAGGCACTCCTCTAACTTTTTGGAATTTAATAGCACCCATTTAAAGATTAATTTATTTCTTAAACTGCTTACCTTTTCACTCCTTGTGGCACTCTTAAAACGATCTCATAGGGTGGCAAGGTGGACAGGGCACCCATGGTGGTGGGGGAGCATGCAGTGTTCAGTGCTGGCAGGGGCTGCTCAGCAAGTCAGACTAGGGGTATGGAGTGGGTCATTAGACCCCTGAAGGAGGCAGCTATCCCTATGGAAGGTGGAAGGGGGTGACAGTGGCCTTTGGTGCAGAGGCTGGTACCAGATGAAGGCAGCAGGGGAAGGACCCTGACATGCCCTGATCTTTCTGATATCCGTCCCCTCCCTGTCCTCATCTCTGCCTAAGAAGATAAGCATGGCCATTCCCATATACCATTCCCCACAGCCTCTCCCATCAGTTCCAGGAGCATGAGAGGAGCTGGACTGAAAAAATGCAGCTCTGTGCCCCGCTGACCATCCACTTACACACCTGTGGCAGAGCCACACAGCACAGGGATGGTTGACACAGGGGCTGCTGGTGGACAGGAGCTATAATTTTCAGCCCAGTTCCTTCTCTCACTCCTCCCATGCTCTTGGAACTGATGTAAGGGGTTATGGAGAGCACTGCCAGGATGCTGGGGTGGGTTCAGGGTGCTCGGCATGGGGAAGTGCCAGTGCTTACCTCTTCCCACAGGGGCCTGGTGCTCCATCACCCTTCAAAGGAGCTTGTGACACCTCCGTTGAGAATCACTATTCTAGAGAATCTGAAAATTCTTTTCGTCCTATTTATGATTCGGTGAGTCTGCCACAGCAGACTAAGGCTGTCATGCTGAGGCTGTCATGTGAACTGAAACTGAAAATGCTTTGGAAGAAAATTAAGAACTTACACGTGTCCAAAAACAATGGCACCCTTTAGAATGAGAAAGTATGTCAGGCTCTCATAAAACAAATATCACTCCTACCAATGCTAAAGAGTGCTCTAAGTATGCATGCAGAGAGATACATCACTAAATGACCATGTAATTTTAGTACGCAGTGTTGAACTGTATGTATAGAGCAGACGGATGCCACAAGATTATCTGAGAAACACAAATGGAAGAGTACAGGCCAAAACAGCAGTCACTTGAGCAAAGGAACAGCTAAGCATTGTTGAGTGAAGGCTATTGGATATCCTTGAGCTGGGAAAAAGTAAAATAAAATAGATGTATGTAACATTTAAACATGTGAATCTAGATAGATTTCCTCTTGTCTTCTTTTTGTTTGTCCCTGAATATCCTATATTCCTACAAAATTCCTTTTTATTTTTAGAAAGAATAATACAATGTAATTGAGCTCAGTGAATAAGAGGTCTGATTTTGGTTTTGAACATTATACATTTAAATAGCTCTGAGGTATGTTTTCATTAAAAATCCTTGCTGGTTACATACAGTTTTCTTTCAGTCTGACTTGGCTGACAACATTCATGACCTTTCCAGTACCATCTCAACAGCAGCAATGGTACCTCTTCAAAAATATTTGCATAGAAAAAAAAGCCAGCACAGAATGGGAGGAGAGATAAAATGATTTGTTATACAACTATCTGCAAAAATGTTATCCATGGCCAAGTGAAACAATATACAATCATGGCTGACTTGACTTCCTCCAGAGTTCCCATGTACTGGTTTATGAAGGCTTTAATATGTTAATTCACAACTGAGGTTTGGTTATTTCAGACACTACACTAGACATTTCAGACATTACAATAATACCCTTTAAGAAAACCCTGATTTTTGCATATAATGACTGACCTCTTTTTCCCTCCACCTTGATTTCATTTACACAAATTAAATTATTTTGAACAACTCTGAAACAACCATCTTAATTTATTCAGACTGAGGGCTGGCATAGAATCTATTACACTTAACAGCTGTTTGAGAGAACTAGAGATACAAAGGGTTTGAAAAAAAAACTCATTGCTGCTGCTGTGGAAGTGATGTCTTGAGAGAATATGGACTTGCCTGCACATGGATTTGAAGTATGTACATCTATGTAACAAAATACATCGCTTCTAATATGTCCATAGTTCCCAACATGTATTGAGTGGTAATATTTAAAAAAGCTTTGTCCGAAAATGTCTAATAAAGTTATACTGATGTCACAATAGCAAACTAACCAGGTCTCCTTAAAAAGACAATGTTTATTCATTTATGTTTTGACCAAATAAAGGCTTTGATTATTCAGACAGTATGAAACAAGATAAAAGGGAAAAAAGTTTAAGAAACAAACAAAACAAAAAAAGATTAGTGTACAATACAGAAACCCCACAAAAGTAACTGATCTATAAAAAATATTTGGATGCAGTTTGTTTTCACAAATTCAACATTACAATGGGCCAAAAAAGCAAAAAATATTTTAAAATCACTAACTCCCTGTAAGAGCTTTCTCATTCCTTCAACAGATGAAATTCATACTTTTTCCTTAGTGTATTAGAAATAGGCAGGATGCATTATAAACATAATGTGACAGGTAAATGAAAGCATTATTAGCAAGGTCACTTGAATTGCATTTTCCATGTGTTAGACCTAAGTGCTTGCACTTTGAGAATAGTTTCTCTCCCCATAACATTGCATATAAATTCCATTAAGTTCGTTTCACTCCAGGGAAGTTCATAATGCAGGAGAAGTGATACAATTCCTCACAGCCACTGCTTTTCCCAGACTTGCTCTTCCTTAAAACAGTGAGCAAGGCACATGATTCCTTTCAACATTTTTCCAAAGCTACAAGCCAGACCCAATGGCTCCGATTCTTTCGTGGTTTAACAGTTTTATTTGAAAAGACAATTTTACTCTTAAGAAGGAACATGATTTTCTAAACCCAGAATGTAATGAAACACCCAGGAAAAAAATGTAGGTCCAACCTGACATGTTGGAGATTTTCTCAAGGGAACTGGGGTTTTCTGATGCAACATGCAAATAAAAAATGCACTAGCAGCCCTACCCCATAACTATCCTATATCAAGGGCATCTGCCATGACATTGGAGTTGGGTACTTACCACTGGATGATCTCAGTAATCTGGGCTTCCCAATGTGCCACAGATTCCTTTTTGTCTGCCAGGTCTCTCATCTCTTCCTCCAGCTGTCGGTTGTTCATACTTAGCCTCTCAAACATGGTGGTGAGCTGAAAGATAATGTCAAAAAGCCTCTTTAGTCTATAAACAGCTGTGACTTGACTCTTGTGCTGGCCTAAACTGATCAAGGAGTTTTATTTCTCTGTGCTCTACCTTTTAGTACCTCCTTTAAAAACCCATATCAATCACAATGAGTTCTTTGTGACATTTGCTTCTATGTCTAGACTTAGCTGTGTTGAAAGGTCCTTTGTAAGGACCAAAACTGCATTTCTGCTTCAGAAAACAAATCAGAATTGGAGTTACTAGCAGAATGACACTCTTGCAATATTTTTGACAAGCCTTAGGACTTCTCTTTTATGTACAGATGTGGACGTACATTGCTTGCAGAAGCATAAGATGAAAGGGCTTGAGCAAAACAAGGAATACAAGACACCTTGATCTTCTGTTCCAGCTCTGCTGTGTAGCTATGAGATTTTCTGCTCGTTCGGCAGGAGTCAGGCCTAAGAAAGGATTGCATAGCTTTGTCTCCCCAGACACTTTAATTCTCCACCTATGCCCAATTCTACTTCATCTTCTTGCATATTTGAAACATATTACATCTATACCTAGCAGTTCACCCACCCATGCCAAACTTGTATTGGCAACATTGAATGCAGCCCACTGTGTTCAGCAGCCTAGTGGGTAGACAACTTACTCAGAAAGTGGGCCCTAAGTCCTCCACAGTCTGAGGTGATTTGAACCCTTCAATGTCTTAACCACCAGGCTACAGACCAGGCTAGATAAAGGTACTTACCACCCTTCCCTGTTGAAGGTGGATCACTGGGCAGATGAGAATACAAGAGTCATGGCATCAGAAGGGCAAGCAAGAGGGAGCTGGACTCTTGTAGCCTAGTGATTGGGTGGGGGAGGGATCAGATTCCTTGGTTCCAGTCCCTGGTCCTATAACTGTTTGTGCATTTTATGATCCTTGGTTAAATAAAAAACAATCACTCTAGTGGCAGAGACTGGAAGCCGGGGTTTCTTTCCCCTCCCAGGGGGAGAATGTTTCCATGCTAGTCTGCATAGGCATGCTCCCTCTGTTGCTTGTCCATCCCAAGGACTGTTGCTTTCTTGGCTGCCCAGTGGCCCAGCTTCAACAGGAAAAGTGACACATGCCCTTGCTTAACATATTCCAGGTGTGCCTTCTCCTATTCTGTGTTAAGTGGAAGCTAACCTGAGGCATTTTGTCCCCATTTCATTCACAATGCGTTATTCAGGAAGCAGCTACTCTGATTTTACTTGCTTTTACTTGCCATTAGGTAGGGGCAGACACATGAATCAGTTACTATGGAAGGAACAGCCCTCCATTCCTATTAACTCAGTAGAGTTTTTCTGTCCAAAGCATGAAATTATGGGGTTTAATAAATAAGAGGTGCCCCATCTGCAGACAAGAATATAGGGTCATAGTAGAGATGGATACTGTGGATCCAATCTATATTATCTCCAACACAGGATATACTGAAAGTTGAACTGATAACCAAGCCACTCACATAAGCAATACTCACCTTATCTAGCTCATTTGAGAGCTTTTTGTTTTCCTCCATTAATAGAATTTTCTCGCGTTCATACTTCTGTTTGAATTCTGCTTCAAACTCCTCTCTTTCACTTTGGCTAAGGTGTAATGAAAATACAGTAAGTTTCACATTATCCTACCACATTATTTCCTTAAATCTAATTATGGTTGCAGTGTGTAACTATGTAGGGACTGTGAAGCATACAAAAAAGGTGAAAGTATTATATAAGAAACCTACTAAACTGTGAACGTGATTATCTGCTTAATCTTAGGACTCTGAAACAGTGTGTTCAATGTTATTAGTATAGATATTAACCTTCTTTTGCTGCAGGATTAATACAGCTAACATTTATCAACTTCTTAGAAGTACTTCATTCTTTAGGGCAATCTTCCAAACTCATCGGCAGTTTTTATTTTGCAAAATAAAACATACCAGTCTATTATGATTTCAAGGCATTGTCACAGAATCGAAGACACTCACAGGTAAGGGAAAGCCCTTTCATATATATACATTGTTTTGTTAAGATGACATTTTACTTTTCACACATCTCTGCACTTCTAGCTCCTAGGCAGGATTACAGACAGAATTGTCAGATGCAAGACCTGGACATATTAGCATCTCATGTGTGAAACACACATTGGTCTAGCAAGATTGATCCCATGAAGAGAAAAGCTGCTGCCTAAACTATTCCCAGGCTAATTTAACAATCCTAAAAGGATGTTTATTTGAACTGTGAACCCATTTGAGGTTCATCTATCAGTATCAATAAGAAGTGGACAGATAAGCTGACATCTTGGGATACAACATGATTGAACTGTAGGCTCTGACACAGGCAGATTCTGAAATCTGTTGTTTTTTCTTCTGTGGAAAGCCTCCAGGCTGGCTGTTGTTCTGAACTCTTCGCTACTCAGGTGGATCTCATTTAGCAGGGAGACAACACATGTAATACACTGTCAAATCAATCAACATTATCTTACTCAAGGAACCTTATGAACTTGCGGATGAATGAAGCTGTAAGACACTCTCTCCCTGTTAAAGGAAATATGATTTTCTCAATCCTCAAGATCAGAAAAAAGGTAGTATAGCACAGAAGAGCCATAAACCCCCTGAAATCCATCCCATTTACTTGCAGAGACTCGTGAAGATTATTTTATGGCATTTCAGTTTCATAGTAATGGCTGGTAACTAGGATATAGTTTGCTAATAGGTTGATGAGATGGTGCCAGGTAGACACTAGGTAAAATTATCATGGCCCATCTATTATGACACTGAAGACAGTGCTCAGTAAAATGCAAGAAAAAAATAAAAAACATTGGAAACTGTCTTGAAGTTTAAATTGCAACCAGATCAATATTTCAGATTATGGGATGGAGAATTGTGTCTTCATCTAACTCTGTCTTTGAGATGGAACTTGGCAGAGTTATAAAAATCTGCAAGAACATCCTTAAAAACTGAGAAGCCATCAGTGGTTACACTGAACCCGTTTTAGAATATTCCTGGTTTGAATTTCCTATTTCTAATTTGAAATTCATTTAGTGTTGCAACCAGACTTTGAAATATAGTACAGCATATTAGGCTCATCACTGAAATTGTTTGTTGCTAGGCATCCTTTGAAACATAACACTTCACTCCAGCAATGTAACATATTATTGGTACTGTATGACTTCCATTCTGAAATCCATCACCACCCTCTCCCAGACCTTGAGAGTCCATGCATATGATGAGCAGACTGGGGAATAAGCAGAAAAAAATTAAAGGAAACAGGTCTTGCTGCCATGACCAAGACATGGATGGGTTCAAGGCTAATTTCTCAGACAATAGATCACCTTTTTTTCCTTTTAGCACTTGGTTAATATTTTTGTTCAGCATTGTGCATTTAAAATGTATTTTGTTTTGGCTGCTTTAGACTTTTCTAAAATGTGCTCTTTCTAGGCTTGCTCACAGTCACAGTTGGTGAATTCATATAAACTTTTGTTAGTTCGGTGTGTGCAACTGATGTTTTTTGGGCTTTTTGTAAGCAAAGTCATTAATTGCAGTGGCAGTAGTCATCACACCAGTGAATCAAACTGGTAAGGGAAGCAAAGGGGAAGATAGAGAAGCTGAAGAAAGGAAAATGTGGCCTCAAAAATAAGGAGTGAGTGCAGAGATCTACCAACTGTCCTCAAGTATCTCATCTAGCCTGAAATGCCTGGCTTAGAAAAGTGACAGATTCCAGTGGCATATCTTGGGCAGGCAAGAAGAACAAAATGCCACAGGCTCTCTCTCAGCTATTTCATGTCCTTTTCTAAAACTTAGTTACATATTTGTTCATGAACTTTAGGAAATATGTATGTGCCCTAGATTGTCTTTCGTTCTTAAAATAACTGAGCAAGCCATAATAAAACAATGTGGAGTACACTCTTATAATGTCATGTTTCTACTTCTGTATTGTGACTGTGGGCGGAGGGCACAAATTATTTTATCATGCTATTTTGAAGCCATGGGAAGGGGCCTTGAAGCAAAATTCAAACCTCAAACATTTGACTTATTCACACCACACCCTTTAACAAGACAGACTTACAAAAACTCCCAGCTCAGTAAACCAACCACTAACTGACAGGTTCAAAAGAAGCTTCTCCTACAAACAGGATATTCCATGATTATCCCATCTTGTACTTGTCTCTCAAGCATGTGATCCTGACAAAGATCAGAGACAGATTACCACAGTAGTTGGATTACTGGTCTGATCCTGTATTCACATTCTTATGTTCTAGCAGCATGAGGCATTTGTTTCATGCCCTGGTAAATTACAAGGTCTCAGACTTTAACACAGAATCATTATTATGTAGGCAAAGGTAGTGTTTCTCTCTCCCTGCAAGGCACATACAGTTGGACTATCAATACTAAGAATGACTCATATTAGAGGCAGAGAAATATTAATGATCATATCAATTTAACAAAAAAAATCTCTCTAGAGCAATTCTAATGCAGGTTTAAAAAAAAAAAAAGAGTAGCGCATGCAGAATAGTGTGGCACAAAGTTCTTGTTAAACTTTTTTTGGAATTGACCTAGGTAATCACTTGTGGCTGTACTACTCATAAATAATACATCTGACAAAACCTTTCTGCCCCAGCACAGCCTTTATTTACAAACACAAACACACACACACACACATGCGCACACCCATGAGTCTAAACAGCAGCAAGGTAAGAAGAAAAATGCAATAAAGTTCCATAAGCTAAAATAATTTTCTTTGATGGAAGACAACCAATTACTAACAGGCACATCATAGCTTTATTTCTTCATTCCGTAATATTTAAGCATCACTCATAAAACCCTGAGCAATTGCAGATCCAAATTAGCTCATAATTTTTTTCCTCACTTACTTATGTCTGAATCCTGCTCTAGGATCTTCATGGAGTTCCAATGACCACAGCAGGACTCTGCACATGCCGATTCTATAGGCATGCCTTCCTGTCCTATGCCCACAAGCCTATACAACCATCACTTGGTACATGAACAGACATTTATGAAGAACTTAATTCCTACTCCTAATCTGAAATAAATTTAATGTTGCAACCAGACTCTGAAATATAGTACAGCATATTAGGCTCCTCACTAAAATCATTTGTTGCTAGGCATCCTTTGAAACATAACATTTGGCAGTAAGATGTGCCAAAGCTCCTGCTGGGACTTAAAGCTGGAGGTTCCTGGCTAAAGGGTCTTGCCTCTCTGCTCAGGGTCAGACTGATCACCATATCAATTAAAAAAAAAATCTCTCTAGAGTAATACTAATGCAGGTTTTTAAAAAAAAATGAGTGGCTCATGCAGGATAGTGTGCACACCGAAGGAATTTCTGACCCCATGGTCAGACTGTTATAGACTGCAGGGGTTTTTGCCTTCCTCTGTGTGGGGGGCATGAACCTCTACCTGGGATCTCTTAAGTGTATTAACAACCTTTTATAGAAGCAGGACACTGGCTGCTGTGGTTCCCCTGCTTTAACTGTGGCAGGTTAGGGTGTTATGTCTTATGTTGTTGTCAGGGTTGACAGTAGTCTTACAAAGAGTTTAGATTATGGCTTTGTATAGGATGATTCGGATAGGGATGATCCTGCCTTGGGCAGGGGGTTGGACTAGATGGCCACTGGAGGTCCTTTCCAGCCCTGCTTCTCTAAGGATACTAATCTTATTGTACCCTGGAGGCATGATCTTGCATTATACTGACCCTTTCCTGAGAGGTGCTAAGTGTGTCTTCCACTCCTAGCAAGAGGATCAGACCCTACATTTTGGCTATACGATACATTTTAGTTCAGGATCTGTCTTAGTTAAAACATTTGAAATAAAGGTGATCACTACACACACAAAAATGCACATCTGCTTTACCATTCCATTTATACTCAGTTCCTTTTCACTTTTCCTTGGAGAGATCAAAAAGATCATGCTGGAACTAGATTTTTGAAAAGAGCAGACAAGAGGTAGGGTTGCCTTATGAAATAATCTTGTTATTGCTTTAGAATAGGAAATGTAGTCACTTTGTGATTTTTGAAACTGTATAACTTGGAGCTGTAATCTGATAAGATCACACAAACTCAGCAGTGTCAGGGCTGGTCAGTGTTTGGATGAGAGAATTCCAAGAAAATTTTTGTGCTGCAGGAAGTGGTGTTAGTGATTCATTAAAAGCCCTTCTTCCTTCTGAGTCAGCCCTGAACTAATATATCAGCATGTATTGTGCTAGGTCAGTCACATTTATAATCCTGACTATTTGAATTATTAAAGATGTGTCCTATTTGCATTTGTAAGGTTTCTAGCCTCAACATTCTGGCTAATCTTTTTCTTGTGGCATATTGATAACGTGCTGATTATGTAAGTTTTACCTAGAACTTCAACTGAATGTTAATCTTTACTTCCTGTCCTAAAAAAAAGTTATGACATTGCCACAGAATGAGCTGTTGTATGTCCATCCCAAAGATGGCTGTAATTTCAACAGTATTCCAAGTGATTCCTAGAAATAAGAGAAGTGGGCTGGATGGGACCTCTAGAGGTCAACCCCCTGGATTCCTGGGTCCCTGGATGGGACCTCTAGACCAACCCCCTGCCTGAGGCAGGATCATCCCTATCCAAACTATCCTATGCAAAGCCATAAGCTAAACTGTTTGTAAGACTACTGT
The DNA here is from genome assembly GCF_000455745.1 of Alligator sinensis. NCBI lineage: Eukaryota > Metazoa > Chordata > Crocodylia > Alligatoridae > Alligator > Alligator sinensis. The sequence continues at coordinate 3,262,999 of NW_005841862.1, read as the reverse complement.
CACCCCTGACACAATACAAGACATAACATCCTAACTTGCCCATTTCATCTGAAAGTCTTTGAGTTACCTCATCACTGTATCCTACTTTCTACCATCAGCAGCATACCTGTAAGGCCAGGAGAAACAGTGTCTGGATACAGTAAGAATTAGGTATCCATAGGAACAAAAAAAGTTTACTTCCTGTAGATCTTATATTCTGTTGACACTCTCCTGAAGTATAGCAGTCATGTCAGATGTCTCTGCTAACCTAAAATTAGTTTGGCATCCTCCACTCCCATTTATTCTTACACTACAGTTTGTCAAGTTGCCAATAGGAGGTAGTGCCACTTCAGGCAGCAGTAAAATGCAATACAATATATTCTTGTACTTAGCCCCCAAAGGGAAATAGAGCACATCCTCTGTCTCCTGTCTCTTTTTATTCCTTTGTTTGGTTCTCACACTGTGGCTATGGACATGCAGCTCTCATTATGTTTTGCCTTTCTGAGTTACATTTCTTGGTTCTCCTATTCCACTTCCTGCTGTGTAACAGGAAAGAGAGGACGTATGCTGCTATCTGTAAAGCACTTTGAAATTTATATGAATGAAAGTCCTTCATACAATCAGTCTACTACTAGTAGTACATTAAGATGAACATGTTTTTACTGATGAATACTTTGAGGAACGTTCTCCAGGCTAATTATCAGCTCCACCACCTGGAAGAAAAGCAGGACTTTGACAAATCACTCTGTCAGTACAGATGAAAGGGTTTGTATCTACAGGAGCCTAATGACGGATGTTAGCACTGGATAAAACCCAGGATGAATCAACCTCATGCCACCT
>NW_005841862.1:3251901-3262149 GCF_000455745.1 Alligator sinensis | reverse complement strand
GGAATGCAAGCAGCAGATGACCTCTCGCATGTTAGTTTTCCAATCAAATGATGAAATGACCAAGAGGAAAAAGAATGCTAAAAAATTATTCAAGCTATAGCTTAAACCCCAGGAGCCAAATTTTCACAGTGCAGAATTTGACCTAAGAATATATATAATTTTCAGGGGTACCTGTCTTTGAACAAGGCCAGTAAATGGATTTCAGTTATTTTTCTTGTTTACATGTTATACTCTGACATCAGGTCTACCAAAATGAATCTGGAGTCAGAACCCCTGGACTGATGGTATGTTTTGAAATTACATTTGGAACTATTATGGTATCTAGGATTCATTGGCAAGCTCTAGGGCTGCACTTACCTCTCTCTCCTGGTCTTTTCTAATTTGTCTTTCAAGATCATAATCTCTTTCTTGAGGGCGAGCTGCTGGCTCTCTGCATCCCGCAGTTCTTTCTTCAAGTTTTTGATTTCATTAGCATGCATTAGTTCTCGTTTGGATAGTTCCTCTTCATAGAAAACACTTTTCTTTTCCAAGTCGGCCTTTAATTTAGTGATCTCTTGCTGATGTTCTGTGCTGCTGACCCCTGGTGAGCGACCAATTTGCTTTTGCTAAAAAAGGAACAGCTCAACATTAGTTTTCTTGCACAGCAGAACACTGAAAATGTATGCTTAATAATAACTCAATCTTGATATACACAATCCTATGTTTAGAATATTGCACACTGTGAGAGTATAATTCATACAACAGACTGCAGTTACATATATGCATTTATCTCAACTGTTTAAAAGTCAGTGTCAGAACACAGTTAAGTCCAATTCTCCACTCTCTTCCTGTAGGCTAGCCGCTTACACATTATTTTCAAATCATGGCATAATATGGTTATATCACACTTTGGAATGTTAAAAGCCGCATTCTGCCTACTTATAGGCAACCAGGAAGAGACCACATGGTTTATTCTTGTGTTTCCCCAACACAAGCCCTTTGAGTTCACAAAACTGGAAGACTGATCGCATAAAATTCAAGCGACCACCCTAGAGTGGGAAAAGATATAGTCTCCAAATCTTACCAAGACCTCTTCTGATTCCAACTCACATACTTTCTACTTGAATTTCTCATATAAGCAATTTGTGAGACAGCTATAAGGGAGCAATTCAGAAACATCAATGCTGACTAGAACACAGGTGTCAAATATGACCAATCTTAAACCTTTTGGCCAGCAGCTTCGAAAAAGAACCAGGATGCAGTTCATCTAAATTTATCATGTATGCCACACCAGACTAGTGGGGAAAACAAACTCTACCTACCAAGAATGATAGCTTCTTCAGTCTGTATCAGTTTGAATGCTGCACAGCTGTTTGGCAAGATCTGCTATTTCAACATTGCTTGGGTTAGCTCTGAAAGCAAAGGACCGATATTCTGCACCCACTACAATCAATGCTTTCCTACTGACTAGTGTGGAAGAAAGTGTACACTCAAAATGAAGTAGAGCCTATTTGACTGAATATTAATCATCATCTGCTGTTCAAGTCTTAAAATCCAACACTAATTCCCAAGATGAAAGTACCTTTTAACAAAAAGACGTGGAATAGATCAGGTTTTTAAAATCCCTGAAACTTAATTATAAAATATGTAAAATAAAACATTTAGTAAAGCAACATGGTGCTTTAGGCAGGGCAGTTCAACTAGAAGCCTAAGATAACATCCCTGAGATATCAGCATGTCTAGTTATAACCACCAACTTTCCCATGAGCTAATAAAATTCTTCTCAGTCAGCATCAAACAAGGGTTTGTGTACCTTCACTTTGCTGATGCGCAAACAGATGTTGATAGCTACAGGCTGGCCAAGAAAACTTAGATCGTCTGCATTTCTACTGGACACCTATCTCAAGAAAAATAAGCCTTGCGACCAACATTGGCTTGGGAATGCATAACATCATTCCCAAGCCGATGTCAAAAAATATAATATAATTTACAATATCACAAGATTACCTCAATCAGAACAAAGACACAACAATCTAAGAGTAAAATCTTACTGTTATGACAGAGACAAACTAGGGAATAAGAGAATGATCCCATCTGAAGATGTCTCAGGGCAGGCGAGTGTGGAATAGAGCATGGGGATACATTGCTGGACAGATATCAACAACCATTTCACAGGTTTGCTGCTGCCTGACATGCTAGTTTTCTTCACTGAGACCTACCCACAGCAGGTGCAGTAGGTAAAACTGCAACCTTATGTACCAGGTACTTAGAAAGTTCCAATGCAATTTCAATTAAATTCTAAAGCATCAAAACATGAGCCCACAGCACAGAAGAATTGCTAGTGTGAAAGAAAGTGGTTGGTGAGCAATTGGGTATTGTTTCAAGAACTAAATATTAAAACAGAACTAGAGTTCAACAGTAGCATAAGGAATAGAAAATATATTCTGAGCTGGGCCCAAGCCTGATCTCCTGCTGCACGCATAAATGTTTTCATATGCATTTCCCTGAGTGCACAAACAGCGTAACTGTGAGGCACAAAAGGATGCAATATACTTATTTGCACACAGATGGTTAAAGGGCATGTTTGAAAATTTGAACAAGTTTCTTTAGCTTAAATAAAGAAAACAATACTAGTCTACCTCACAAAGATGATATGATTAATAATGTTACTAAGTGTATTTAGATATAATTATAACATGGAGGCACTGTTTACAACTGCAAAGACAGTATCACATTTTGAACATCAGTATGCATATAGAACACCATCACAAGAGACTGCAGTAATGCTTTGTAGATGCATCGACAAAAACTGTGAAGATTCAAACATGGCCACTCAATGTAATCATATTTTCTCCTTTATCACAGCTGAACACATTGTTAAAAGTTAATCTTGGAAGACTTTCTGCTTGGCTTCTGTGAGATTAGCCCTTAGTGATACTGCTATTTTTTGCTAGTTTTTATTTCAGGATACACAGCTTCCACCTTCCATAGATAAGAGTATTTTGCAGTTACAAAATCAAGGCTTTTATTGGGTGAGTATGGTTAACTATCTATGTTTTTGATACAAAGCTTTTTTACCTATAAAATGTTTGTTAAAGAAACTCTATAAGGAAGCAAAATATATTTAAACTCAACAGGCATATGCTTTGGCCATAATTTTTCTATTATTTTTTCTTTATTAAATAACCTGTCATGGCTCAGGTAGGGGAAAACAGGCAGGGGGCTGGAAATGTAATTTTCAACATGTCAAATATTTAAAAAATATATAATTTATTTTAAGTTTGTCTAGAGTGCTCCTATCAGTGAAGGTTTAGGAACACACACACAAATTTAAAAAATATGCTCATAAAACTTTCAAATGACATCAAAGTCCAAAGCCTCCTGTTTTCCCACCACACTTTCTTGTTCACAAATTCTCCCATCCCTTTTTCCAGTCCCCCCAAAAACCTGGGAAAATAGGCATGCTTTGAAATTCCAGCTTGAACATATTGAAAAACATTCAGCAGCATTAAGAAAAGGGGTTTTACATTTTTACTGAAAAAAGTCAGCACTAGGTATTAGCATTTAAGCCGACTGCAATAAGGAGGAACTGAAAGACTAAAATTTCTATAGAAATATACTGGCAATATAATAACAATACAATGCAAGAATAATGGGAAATATATAGGAGATGCTGAACATCTCTGTGTATCATTAAATTTAAGACTGAATTGTCCTAGCAGAGATTTGGCAGGATAAATCACATCACTGGAGTACTGCTTTATAAACATCACGGTTTGTACAGAAGTAGAAGAAAGTAAGTGTTGTGTTATATGATATCTGCGCATCTCCAGAGAGCACTTCTATTCCTATAATGGGGGCACATATGCACTCAGAGTGGACAACAGAATTGCTCCTACATTTCAGTCAGGTAACTCAGAGTTGGTTGCAAGCTGCATTTTGATTATAAACATACACTAGTAAAATAAGATTCTGCCCTATTTGGACAAATTACATGAAATCTTGTCAGCTGGGCTTGATGTAATTTATTCTAAGGTTCTTGGGTAACTGACTGAAGAAATCTTGGGGCTGTTAGTGGAGAATACATGATCCAGAAGACTAGAAAAGGCATCTATCTTTAACAAGGGGAAAAAGGAAGACCCAAGGGGTTACCGACCAGCCAGTCTTCAATTCCCAGAAAGATACTTATAAAAAATGAACAAGCCATTTGTAAATACCTAAAAGATAAAAATCACTGTGGATTTGTGAAGAACAAGTCATATCAAAACTATTAAATTTCCTTCTATGAAAGGGAACAGGCCTGGTGGATAGAGGAGAAGCAACAGATGTGATATATCTGGAGTTTAACCAGCCTTTTGACATTCACTTTCACAATAGCTTCATAAGCAAGCTAAGAAAAGGTGGTCCGGATGAATCTATTGTAATATGTATAGACAAACCATTAGAAAAAGTACTTAAACAGCAGTTAGTTATGACTCACTATCAAACTAGAAGGTTATATCAACTAGGTTCCCCAGGGGTTTGTCCTATGTTTGATACTATTCTATACTTTCCTTAATGGTTTGGATGATAGAATAGAGAACACACTTATTTAATGTGTATACAATACTGAGCTGGAAAGTGTTGCAAGCACTTTGGGAAACAGGATTAGAATTCAAAACAATCTTGACAAACTGGAGAAATGGCCTGAAATAGGTGAAATTTAATCAGGACAAGTACACTAAGGTAGGACTAATCAACTGCACAAATACTAAAAGAGGTATAACCGGAAAGGCAGGAGTTTTCCAGCAAAGTGTCTGAAGGTTATTGTCAATGACAAACTAAGCATGAGACAACAATATCATCATATTGTTGCAATGAGATATATAAACAGGAGTGTCATGTGTCAGAAATATGAGATAATTTTTCCATTCCACTCAGCTTTTGCATTTCCTTCAAGAAAGTTGTGAATCTTTGCAGTGTCCAGAGAAGAGCAATAAAAATGATGTGAGATCTAGAATACACAACTAGGAATAAAGATGGAAAGAAATGGAGTTGTTTTAGTCTACAGAAGAGAAGACTGAAGAGAGACCTAATAATAGTCTTAAAATACGTGAAAGTTCATTAAAAAGAAGGATGTTATAAACAGTTGTTTATATCCACTGGGGGCAGGACAAAAAGGAATGGGCTTAAAGTACAGCAAGGGAGAATTAGACATTAAAAAGCTTTAGCTGTAAAAATAGTGAAGCAATGGAACAGATTACCTAGAAAGGTAGTAGGATCTCCATCACTGGAGGTTTTTGAGATCAGATTAGAGAAACAGCTTTCAGGAATGGTTTAGATATAATTTGTCTTGACCTGGTACAGGGGGATAAACTACAGGACCCTTCAAAGTCCCTTCCAGCTCTATTTTCTATGATTCTTTCTGGAGTAGACACATATACTGCGCAATGCTGAGCTGTGGAGTCACCATGACTTGAAATGCTGTTGATTCTGCTGGGGCCCAGCCCAATGAACTATATGGTAAAGGGGATGAACAAAACTGTTAACTTACTGAAGAACATAGGGATTATAAAAACTAGTCTACATAATACGATTCAAATGATTCAAGGATGATTTCTTGTTCCACAGTTTCAGGTTCAAGTTATTTTTTAAAGTTGTGGTGTTTAAGAACAGCTATTCTGAGGTCAGTGATGAAAAATCCAGAGAGGCTGAATGTTCTGCACAAGGCTTTTTTTTCTTTCTGGAATTGATAGGTTCATGCCTTTCTGAACAAGTTAGTCTATAATGTGCCACCCTTCCCTGCCTCCTAAAAAGAAGTTACATTTGCCTGTTGAAAAACAATGCTTAAATTTTGAGCATATATAACATTAATTCAAGTTTGGTTATGAACAGACTGTGTTTAAAAATGGGAATCCATTTCTACATGTATCCCCCCCTACATACCACCCAGATCATTTTCTTCTTCATTTACTGACACTGACAATTTTTTGCCACTGTCAGAAATTCAGAACCTGTAGAGCTGTTAAAGAATAAACTACATCCTATATTCAAGTAACAACCACTACAGCCATCTTAGCTCTGATGCCAGACTTCATGGCTGCTGGAGACATAAGAACCAGAAGGAAGACTGCTTTGTTTTCTGAGAGCAGGCTGAATTTGCAACAGTTGTAGTCTTATGACATCTGGTTTAAGGAAAAATCAAATCTTCTAAAGCAGGGATCAGCAACCTATGGTCTGCAGGCTGGATCCAGTCTGCAAGAAGGTCCAAACTGGTTTGGGTGATGATGGCACAGAGCTGTACTGTGCTAGCCATCACTTCTGCAGAGCTTGAGCCCAGCCATACCCTCCACAGAGCCTGAGCTTGAGCTGTAGCAAGACGTCTTAACCAATCTGCCACCCTGCCTCTTAATGTTGGCAAGGATCCCAATGACACTGATTAACAAAACTGTTAACCATAGATTTTAAGCCCAGAAGGGAATGGTCTAGTCTGACCTTCTGCAAAACAAAGTTCATGGGATTTCACTTTGTACTTCCTGTTTGAAGGCCATAACTTTTAGAAAGGCATCCTATCTTGACTTAGAGACTTCAGGTGATTAAGAATCTATCATCTTTCTTAATAAAATCATCCACTAATTATCCTAATGAGTTAAGTGGAAACAAGATTTTGCCTTATGCAAACACTTATACAGAAACCAGGAAACCTATTTTTTTTCTGATCATCTTTTTGGACCTCCACAAAGCCTATTATATAATGCCACACAATGGGATAAGAGTTTTAGTTTGAACTGGTTAAATTCCTGATTCAGAAAGCATTTATTTATATAAATAACGACACTAAAATTAATAGGACTATTCATTTGTGCAAAGTTAGTCTCATACTTAAGTGTTTATCAGATTGCGGCCTTGCTAGACATACTTACCTAAGATATGCAGTACATTATAATTTTTCCCTTAAAATAATTACGTTAGGCTCATAACTGAAATATACCATTACAACAAATTAATACCCAACATGTCTGCATAGATATTGTCTGAAATACATTAACAAATTATAAAAGACCTTTTTTGACTTGTAGTGTTAGCAATTAGTAACAGAAGATAATGCCTGGTAATAAATACAGAAAAACTAAGGATTCCTTACAGTGACGCTTCGCTGACTATAGCCACCTTTTAATGTACACATAGGATACTGGTCAAAAGTTTGTGCTTGCTGGAACTTTGTTTCTTACACAGACTTTCATAGTGACAGCATGATACGACTTGCATTTGCATTCAGTACAGAGCAAGGTGAAGTGACAAATTCATAATGCCCTTTTGTCCCACGCCTGAAAATAATTTTACAGCTCAAATCCTAGCAGGCTGTTAAGTTTAAAGGTGTCAAAATCAAAGCAGACTAACCTTTAGTCCTTCTAGTTCACTCTCCAGCTGCTTACAGTACTGCTCACTTCGCTCACGCAATTTCCTGTCCTTAGATGCCTCAGCAGCTGCAGCTTCAGTTTGAACTTCCAGCTACAAAAATAATTGTTAACAATAGCCAGATTCGGATATTATACTTCTTCCAAACACACTGAGATTTCTTTTAGTGTGAGGGCTGAATGCCCAATTATTAGGCTGAAATTTTTGAATTCTTGAGAAACTAAATTTTGCATACAATACTATAATCAAATGAATATCACTCTAAAGATTCATAGACTCATATAATTTTATTTAAATAAAGGTAGTGAAATAAGCATTATTTTGCTTGCCTGAAAAGCCCTTCACATATCATTACTCCTCAAGGACTTTTTAAAACTCCTTTGGACTACTTACTTCTTTTTTTATTCTTTCTGTTCTGCGCAACTCCTGCCTTAAATTTTCCACCTTTTGCATCACCACTTCCATCTCTTCCTCCTTATCTCGGAGCTGGCGGGTAAGTTTCTGTTTTTGGGAGTGCAAGTCTGTCAGCCGCTCATTCATCTCTGAGAACTCCTGCATAGCCAGTTTCCGCTGGCTATGTGCATCTTTCAGCTCTTTGGCTTGGGATTTTAGTCTCTCACTAGACTCTGTCAGTTCCTACAGATTAAAAAAATGGAAAGGTTATAAACATACATAGAGCTACAGGGCTAAATTCTGCCCTACCTTTGGACAAGGGCATGAGGTTCTAAGTAAAAAGAAACTAAATATTTACATCCTAAAAAAAACACCCATATATGACAGGCTAAGTGCTTGCAATGAACTGTGAAAATTATCTATGAAGGTGAGAGGCCAGATTAAAAACAAATGCAGCCAACTGAATCTTGAATTTGGCCCACTACATAGATTCAGTGCATGGAGTATCAATACTTTTGAGACCATCTCATATAACAAAACAATGATGATATTTTAATTCAAAGTATTATTGTTGCACTTTTCCTGAATGATTTAAACCAAGTAAAGAAAAACTTGCATCAGTAAATATTATATCTGACAAATAAAAACTTCAAGTGATAAGTGAATGGAAAAATATTTTGTAAAAATCTCCGTCTTCAAAGACTTTGGTAATCTTCTACAGTTATAACTCCTGTATCCCATAGCTACACTATCATCAAGAACCAATAGCACAAATTACATATATATTCATAGAGAGCCTAAACACGCATGTAGTACAGGGAAGACGGAAAGCCCACTTTGTAATCTTGCTGGCTACGCAAGTCCAACAATAGTTTCCAAATGATCTAGCACTTAAAGAAGACTAAGGGTGCCTGTAGATGTGTAGGAGGTCTGCTCTGATGTGCTGTAATTATCCCAAGAGCCACTCTAATTAAAGTGCCCCTTCTCCCCCCACCCCGAGAGCACATGTAAAGATGCCCTTAGAGCCCAGTGCTGCCATGAAAAGATAGATGGATGGTCTCTCAAGTGGCTACATAAATCCCAAGGCAGTAATAGATCGTTTACAGATCAAAGCCAATACCTTAAATTTTACCTAGCAAATTAGTATCCAAAGTATTGGATGCTAATGGTTTAATGCATTCATGATGCAACACCCCATTCAGCAAGCAGATGCACCTATACTTTGCACCTGCTTCTGTTTCCCAGTTGGTTTAAGTTATAGCCCAGGGTAGAGCTCAAAATAATAAGTAGCATACGGAAATGAGGTTTGCATAAAAGTAGAAGTGTTACAACCTCCTGAGCAGAGGTGGGAGAACAAAAGGATGTTGTGAACAGGAAAATGATGTGCAGAAATACCTGGGTTAGCTCAGGTACTTGAAACAGTATAACTATGTTATAATTATAACATACAGGGTTTGGCCTAGGATCATTAGTCCTGTTATAGCATCAAACAAATGTAGCTATACTTTGGGGTACCTGAACTTGCTAGTTTAGCCTTAGCTTGGATTTTTCATGGCATTGCATTGTGCTATGTAGAGATATTCAAAAAAGAAGAGAAATAATTCTGGTGAGACTATTTGTATGTTCCCCAAGTTATTTCTTAAATCTTTCAATTTGAAGATCTTTTATCTCCCTCTGCTGGAAATACTCATGCAACACAAAGCAACCATCATCAGACTGTTCAGAGCATGACTTTCACCAGACTGATTAAATTAGTACTCTGGGGCAGTTCTTCTATCCTTTGCCTACTAACTGCTATAATTATCATTTTAATCTGAGGCCCAGAAAGGCTTTATGTGCAGCGAACATGGAGAACATTTCATGGATCTGTTTAATGTCTGGAATCAATCGGCAAGGACCACCCAATGTGATAGTACACGTAATGTTTAAAATGATCTCCTTGCGTCAAAAAAGGAATCAGAATTCGGAAAGAGTAATACATTTGCATCATCACCTAATCAATTTTACTGTGAAATTAAGATGTTAAGGGAACATTCATTTAAAATGAAATATAATAAAGTTACCAATATAACACTTTTTACCTTATTAAGGTCCTCTCTCTCTTGCTTCAGGCCTCTGATTTGTTTCTCAAAAGCCTTAATTTGCCTGGAAGCATCATCTAATTCTCGTCGTGCAGAACTGGCTTCCACTAGTTGCTGTTCCAGCTGTCCAGAATCTAGAAAAAAAGAGGTACTCCTAAATACATGAGGGGAAATCATGCTCGCTCTTGAGCAGCATAGACTAGCTGGCCTAAAGCTGTGCATAATACACAACACATATGCATTCTTTTATGGAGGTAGTGTAACAAAGGCCCCCTCTACATATTACAGGTCTTGCACAATTAACTTGAGACCAGTTACACATGCAAAGTACCCATCACACCATAAAAAGATCCAACCAGTTTTAATTTGCATGTGTAGCAGGGTCTCCTCTTAAGCT
>NW_005841862.1:3249369-3251870 GCF_000455745.1 Alligator sinensis | reverse complement strand
ATGCACTATGCCTAGCCAGTGTTGTGAGTCCCGCAACTGGGGCTGTAGCTACCCCAAGGGCATGTGAATCTCCTGAAGCCAGGGGATCACGATAGCCACAACCCCTGAACCCCAGGGATGGGTGGGGTGTCCCCACAGTTGGGAGCCCCTCAACTGCGGATATGGTGGCCATTGGTCCTGTTCTATACTGGACCAGCCTGTTTTTAAACCCTCTGCCTCCTGTCCATTTCTGAATGAAAAAAGTCCCATTTTTCAGTTCATTGGTGGAAGTGCATGTTAATCATTTGTCCTCATGATTCTATTGGCTGTGCCTAGAGGTGGGCAGTGCACAGTCAGGAGGAAAGGGGTTTCAGCCAGCCAGGGAGGGAGGAAGGGAGGGTTGACCCCTCCCCTTGCTGCTGACTGGCCAAGGGGCTGGGTGGCCCCACACCTCCCTGATGATTGACTGAGATGGCTGTAGCCCCACCTCTCACCACTGATTAGTGAAGGGGGCCCATCCCTCACCAAGGGATTGTCCTGTATTCTGGGGATGTGCCAGTGGCCACCCTCACTGAGGAGATTCCCAGCCATGGAAGCTTACTTCTTATTGGTGTGGGGGGAGCCTTGGATTGGGCTCCTCTGCACCATCAGTAAGGCATGACACAATCATGCCTCCTGCCATGCGTTACATGGCAGGAAGTGCAACTGTGTAGCTAGTGCAGTAGATTCCATTGCACCTTTAACAGTACATGTTGAGGGGCCCAAAGGTAATTTCAAACTACCAGTGAGTACTAAATCATTGTCTAGTTTTATTCATGTATTATGACTGCTTTGTTTCTCTTTAATGGGATGGAACATTCATAGAACATGCTAGAATATGGCTGTGGAGGAAACTTACCTGAAGCCAGAGAGAGGTGATGGGACGCTGCGCCAGTGGCTGCCGGTGGTGAAAGTGAAACCGCGGCGACTCCTGCCGCCATGGTCCAAGATCAAAAGGAAAACCCACAGTGGAGCCAAGAGGGGCCAATGGCTCCTGCGTCTGTGTGGGCGCGCTTTGTAAAAGCGTGCCGGGGCAATTGGCCAAGTGGCCACCCCGTGCCGAGATAAAAGCCCTGGCAGGAAGGAAGCTGGAGGGAACCGGAAGAGGCGTTCTCACCCGGCTCAGAGAGATCGAAGAGGACTGAGGGGCTGGCGGCAGAGGAGACATGGTGGTGCCCCAGAGGGGGAGCCGTGGGAGACAAGGCAGGGCAATTAGGGTCCAGCGAGTCACTTATAAGGCTGGCATGGGCAGAGGCTAGCAGCAGCGGTGACTGGGACACTGGCGAGGATAACGAAGCCAGAACCTGGACGCAGACGACGGGCAAGTGGTACCGAACCCAGGGAGGGGGTAACCCGTCAAGGAGACCCAAAGCCCAGGCAGAGGCTGACATCCTGTGAATCCGGGAACACCAAAGGGCGGCAGTGGACGCTCGGTGCCCATACCATCAGTAGCTCACACCCATAGCCCTTAAGAAATCAAGCATCAGTAAGGGCCAGAACACTTGCCCCGACGGATAACATCGTGGTTGGCGTTAGGCAGGATGATGGGGAGGCGGAGCCCCAAGGAACAATAATCACGAGGACAACCGAGGGGGAGTACCAGGGTAGACAGGATAAAACATCTTCCTCCTGCTAAAGAACTAATCATCATCAAAGGCATGGCAGGAGAGACCCCTGGGAAGCTGATCCAAGGCCGCTCCCAGTAGCCTGGCCGTGCAACCCAGAAGGTTCAAAGGAGACCCAGACGTGTGATACTCAGGGGGAGAGGCACGGAAAGCTACAATGGCATACCAAACGATAATACATTGTTGTTTTATTATGTGACATACTATGGCAAAGATTGCATCATACTATAATGTACTGCAGCATGTCACATGTCCTTGGATAGGCCACACTAAGGTGAAACATATTAACAGATATATCTCAAATGACACTGTCTTCAGTGAGTTATAGTGGTTAGGATTTATTTCATTAAAAGAGCCACCAAATGGGGTTACCCAAGAGCTGGCAAGTGTTCTCCTTTCGATACAATTCAAATTAATTTCAGATGGCTGAATTTATTTCTAGTTTTAGCACTATTTGTATTTATGGGATTTACTTTAATAATTGCTATAATAAATGAGGAAAAATACATATTTCTACAAACATTTTCTTATGATCTCCTAATCCTCCTGCAAGGAAAAAGAGGGCAAGGGGCCAGGAGGCTTCCTTGGCTGACCAGAGAAATCCAGGGCAGCGTAAGGGCCAAAAGGGGAGCACACAAAAAGTGGAAACAGGGAGAGATCACCAAAGATGAATATACCTCCTCTGCTCGCACTTTTTCCTTGCAGGAGGATTAGACAGCCAAAGCTACCATGGAGCTGAGGATGGCATCCCAAGTAAAGGACAACAAGAAATTGTTTTTTAGATATATAGGGAGTAAAAGGAAGGCCCAGGGAGGAACAGGACCCCTGCTAAATGGGCAGAAACAATTGGTGACGGAC
>NW_005841862.1:3246806-3248047 GCF_000455745.1 Alligator sinensis | reverse complement strand
GACCTTGTGGCTGCCTATAAGTTCATCACGGGGGCACAGAAGGGAACTGGTGAGGTTTTATTGACCAAGGCGCCCCCAGGCTCCAGTCTTTCATCAGTCCCATGGGACACCCATGCCCACTATGGGGCAGATCCTATGTATACAATGTTCACCTGTCGTCTTATCTATCTTCAGACCTAAGGTGAATCAAATGATTTTACAAACGAAGAAAGCTGAGAATACTAGGTTTGTGTTGAAACAAATTGAGTGGAGCAATTATAATAAAAATAATTAAAAATGCTCCAGAGGGGGAAAATGTTAGGTTTGACCTAGAAACCACTACACATAGCCCAAGCAAAAGTCTCTGTTCTGTAACTAATGCTCAATTGCAATGATAAGGAGAAGACAGTCTTAGATAAAGGAGACTTGAAAACAAAAATAGAATTAGTGGAGTAGGGCAAAGAGCTGATTTAAATATTAAGATTCACACCCCTGGGTGGGGAGAAAGTATGCTAATGAAACATACATGTATGGAAATGAGATACATAGCTAAAACACAGGTATAGAGACATGCTCAGTAAAGAACTCCTTGCGTCACTCCCTTATAACCAATTAGCAAACAAGAATGCTTATGAAGGTCCAATACTCCTGTATAAAAGATGCTCATAATTAAGACTCTGTGTGCTTGTTACGTGAAATTATTCCGCTTGCACCTTGTATTGCTAGCAATAAATCTTTATACTTTCACCCCTGGTATCTTTATTGGCTTTTGCATACCGGGCACGATCCCAGACTTGAGCTGGGGCTCAACAAGGCCATCCTTAATGGACTGGCCAATGCCAACATCCTGAGAGAGAGCCAGCACGGGTTTGTTGTGGGTAGGTCTTGCTTGACCAATCTCATTTCCTTTTATGACCAGGTGACCTATCACGTGGACAAGGGAGAAGAGATTAATGTCATATATCTTGACTTCAAAAAAGCCTTTGATCTGATATCCCATGATCACTGCTCAGTGAAACTGGCCAATTGTGGCCTTGGGTCCACCACAATCCACTGACTAGGAAAGTGGCTCCGTGGTCGGACCCAGAGGGTAGTAATTGACAGAAGTCAATCGTCATGGTGTCCTATGACTAGTGGGGTCCCCCAGGGCTCTATCCTTGAAACCATATTGTTCAACATCTTCATTAACGATGTGGACATTGGAGTCAGAAGCAGACTGGCCAAGTTCGCCGATGACACCAAACTTTGGGGCAAAGCATCCA
>NW_005841862.1:3229173-3246708 GCF_000455745.1 Alligator sinensis | reverse complement strand
TGAAAAATGCAAGGTTCTCCACCTTGGGAGGAAAAACCTGTAGCATCCTTATAGGCTCAGCAGTGCTATGCTGGCTAGCACTACGGAAGAAAGAGACTTGGGGGTCATCATTGACCACAAGATGAATATGAGCCTTCAGTGCGATGCTGCAGCTAGTAAAGTGACCAAAACGCTGGCTTGCATCCATAGATGCTTCTCAAGCAAATCCTGGGATGTCATTCTCCCCTTGTACTCGGCCTTGGTGAGGCCGCAGCTGGAGTACTGCATCCAGTTTTGGGTCCCACAATTCAAAAAGGATGTGGAGAAGCTTGACAGAATCCAGAGAAGAGCCACGCACATGATCAGAGGTCAGGAAAATAGAGCTTATGACGACAGGTTGAGAGCTATGGGGCTCGTTAGCCCAGAAAAGCGCAGGTTCAGGGGTGATCTGATGGCCACCTATAAGTTTATCAGGGGTGACCACCAGTATTTGGGGGCACATTTGTTAACCAGAGTGCCCCAAGGGATGACGAGGTCGAACAGTTATAAATTACTGCAAGATCGTTTCAGGCTGGACATACGGAAGAATTTCTTTACTGTCTGAGTCCCCAAGGTCTGGAATAGCCTGCCATCGGAGGTGGTTCAAGCACCTACATTGAACACCTTCAAGAGAAAACTGGATGCTTATCTTGCTGGGATCCTATGACCCCAGCTGACTTCCTGCCCTTCGGGCGGGGGGCTGGACTCGATGATCTTCCAAGATTCCTTCCAGCCCTAATGTCTATGAAAGCAAAATCCCATTCTTGATGCTCCCTTCCTTAAAGCTGTATATTTACAGAGATATATAACTACATTGAAGTTAAATCCTGGGTCTGTGAATCAATGCAAGTTTTGCAAGATTTCACATCACAGCCGTATATTTACACAGCAATATATAGGCACGCACAGTAAAAAAAGTTTCAAGTCCTTACGTTTCAGAAATACAACTCCAAGGCTAAGTACAGAGGTTGAAAAAGCCTGAGGAGGAATCGATTCAATCTTTGCAGGTTTTTCTAAGTTGGGTAGATTGGACTGATAATGAACTGAACTGATGTTCCATATACCAGTGACCAAAGTAGGCAGAAGCCTGCACTGGCCCAGGCCAGGAGACTGGGGTTGCTCACATGTTTCCCATCATGTAGGATATTGCCAAAGGCTGCTAAGCCCAGCAGATTGGCAGCCTGCACCTGATTGGCTGCTGGACAGATTTTTCCACCCCCGCTGTCAGCTGCATGGAGGAGGAGAGTCAGCAGACAATCTCTCACCAACCCCCCCAGCCACTTGCCTCTTTGAGAGGTGGGGTGAAGAGGTGGGGAGGGGGGTGAACCCCTCAGCCCAGCACCAGCCCCCCCACAGCAAGATTCTGCATGGTGCAGGGGGGAAGCCTACACAGGGGGTGATTTTCCAAACCACTTGCAGCCCAGCAAGCTGGGCTGGGAAAACCTCAGCCCTGCCCCTTCACCAGTTGCCTGCTTGTCTGAGATGGGGGGTGGGAACGCACCGTCCCCCACAGCCTGGCACTGGCCCTCCCCAGCAGGGGTCTGCATGGCCCCTGCATTCCCCCTCCTCTGCCCCCCAGCTCTCAGTGAGGCTGGTGAGGAGGCAGGGCTGGGGCTCTGTTTGCTTGTGGCTCTCTGCTCATTGTGCAGACCTAGACTGGGGGGTCTGGGAGCCTGTTCCCTTGGCCCCCCACATGCTGCTGGGCTGACAGGCACAGGCAGGATTTAGGCTAGGAAGCAGAGGCTTTACTGCCTCTGCTCTGTGACAGCTGAGGTCAGGGCTGGCCCTGCTTCACTGGAACAGACAGCACAGCCCAGAGTTGCAAAGCATCCTGGGATGCTGGAGAACTCTCAGGTAACTTGAGTCAGGAGAGGATCTGGGACACAAGTTTGATAGACTGATTCAACCTAAATCAGTTAAGCCTGATACTACATCCAACCAGTTTTATCTTACAATGGGTTCAGCCATTTTGAAAGTGGTTTATGTGCACTGAACTTCTCTTATGTTACAGGTCTGAATTGGTTTCTAATCACTTATACCAGTTTATGTGCAACTTCTGTCCTGGGCCCAAGTGACTGGCTCTCAGTGCAAGCATAGTAAAACATACATGCACACACACATTTATGTAAAGGGCAAAGGTTTTTGTGGGTGGTATTTTTTTTTGGATGAGAGCCACGCAGTTATCACCCACAAAGATCCTGGCCTTTCACCTATTTCCTGGACCATCACATATACAACATCACTCCAAAACTATATACATATATGAGAGCTGAAAGTTTTGGAATGCAGGGATTGCAAAGGTACAAGAATAATGATTAACTTTTACCCATATAAACATTCACTATTGCATTAATTTACTGACCCTTGTTTTAAAACTTTAAAAGAATGCACTTCCAACTACAGATATAGCTCAGTGCCAGAAAATATTAACTGCCTGTCTCACATGCTCTCCTCTGAAGTCACCAGTAAAAGAAAGTGTATATGCAACTACACGGAGCCAAGATAAATCTCTCTTCCATGCGTGAACTACTTTGTTCCATAGCTCTATTTTCTTCTTCTATTGCTATCCTTTACATATTTGGCAATATTAAGGATTCCTCAAAGTTTTCTCCTATGTAACTTAGAGAGCAAAAATTATAACTTTGACCTCAAAATTGAAAGCATATGCTGGGTTGTCATTTCCTGGAAGACTGGATAGACAAAAATGTCCTGATTTTTTTTTTTTTTTTTTACAAAGATCCCAGTGGGGAAAGTCCTGATGCTGACACATTTCTGCATTCATTTTCACTATCTTCTTCAACGGGTGTTTACCATCACACCACCAGTTAGGCAATAATGCAGTTCTAAGGCTTGAACTAAAACCTGGTAGCTATATTTTAATAACAAACAATAATTCTCCATTTGGTAATTCCACTGTCATCCCACTAACGTATTTGTTCCTTCATGCAAATATATATTATGGGATGCTATTCATATGGTTTAATTTGTTAGTCATAGAGCTAAACCCACACCAGAACTCGCTTGGCTCTTGTTGTTTGGGTGGTGCAGGCTGGGGCCAACCTAGAAGTTTGGATCTCATTCCTGGTTTGAACTCCCCCAAAGTTTGGAAATGTTGATAGGAGTATTTGGTTTCTACTCATCTCTTGTCAATGGCCAAGTTTTAAAATTTATGTTGTAAAAAGCATGAAAATATCTTAAATACAGCATTCTTTCCCTATAACAAACTTTTCAGTGGGTTGGATCAGATGATTCAAAACACACCGAACAACTCAGAACCTTCCATATAAGGGCTGCAACTTAACCAAGTGAACCAGGAAAAGCATTCAAGTACGTATTGTAAGGGTAAACCATTCACTGGCTGCAAACATTTAAGTGCCTATGTATAACTCTTTTCTACTTCTATCTATGATCAGACTACTCACAATAATTTTGACAGCAGTTGCATTTTTAAAAATAATATTTAACTCTTTGCCTTTAGTAGTTTAATATTTTTCAGTGCCAGCCAAGCTAAAGACCTGGTTTGTATGTGCACATACAAACTCACACATATATATTGCATTTATCCAAACCCAAGATGACTCTAAATTTTAGACAACCCCCTAATAATTAGATTCTAGACATGGAAAATTTATAAATTTGTTATCATTTTCCATGTTTATAATCAATTTTTGGAGGGTTATCTTAAATGCATTCCCACAGTGGGGAAAGTAACGGCAGGGTAGAAAGTGGTGGTAGTGGGGCAAGGGGCTCAAATATGACTGGCCATTGCCCCTTCCTGCCTGTCCCCTGCAACCACTTGCCCTGACAGTGTCTGCATGCCCCTTCCCTGCCTGCCATGATGCCTGTACCCCCTGCCACCTGCCCTTCCTCTTCCCCCCAGCCTGTCCTTACCAGTACCTATTCCCCTGCCACTGCAGGCTGGGGCTAGGGCTGTGCTGGGTTCTTCCTGGCGCGTGGGGGCTGTGTTCAGGGCTGTGGGGATGCATTCACAGTGCTCCTGGCTGTGTGGGGACTGTGCTTGGTGCAGGCAGCAGTGGTGCTGGGAGGGGGCTACAGGGGGGTGGTTACGGCAAAATTTGGGGTGGCTGCAGCTCCCCCACCTGTAACCCCCCTCCCAGCACTGCCACTGCCTGTCCCAAGCACAGCCCTGGCCCAACCCCTGCCCCCTCATGTGCTGGGAAAAGCCTGGTGCAGCCCTGGCCTCAGCCTGCAGCTGCAGCACACCCTGCCCCCAATGTGCAAACCTGGGGAACACATGCCCCCCCCATGCCCTCCTGGGGTACATGCAGCAGCTGAAGCCACCCCCTCATCCTGCACCCCCCAGACAAGCCACAGCTCTGTCCTGCACCCTGCCCCAGCAGAGCAGTGCCTGCCCCACTCCCTCCCTCACCACGGGGGCCTTGATCTGGCCCCCCATGCCACTCCCCTCCCCCCTCCCCATCCACCACAACAGACTTACCAGCTGCATGCAGCTGTATTGGAAATCAGATTGGTATTAGCCAATATGCCTCCTTAAAAATCAGCTATTGGTATCGGCCCCCAAAATCTTTATCGGTGCACCCCTAACAATGAGCTTTCCCCCCATGTTGAATGGAGGAAAAACACTTTGTCTTAGATTCAAGTAAATATGGTAGTGATTTAAATGATATGAACAGTACAATGGGACTGAAAGCTGCTAATGGACAAGTACAATACTAAAGGAAACTTCTCACAGTTAACGGCTACTTCTCTTTGTCAGGGCCGAGGGGCTGTGGCCAGCAGCCCGGGCACATGGGCCAGGGAAAAGGTTGGCACGGCGAACTAGAATTAGGCACTGACGCGTAGAGGTTGATTAAAGATTGTTTTACTTACACCGTAGGTGGTCACGGTGCAGGCAGGAAAAACTTTCTTGAGTTGCAGTTACAGACAAACACAAGCGGAGTTTGCTAGGCTCCACCGAAGACACACGAGCGGAGTTTGCTAGGCTCCGCTAAATGAACACGACAGAGCTCTGGATACCACTCACGGAGTTTGCTAGGCTCCGTGGAACGACCGAAATGAGAGTCCGAAAGGTGACTCTCCACGAGCGCGCAGGGTAGGGTACGTTGAGGGATCGTGCGGCGACGGGGAGAGGCTAGAGGTTGATCAGGCCCCTGTATCCTCCTCTAAGGCACACACGGAGTTTGTTAGGCTCCAGAGCGCGCTTAGAGTTCTTCACGAGATGGATGTGAAGTCCTCCAACTTGGGTGGAAACTGCTCAAGCCTCTTATACGGCTAGCAAGCCAATCGCTAGCTGCCACGTGGGAATAATTTAGAAACAGCCAATAGTGGGAAACAAATTTACATACGGGTGGCGGGAACTCCTTTGCACCGGGGTTTTCTCTATGCAACTGAGAATTGCACCGTGCAAAGAAAGCTCCATGTGGCGGGAAATAATTCTGCAGTGCCGAAGAACACACAAAATCATACCCTTTGGGTCATGACACTCTTCATTAAAGCCTATCCAAAGAGATTAACTATGTTGAGAAATGATTCTTCCCTCTTTTACTTTCTTATTACCACTAGATGAGAAAAACTCCTACAAGAATCAACTGTATCATGAATTATTTTTAAGAAAAATATAATTTGAAGGTTAAGGTCCGGATTCTGATTCACATCTGAACAGGGCAGAGGTTAGTGTTCAAATGTGGGCCACCATGTAACTCTGTTTTGCATTCTTCTGTTCTTGTTGTTTTATGAAGGCTTGGTCCTTCCAAAGAGAGTTCTAAGTTATACTGGTCTGCTATGGGCCCAAGGGACTAAGGACTGATGCAGGACAGAAGTATTCTTGTCATGTCCTCTTTCCCCCTGGCACCCTAGATGTGGGGGGCAAACGTGTCCTGAAAATCTTTATGTTGTCTTTATGGCAGTGTGAGGACCACACTGACACTGAAGTGATCCTCTCTGGGCCAGTTAACACATGTTCATACACAAATAACATCCCTGGCATGGTGCAAAATGTCTGCATTATGTCGCAGAATCTGACTAACACAACACAACTTCATGTCTAAAGCACAGGCTTACTTGACCTCGTAAGCAATTCACGTATACATCTGTGTGCAGCAGACTGCACCCCATAAGAAACTGGTCCCTCCCCAGGGTGTAATGGCAAAGTCCAAATGAACAAACAAAGAAGTCTTGAAATAATGCTCAAACATGATGTCCCTTCTTTGGAGTTTTTCCTCCTCAAGCATCCCTACTGAGGTTCCAGACACTTCCAGGAGATCTAACAGTTACAGTCAAACAAATGAAGTCTTGTAACAGTGTTCAAATGCAAACAAAAACAGCTCCTCCCTAGTGTCCTTTCCTCTGAGACATTTGGGCTGGGCTTCTGACTCTTCCCTTGAGCAGAGTCTGCGTGCATGCATATGTGAATGTGTGTGCTGAAGTCAAACAGAGTTTCTTTTTCCTAGGATTCATTCTGGTAGTCTTAAAAGATGAATCTTTGCCTCAAACTTTCCACAACTCTAGTCCTAAGCCCTTCATAGGGCTGGCAGACTGGATTCTTCTCAATCAGCATCTGTCACCTCTGGTCTAAGTGGCTGCCTCCCTTGTTCCATTGATCTCTTTTCTGCAGGACCCGCCTGCCCCCTCCCCACTGGAACAGAGTTACATGGTCCCAGATATTTGCCTCTCAAGTCTTAAAAGGATAGTATCCTCCAGTATTCTAAAATTCCCCCTCTAATTTAATTAAAAGCATTGATTACTTAAATACTAGCAGAGATTATGTAAGAAAGAGTATGTCTTCGTAATTTAAAAAACAGAGGTACTGGATACTTTCTTATTATATTAACTTTTCACAGAACTTTCTGATGATGAGGGCGGTTAAGCACTGGAACAGGATACCTAGAGAAGTTGTATAATCTCCATCCCTAGAAATTTTCAAGAGTTGGCTGAACAGATGCTTACCTGGATAGTTTGGTCAAGGCTGATTCTGCTCTGAGCAGGGGGCTGAGCTACATGACCTTGTGAGGACCTTCTATCCCTAATTTTCTATGGTCCTACATACCTTCAAGAATTCAGAGGTCTCGGGTCCAGACCTCTGTTTGTGTGCTAATTAGATTGGAGAGCACAGACTGACAAAAAAAGGAAACATTTCCCTTCTTCCTTTTACTGTCCAGCTCACAAACCTGTGATATTGAAATCTCAGACTCCTATTGTCAGTCTGCCCAGCAAGTAATGTACACAACTCTCACTTGTCATGTATCTTCTTATGATTTATTTTGGTCTTGTTAAATAGGAAGATCTTGGAGGTTATAGCAGCTAAGAAACTTTTTCTAAATTTCCTGAATCAATATAGGAGTGAATTCTGGATATAAGTTAATGAAATCAATGGATCATGTTATTGCAGCAAAATCATAGTATTAATGAATACTTTAACTACTACTTGTAGTGATCATTCTTCTAGACAACCGTTTATTAGCCCTATATAGAAAGCACACGAATGAACTGATTTAGGTCCACGACACACTTTCTAGTACAAAAATCCACAGGAGAACTAAAATTCCATAGAAAATTCAGTATTCGCTGGAGGGTATGTTACCACAGGTGCAAGAGGGTAAGGACAACTATAAGCCATCCTCAGAATGATACTGAAATGCTAAGAGGCCCATAGTTTTGCAGAAGCCTGAAAACTGTCACATCTGAGGCAGACAGTGGTGGAAGGCAGGGTAGATTTGCACCTTTTAGGCCCAGACATTAAAGAAAAGACATAATGGGATCTGATGCAGGATCTCAACAATCACGTTTTCTGCCATGTCACACACACATGGCAGGAGGTGTGATTGTGTCATCAGATCCCATGGCATCATATTGCCAGTGCAAGTGCAACCTTAGGGAAGCTTGACTTATAGCTGGGGGTGCGCATCATTATCATCTGACCAGGGCTCCCATCTGTGGCAGAACATGGTGTATTCCTGGTCTGGGAATGCCAGTAAGCGAATGGGGCTCCCATGTGCTCCCCTGGCTGGGGACCCTAATCATCTGACTGGGCCCCTAGTAGGGGGAATGCTGATGGAGCTCCCATCCAGCAGAACGCATGGTTTGGTCCCCAGCTGGAAGTCTGGATCAGCTGAGGGGCCTCCCAGCCTCTGGTGCACAGGGGAATCTTGAAAGAGGCTCCAGAGGCTGGGCATTGGCCCCAGGTTCAGTTAAAGGCATTATAAGAACCCGCCACAAAGCTAATATACATATTTCGTGTAATAACTTTGTGGCTTATTCCTCATTTTATGACAACATTGACTGATTGAATGGATGATAGGTCACTACTTGAGACATGATTAAGCAGTCAATCATGTCTTAAGTGTAACATCTGTCAGGGGCCTTAGACTAACCAGAGCATATATATATATATTTATACATAGCACAAGGTTTCATAGGCTGAAGCTCAAGAGGATGGAACAGCAAGCGGTGCAGCAGTTATTGAGAACCCTAGCTGTGCAGCTAAGAAGCTGGAATCTGCAAGGGAGTAAAGAAACCAGAACAAGCTGGGGACTCTGCATAAATTAACATCAATTCAGTCAGGATCAACATTAGCATTAAAATATAATGCACTCCTACTGTTTTCCCCAAGAGAAAGTATGACACAGAAAAATTCATTCCTGACCAGGATTGTGCGGAATCCAAACTATACAGAGTTCTTTGACAGAGACTTCCTTAGAGTCGGGAAAGGGGGATGAAATCATATAGGTACAACCTTCCTCCCCTTCAAGCATCCTTTAAGACATCTGAGTGATTTTCTGATCCTTCTGTCCACTAGATGGCTGGCAATTTTAGTTGACTGGTTTTCTGATTATGTACCTCCTCAATAGCTAGGTTTATAATGGGCTGTTGGCCCTTAATCCTTAAGCATTTGGTAAATGCCCATTCTTTTTTCTGCATTTCTAATAAAGCCTATGCTAACACACTTATGTTTTGTTTGTACACCAGCATCACAGGATGCAAACAGCAATGTGCAGAGGTCATTTGTTAACTATTTACTGTTATACACCAGCAAAAAGAATTACAAAAAACTAATTCATTGTTCTAATTGTTAAGCTGACCTTTTTGTTCTCCAAAAGAAACATAACTATCATACTCAACTTCTTTGCAGGGCTGACTTATGATAACTGCTCCTGACAGTCAGGCTGTAATTGTATTGTGACACCTGAAATTCAATTGGTCCTTGCAGAACTAATTGTTTTTAAATGACACAATTCATATTAGAAAATCCCACAATTAAATTACTGGGAAACTGGAAATGCAGGCAAGACACTTGGGTACTTAAAATGTTGTCCAAGTTACTGAGGACACAAAAGGTGCCAAGGCTGTACTTGTGAAAACCACAAGGAAGATAAGAATCACAGTGATATTAGGTGTTCTGGTTGATGGTATAAAATGATCTTGTGTTTTGTTCCAGGGGAAATTTTTTTTAAGGAGCAGTTGCTACTTTATATCCAGTAAAAATCTGTTTTTTCTTGCAATCAAAACTGAAAATGTGAGGTTGACTTGTATGAAGGGTCAACTTATAATTTGAACAATAAAGTAGACAGTGACATAATTTAATGTTTTTCTTACGGAACTGTAGATGTGATATAAAAATTAGGAATGAAAAAGTAATATCACAATAAAAAATTAAGACAAAACTGATCCAACAATTTTGTATCCAAAATGTTGGATCTAAAACTGAATCTTGACTTTTCAGATTAGGGAATGTTGGTGCACAGATTTATTTAAAACTACCTCCTTACCGATTAGACCGAGAAGGGTGCAGAGGCAGGCAGTGGGAAATACAATTTCTTGGAGGTTAGCTGTTTCAAAGCGTTCTTTTGTTTTCAATTGCTGACACAGAAATGTCATTTAGAATGTGTCATTGTCACTGCTGATGAACTTCCAAGGGCAACAACAAGTGTATCCATTCATCAGATACAAGATCTCCATCTCAAAATCTTGAATCTGAAGATGGAGCTGGATTCCAGAATTTAACTTGGGCTCACTTCTTGGAACAGGTTGTGTTTTCCATAGAACAGAGCACTCTTCATAAATTATGCCTCATCCCTAAAACCTGGATATGTGCTTTACACAAATAATCATATGACATTTTTACCTCCCCCAGCTCCCACAATAGGATCCAGTTGTCATAATTATTTGATTCATTCTTCTGTCTCCACTTGCTTTGTCCAGAAAAAGCATTTCTATACAACTGAACTCAGAAAATATCTGCATGTTAGGAAAACTCTATTTCAGATTTTTTAAAAAGAATCTTATCTTTTAATTTTATTCCACTGCTGCAGCCAAACTGCTGGATGCACTTTCAAGTGGTAAAGAAAACTATGAAATTGCACACTGGCTGACACACTTGATCCTAAACATATACTAAAGCAAATAAGTATGACTATAATCAGAATTATGATCACAGCTGATGCTGTCTGAAATCTCAATATCCAAATTTAACTAATTCAGGAATACAGTACAAGCTGCTACAGCACCCAATAACTCTATAGGAAGGATAAAAGGATGCCTTTTTCTTAAATCTCAGTATAAATTAGACTCACTTGTAATTTTTAAAACATTTTAAGGCTGGCAGGCCAAAATTAAAATCAGCCTTCTTGTGCTTATGAACATAAGCAAGATTGTGGAAGTAAAAAGTTACAAAACACTTTATTATCTGCATAAATTAATGCAGCATAGAACAGGCATGCATGGTTAGACGTGCCATTGTCTACACATGTCTATGTGCCTGTGATTCTGCACAAAAAAATTTAAAAATAAATTTAGCGCTATTTTGCTATTATCTATAACAATTAAACCAAGTGAAAGCTTTAATTTGGTTCTGAAGAATACTGGTAGGAAACATTCGTACCATGCAAAAAACTAGTGTTTTCCTGGAATCTCATTTAGGGCTTGATTCACATTGGCACAAATAAGGGACAACTTCATTTAAGTTAATACAGCTGTCCCAGCATAAACCAGTAGGGTTGTGTGAAGCTTTGGTCCCTGATTTGATTCGGCGGAGGTTTGACCCGATTTGGTGGCTGAATCTCCGAATCCGAATCAAATCAGAGGACATCCGGTCCACTTCCGGGTCCACCAGAAAGCACGCGGGGGGCCCCCCTCGCAAGCCCCCAGCTCAGCGACTGGTACCTCTTGGGTTTGGGGGGGAACTTGGGGTCCCCCTCTGGCCAATCACCAAGCCAGGAGTTGCCCAGAAGTACTTCCAGTCCACTTCCAGGTTCACCGCCAACCACACTGGGGCCCCTTCTGCGCTGCTGTGGGACGCTCCATCTGCCCCAACATCACAGTGTTCACGAGCCATGCTAGTACCTCGAGGTATGTAGAAAAAACATTTAAAGCTGTGTGTATGTCCAAATTGCTGATTCTCTGAATCAGCACTGAATCTTCAAATTTGGATTCGGCCAAATCGAATCAGGGACAATGATCTGAATCAACGAATCAAATTGAATTACTGTCCCCAGTTTGGGCCGAATTCAAATCGAATAGGGCCCGCTTTGCACAACCCTATAAACCAGGCATAAGGAAAATCAGGGTCTTAGCTGCAAGTGTGTACAAGCTGGTAGACAGAACTTAAAAGAAAGGAAACATTTTCCTCAGTAGTAGCTGCTGAACACTGCATTGAAGATGGGTGTGAAAAAGGCTTACCTTATGAAGCCAGGAGGTGGCGGGATGCTGCCCGGAGGAGCGAACCAGTGAAAGTGAAACTGTGGTGGGCAGAGCCGCCATGGATACAGTTCAAAGAGAGAAAAAGCGGACAAGCCAGAGGTAGCCAGGAACAGCTCCTGCATCGGCTTGTGCTTTACACAGGCATGCCGGGGCCGATTGGCCGGCCAGATGCCTGGAGCTGGGCTAAAAAGCCTGGTGGAACACCAACCTGAGGGACCGGAAGTGGAGTCCCCAGTGCAGCAGGGAGGGTGAGAGCCCATGGGAAATCCACAAGGAAAGCCCTGGTGGGCACCCCAAGAAGAGGTCGCCCCAGGACTTCATAGGCAGCCTAGATCAGAGGCACCATCCACAGAGGCACTGTGGACAGCCTTGACCTCCGACAAAGACTGGAGCCTAGTGGAACGCAGTGGCACAGCAGGTCAGCTGTAGCTGACAGACAACCAAATCCAAGCCCAGAAGAGGGGCAAGGCACCAGAGAACCGGGTGGTGCCAAGCACGGATGCTACACAGACGAAGAAAGAGGGCCACCAGAGATGCCCACGAGGAAAGGCAGCGTCACTATGGCCATCAGACCTGGTGGACTCGAGCATGACGAAAACCCGGAACACTATCCTCAATGATGAATGGTTCCATCATGGCTGGCAGTAGGCGGGGTGTAGGGGAGGCGGAGCCCCACAAAAGAGCTGCGAAGGGAGCGACCCGGGGGAAGTATCAGGGGAGGCAGGACCAGAACATCATCCTCCCAATTGAAATAAACCAATCATCAAAGACGTGGCAGGCTAGGCTCCTGGTGCATCACCACAAAGTCACCCGGCGACTGGCCCATTCGTCCCGAAGAAGCCACAGCAAGGCTCGAGCGGAAGTCGCACGCATGACGTCCAGTAGAGAGTCACAGAAGATTACAATGGGCATGCAAAAAAGGTTGATAAACTCTTGGGAAGTCAGTACTACATTGAAATAGAACATTTTTCTCTATAAAGAAAATCAACTGTGCCTTGTGATTCATCACTTTTACATTATGTGTCTTCTCCACTGACAATTTTACCATAAATACTTAAGACTTACCTGTTACCTGCTTTCTTAGCTTTTCAATTTCTTCTTTTAAGCTTTTAATTTCTAGATCTTTGCTTGCTGTTATTGGACCATCCACAGTTGAATACTGTAGAGCCTGGACTGTCTGTGTTGACTCTAAGAACAAACAACAAGACCATGAGATAATATACAGTTTTCTGACAGCTTAAGGAGTCATGAAGTGATACTATTGATAAGTGAAGAGATGCAGAGAAGCGTGTCTGCTGAGACACATTAAGCAAACACATTGGAAGTCAAGATATTCAACACTGCTGCCTGAGTTGTAGCTACAAAATGTGTCTGTGTAAGCATACGCAAGCAGGAAACCAGAACAAAAATAAAGAAACAAGGGTTCCTTCAGAAAATCCAAACAATCCATATATTTGAAAGCCTGAAAAGACCTTAAGAAGAAGAAAAAAATCTTCACTTTTCCAAAAGAAGAAAGAGCAACATGCTGTATCTTGTGTTCACACCAATGAGCATTGGTTTGTAGGGTTCTTTGGTAATTTTGGTTTAACAGCTTTCCCCAGTTGTCCATAAACTTTGATATGGCCCAATACGGTGAGTAGCCCCCTGACATAAAAAAGATTACTTTCATAAAAACTCAGTGTGCTCAGCTCTGGTGAAGACTGCCTTGCATTTGAAAGCTTGTCTAAATTTATCCCAACCATACAGTTAGTCCAATAAAAGATATAACCCACAACAATCCTAGCCTCACATAATTCCTGGACAATCATGGCTGCAACTTCACTCCAACACTATCATTACTCTCATACAAAGATAATAATGTGCACAAGTTTTTCTAGGATTGAAACTGAATCCTACAATTTCCACTTGCTAAGTGTGAACACTTATTCAGCAGGGGCCAAATGTACAAATCTAGATTTTTTTTCCTCCATATTTTAAGACTGTAGTCTTTACACTCAATATAATATCATTGCTCTGGCAAATTCAGCCCCTTTTAATAAGTGGCATAAGTGGGACAATGGAGAATAATAATAAAATATTTCATTTATCAATAGACATCATAAAGTGGATTATGTTTCCAAAAAAATTCCAATATGAAACATTTCAGGGAATATATTATTATTTTTTCCCTTTAGTATTAAATACAATTCACAAAACTGTGCTCTCATCCATCTAAAAAGTAATAAAATAATTCTTTTAATTACTTTACCTTGTAGTTTTCTACTAAGTTCAAGTTTTTCTTGTTCTAGTCGCCTTATTCTCCTCTCATAGGCTTCTGTTGCTAGGCTGTCCTCCAAGGTCCTCTGAATATTGGCATCAAGATCCATAGAGGGTGGTCCAGCTGAAAGTCTTAGACAACTGCGGTCTGAGAGCACACTGAAAAATATTTTTTTAATACAAGTAAAACAGTAGAAATAATTAAAAAACAATTGGCTAGACCAGTAAACAATTGTTTTAAATGTTAATTATTATAAAAATAAACCCTCACAATGGTCACTGTAGCAACTTAAATAGTAAAGCAATACAACAGATCTTCTAAATGCAATTTTTAATTTACATACAAGTAAAAAATTCTTCATTAATGATAAGTACTAAGGACTGTCTAAAATTTGTCATTAAAACCACAATCATATTCTGAAGGGTTAACAATAATAAGCTCTAAAATAATGTTAATAAATCTGAGAGAATTAATGTTTAGATAATATTTGCCAAATATTACTTTGAAGGGCAGAAGCACAATATCAATTTTTTAGTCTTAGTAATAAACAAAAGTGTGTGTGTTTTTTGGTTTTATCTTCCACATCCAACTTCTCCTGGATGTCTGTCTTAATTTTTCATATGTAATGTGTGTTCATTATTATATTATACTTAGAAACCTCAGGATTTGTAATTGATGCATTTCCAGATATTTTTGCTTCAAGCACCTGATCTTGGAGGCTCTTGCCCTAGCAGTAAGCATATTAGAGCCCCTGCAGACTGACTTCAAATCCTAGGTAAACATTGCCTAGGACTGCTTTATGAAATGCAGCAACAGTTCAGGCTTTTGCAATAGCATGGTGCTTTGTAAAGGTGTGTTTAGGAGTTTCAGGTGTCTGCCTTGCAGATGTCAGGTACAGAGATTTTCTTGTAGAAGACACTGAAGTAGCTAGTGCTCAGGAAGAATGAGTGCTGTCCATGATCACTGTTGGCAGATCTACTTTAGAGGCCTCAGAAAGCAGTGTCAACTGGAAAGCCTCTAGGCTGAAACTGCTGTACCTTTGGATCTTTCAGTCAAGGACATGAAAGCTTTGTCCTGTGACAGTAAGAAAGACAAGACTTTTTGTATCAGTCAACTGTAGCGATGCCTCAACTCTCAAATGGCTGTGAAAAGATCTTTGTTGGATCTTTAAAGGCCTCATTAACTCAGAAACAGCCACCTGTTTGGAAGCAGGTTGTTGCAATATTTCTACCAGTCTGAGAGAGAACTCCTCCAAAGAGATTTGCAGCACTTGGGAAATACATCTCATAATGGTCACAAACACCTCTGAAGTTGTCCATATAAGGTGCTGAATGACAGCTGCATTAGGGGAAGAAGAGGAGAGTGGGGTTGTGTCACTTTCTGGATGAGAAGCCCAAGGCTAGAAGAGTCACAAATGGAAGGGCAAGAAATATTCTTAAAGCAGTTGGCTAGAAACTAGGATATCCTTTCAAAGGAGTACCATATTTTGATACAGCCTGAGTGTATGGAACCCTGATTGTCTCTGGAATTGAAAGAAGAATCCAATGAAGAAATGAAGGACCCAAAACTGGGACAGTTCCCTAAATGGGACCAGAGCCAGTGGATGTATGGAGAACAGAGGAGATTCTGGCTCTGGCTGCCAAGCTGTGTGGAGACATGAAGTAGACTGGTGGTGAAGATGTCAATACTGCTGGATAAGATAGGAAGCTAGAAGTGATTGAGGCTAACTCATGAGAAGTGCAAAATGGAGTTTCACAATGTTGGAACCAAAGCAATAGATCTGCCATGAATGGGCAGTGGAAGTAATGCTGAGGAATGCCTCAGCCACCTGTCTGTTTTCTTGGTACAGCTGGAGTGATTTCTATGGAATTGTAATGGTATATCAGAGTATCAATGCCAGAATGATGTTGAATTTCATTAGGATCCATACAGGGCCATTAAATCTTGGAATGGGAGGTATGAAAAGATGATGGTATATTCAAGAGCCATGGGACAGAGACCTCCTTCTGGAGCAATACCTAGCAAGAGGCTTTTCAGGTGTGGAAAAGGAAGACTGTCTCATTGACAGAGAAGTGGCGACCTTAAAGAGTCTTTACCCACCAGATTTGTGTGCTCTGGATCACTAGCCAACACTGTGGACTTACCCGGAATGAAGCCTGTTCTTGTGCTCCTTACAGTGGCAAGTGAAAGATTTCCAAATGGAGCACTTTCTAGGGATGCAAGGGTCAGCTGAACCATAAAGATTCCTAATATGCAGATCTGCAGCACTGCAGTGTGGACAGAGTTTAAATCCTGGAGATCTAGGGAATACATGATTTTTGGCAAGAAAGAAAAAAATTCTGGGAGAAAAAAAATTACAAAACAGCGTTGATGTGAAGAAGAAAATGAATTATAGAAGTTAGCTCAGCTGGTTAGAGCCTAGTGCTAATAACACCAAGGTTGCAGATTCAATCCCTGATTGGACTAGATGATCTCTTGAGGTCCTTTCCACCCTTACTTATCTATGGTTGAAGTGCCAAATGGCACAGGCAGGAAAACATAAGGTCTTACTGAAAAGGACAACAGAGACCAAAGGAATACAACCAAAACTATAAAGTGAGCAAGAAATTAAGTGTTGAGGTGGGTACAAAAGTAAGATAAAAATGAGAGCATATGGGCTTTCCGAGGCTTTAGACCAAAAGCACTCAGAACAGACTACAAAAGTATCTCAAACCAAGGCAATTGAGAGAAAAAGTGTAGTGGGAAGTGCAGACTGCCATTCATGCCCTTGGCATGGAGCACGAGGAGAGGCAGGATGTGTATGTGCAATACAGGTTCTGTTATGGTAAAAGCCTCCAAATTCAAGAACTTAAGGAGTATTTGTGCCCACTGTGAAAATTAGGGCTGTGGATGCTTCAGTAGCTGATTCGAGTCAGAGGAGATTTGGCGACTAAATCTCCAAATCCAAATTGAATCAGTAGACCAGTTAAAAGGTCTGAATAGAATCAGAAGTCTCCTAATTGATTCAGAAAAGATTCAGCGCTGCTTTGGAGATTCGGCCATAGACTAAACAGGCAGCAGTCCTCACCATGCATGGTGAGGACTGCTGCCTGTTTAGTCTATGGCTGAATCTTCGGATCCGATTCAGCCAAATCAAATTGGGACAGTGATTCAAATCACCGAATAGAATCACTGTCCCTTCAAATTGGCCAAATTCAAATCCGAAGCGAATACTTAATGCTTCGCACAGGCCTAGTGGAAATATGCATATGGAACAGCACTTGAAGGAGAACTATATGCAAGAAATACAAGAATTCTGATTCTGTAAACATCTGTGTAACCCCTCAAATTTACATTTGTGGGTAGTTCCTTTGAAGCCAACTGGATTTCTCGTGCAATTAACATTAAGCACAATCATGTTCGTAGTCACGGCCTTGACTTTTCTGCACTTCCAGATTGTCTCTGTAGGTAAATGCTGACTGCTGGTAAACTTACAACTTGCATGAATTAATTGCCATGCTCAGCTCAACAGTAGCTAGTATCATATACTAGCAGTGAATTAAGCCCTGAAATTCTCCTTGTTCAATTTCCTTCCAAGGACTCAT
>NW_005841862.1:3194407-3229142 GCF_000455745.1 Alligator sinensis | reverse complement strand
GGGAAAATACAAACCTCAGCCCAAATAAGTTGAATGGCTTCTCCATCCTATATAATATTTAAGAGGTATGAAACCATAAAGGAAAAATAACTTAGAATATTTTTTCAATTCTCTGGTCTCCCAGTAAACCTTATTTTATTTGTGTCTTTTAAAATAAAATTCAGTTATTGGCCAAGAGCTAGCACACGGTCTCAAAATAAGACTTAACTGGTATATAAGTTTTATGCTGGTTCTGTGCACAGGAGTAAATTGTACCCTAGACCAGGGGTTTTCAACCTTCTTGTATCAGTGTTGGCGGCCGAATGTGGGGGGGTGGGGAGAGAGGTAGCGTGCAGCTGAACATGTTGCAGCGGCAGCCACTGTGTGCAAGCTTCCCTCGCACCCCGTGTTTGGCTGGCACCTTGCAGCAGCATGGGAGGGTGCTTCGCAGTACTCTGTTCCCACCTGCCCGTGCGTACCCCATAGGGCCTTCTCAAGTACCCCCAGGGGTATGTGTACCTCCAGTTGACAAACCCTGCCTTAGACAGTTGGATCCTTGGGGCAGGGGCTGATTTTAGCTGCATCCTACACGTAGAACACCACACACATAATAAATAATGTGCTTCATAAACCAATTTCCTCAAAAGCTGAGTACAGTTGGTTTTCCCTTTTTTTTTCTATAGTTTGTCTATACTTGTGGCACACAACCGATAGAAGAGTATTAGATACATATATGTGCCTTACTTTGATAACTGAAGAACTCCTACTTACCAGCTACTTGTATAAGTGAAACCCACAAAAGGTAAATGATGACCAGAAAATGCAGTGTGTGATGGAGGAGGCATCGTTTCCTAGAAGATAAAGGAAGACCTAGCTAAGTTAGATTCTATTCGTTTTGGAAACATATTACTAGATTTTAATCAGTCATTAAAGATGAATACTTCCATTTTATTAACCAAATCCATAATGATCTTTATCTAAAGACTACGTATGAAACAGCAGCCTGCAAAATTGGCTTTAAATTAAAAAAGATACAAGAACTTGTCAGAAAAGGGATTCTTTTAAATCAAAATATATATAATTAAAAGTAGTAGGTTACTATGCAAGAGGCAAGGATTTTTTGTGGGCAACTTCTTTGATTGGACCAACTGCATATTTGAGAGATCTTAAGATAAGTTTTTTGGCAACACACACACTTCCTCAGGTCACCTCAGGCTACCTTGTAACCTACAGCTTGTCTAAGACCTCTTTCAACTATGGAGCTGGTCCAATAAAAGATACCACTCCAAGAAGTCCTTGCCTCTTGCGTATTTCTTGGACTGTCATGCCTACAACACCATTCCAACAATATCTAATAATTATGGAAATTAAAAGCTGACTGCTCCTCTTTTTCCCCAAAGAACTTCCAAGTTTATCTTAGTGCAAAAAAACCCATCTTGCATCTCTCCTTTACTTCCTGCAACTCTTGAGTCAAAATGCTTTTCTCCCTGTGGAGTGGGTCAGCCCATCTCTCCTGGTGACTCTGTAGTGAGAATGACACGCAGAGACCTTGCTAGTAAGAATGACACAAGAGGACTGAGGCACCCTTCCTTTACAGGACTCCTACTTCCTGCCAGGCCGGAAAGCACAACTGAAGTTCAAGACTTGAACACTGACCCAAGTAGATGGAGAGTAGCATGTATACTAAATGTTTTGGCATCTGTTGATAGCCTCTTCAAGAAGATTTATGCATATGTACTCTAGATTCCTTCTAGCTGCTTTTTATGCAGTTGCATCATTTTAGACCAGAAAAGCTAATTAAGAAAAATATTGCATTGAAAGTGCTAAAATACCCTGAAATTTAAGAACAGTTAATAAATTGGACTTTCTCTGAATGAACAAAAGAAGCAAGATTCTAAGCTAAGGCAAGAACCAAAGAAAGGAATCAAGAAAATGTTTGAATCCTTGTATTCCATCTCATCCTTTCACATTCTCACTTGGAAATATTTATTCTCAGATAATAAACAAACTGTGAAAATGACATTAGATGATCAAAAATGACATTCTTCCAAATTAAACTATCAAAATTTAGAAAAGCAATGTTTAACTGGAGACAATCTTTAGGCAGGCAAAGACAAGTTTGGTAAATGACCAGGGAGCACATCAGATACTTGGAAAATTGAAATTCTGATGTCATTGGGCATTTCTAAATTTCATAATGTTTAAATCTGAATAGTCTCTATTTATTAGCACAGAACTTCTCCATAAGAACAACTAAGAACATAGGACTGGAAGGGGCCTGCTGGTCCTTTGCTAATGCCCTGCCATTGCAATGATAAAGAGTAACTGGTTAATACATACTCAGAGGATACTAGAAAGAGGACCATGTTCCATGCTAGAGGAAGGTAAACCTCCTCACACAGTCCTTGCCAATCTGACCTAGGGAAAAAAATTCCTTCTTGACCCCAAATTTAGCAAATGGTATAACCCTGAGAAAAAGAGCAGGAGCCTCCATCCAAGAACCTCTGTTTTCTAAGAGCTGCCAGGAGCACCAGTGAAGGCCAGGACTATCCCTTGCTGCCAGCCTTAGCTGTAGCCACTGTCCAGTGCTTCAAAGGAATACCAGCTCCCCTCCTCTTCTTCTTCCCCCGCCTCCCCCAACAAAAGAACCGCCTAAACCAGTAGCATTTGTGGAGGACCAGGGGAATTTCTTCCTGGTTCTTAGAGGGGACAATTAAAAGTCCTGAAACATGGGATTGCCAAGCACCTATAACACAGCAAGAGTTACCTGTATAACCCAACATGAGGGTTGCAAGCACTCAATTCCATGCATCATACATACTAATTCTTGAAAGTTCTCACCTGATGCTGGGAAGCAATATACAATAGAAATATCCAATTTTAGAGTAGCAGGGAGGTACTGGGCTTAATACTGAGGTACTAAGGTACTCTCACTGATGAAATGCCATGCAAAATGCCAGTGAAAACAAACTATGTAAAACAGCTGAAAATAGTTTGGATTTAAAAAAAAATCCTTTTATACTTAATTATCTAAAGCGGGGGGGAGGGGGAGGGGAGAAGAGGGGCAGCCTTTTTGGTAGGTGTGCCACATATTAGCCCCACACCTTCCCCAACTGCCACTACAGACCTCTTCCCCTTCCCAATCTGCTAATCAGGTTTCTGCTCTGTACTCTGCCTGATGTGCTGCTCAGCTTTCTACTCCCTGCCTGATCTGATGCTCTGTTTCCACTCCCTGCCCTATCTGTCACTGTGCTGTCCTTCCCCTCCCTAATCTGTTGTGTGCCACACACAGAGCCTGCCCGTGCCATTTGTGGCATCTGTGCCCCCCCCGGCAGCCATCCTGGATCTAAAGTATTTATCGCACTGTTCAGAATTTCTTCAGTATCATATTTATATTATTGTTATTGCAATCTCATAGTCATCCCTTTTAAAAACAATGTGAATTTAGTAAGGAAAAGAATCTAAGCAGAATTATCTCATTTTCCCAGAGTCAAACACTTCAGGCACTGCCCCCAGGTCCTGCACTGAGATACATGAGCACGGACTCCTGCAGAGTCCCACTCAGGTCACTGGGTCTCCACAGGAGTGCAGGGATCCACACCAACAGATCGCATTGCACGAATGGTGACTTTATTTGTTTCTACTTCCTCAAACAAAACAGAAATTTAAACATGATACTGTTTCAAAGCAGAGACTGAGCTGGGGGTGGGGAAGAGAAAGAGGGAAACAGCAGTTAAAGTAAGCCATCAAAAACATTCTAAAGTAAAAAATTACATAAAGGTGAAAGGATACCTATCTACACATATGTAGCTGCAAAGTAACAGATCCAGTTTTAATAATTCTTCAGGATTTCTGATTCTTTGCTGACTGTTGTGCTAAAATGTGTGTGAAATCAACCTATAATTGAATCAGCAATCCTATATGTTTAATTAATCTATTACACACAAAACAGGTATATTAAAATAATGTCACTAAGCCTGTATGTAAAGTTAGCTGGAAAAATACTAGAATGAAGGTTGCCTTTATTTTGCACTATAATGGTTATGCAGTAGTAGATAACCTTTAAATACAATTACATGAAGAACTATCATCCTCCAATCAACTACATATCCAACAAACTTCCCACAATCACTATGGACAGAAGTAACTTACCCTTTTCAACAGGAGAGGGGCAGTTGCCACTCAGGAGAGCTGTTGCCCTGCAAGTGTTACCTCTGCATACCCCCTTGCACAGTGATTCTCAACCAGGGTGCCGCAGCACCCTGGGAGTGCCTTGAGATCCTTTTAAGGGTGCCAGAGGGCGCCACACAATATTAGCACTGGTAGGCACGCAAACAAGGTTCACAAGATAAACCCAGAGACATCAAATGGGAATTAATAATGTTGAAAACATTCTGACCTGTGGTGGACTTCCTGAGTTTTTTACAACACAAGTATTACTCAAATTATTTCTCTGTCGTCAAAAAATGAGTGAAAAGTAAGAGCCAGCTTTTTCTAAGGGGTTCCTGGAGCTGAACACAGGGTGCCTCTAGTCTAAAAAGTTTAAGAACTGCTGCCCTAGCAATACAAACCAGCAAAATCACTGTAAAATCAAACCTCAGTAAAGCAGGCTTTAAGTTGCAACAGTTTGGCTACACTTGTGCCACTATAGGAGCATGCAGAGGGTAACAGGTTATTCATCCTGTTACAGATTGATCAGGTTTTCGTAACCACACAGGGATCAGTTACAATTAGAGTGGTGGCTTGGTGTTCTACTGTAGATAATCATTTACTGTTTTTGACACAGAAAACCTGCTGCATTTAGTATGCAAACAGGACCCATATCATTCAATGACATCACTGTTCAGTATTTCCTTTAATCCTCAGCACTAAGTGAAGTACCAAACCTCATTTATTTAAATCCTACATGAGTAAACAAAAACAAACAAACAAAAAAACCCTTCATAAACTTTTCTGTGGTGCTTACTATGGTCTTTGAACAACTATGGTAACTAATGGTATCGGAACAACTCATAGCCATTAATTTATTTTCTCACCTTTGTGAGATAGGGGGCGTTATCACCCCCAATTTGCAGATGGGAAATTGTGATGCAAAGGCCAATATTTGCAACAAAAGTTTAAAGTGTCCACTTACTTTGGGTGCATGGAGCCAAGTTTTTCAGGGGTCCTGAGAATGCACTGATCCTACTGGTTTCAAAAGTTGCTGTACAGGCTCAGCAATTCTGAAAAATCAGACCCCTGGTGTTTCAAGTTAGGCATCTAGAAAATGAAGTCTAAACAATAATGGTGCGACCCACTTTGAATTTGTAAGTACATATCTTTGACCTCCCATGCCGTATGCAGACATGCAAGGGCATGAGTTTGTAGCGGCCCAAAATGTAGCAGTGCAAATTTGTGTTGCTTTGTGCCTCAGCACATGCCTTTGCATGTGCACTTTGTTGCGGAATACACTGTCCTGCCTTGGGCAAACTTCCCTTGCCCAGCTCCTTCTGGCACATGGGGGCACAAATGTAGTAGTAGAGATGCTCTGGCTGGCAGCCAGAATGTCTTGCTTGAGGACCAAGCCTTCACCTGTTCCAGTGCACACTATTTTACTGTGTTCTGAGACACTTTGTTTTTTTCTACCAGGAAATCCTAAGCCCCTACCTACATTCCAAAATTACTGTTCAAAACCATAGAAATGTTAAAGCTACTCAAATAAACACCTAGAAAACATCTACATAGTGGCAAAATCACTTATTTTCACTAGTCGTGCCCCGAGGGTGACTGAACAGCTTGAACTCAGGCTTCCCAAAAATTCAATCCAAAGCAGAAGCCAACCTTGAAAAATTTCAGTCATAAGGATTACAGACTGGCAAAACTTTAAGCAATTATGAATAGAGGGCAATAATGGGAAGAGTCATGCAACCCTGCATATAAGCATCAATGGTGTTCCACCAGCAAGTTTTTATGCGGCATACCACTTTCTGTCTACAGGGTGCTGCACTTATACAGCCATTATTTCTCCTGTGTGGATTTAAAGGGCCTGTTTCTGCAAACAGTAAACTAGATTTGTAATTTGCCTCACATGAGGATTTGCTGAGCATTCTCTACAACCCAAGCCAAATTATTAAGTGTTTGCAAGATCAGGTTCCAAATAATCAACAGTTTTTCATTCTTTGGAAAAAAAAAGATGCCTACCTACTAATGGTATTAGAGAATATATTGCAGCATGACCAAAGTAATCTGGAATTAAA
The DNA here is from genome assembly GCF_000455745.1 of Alligator sinensis. NCBI lineage: Eukaryota > Metazoa > Chordata > Crocodylia > Alligatoridae > Alligator > Alligator sinensis. The sequence continues at coordinate 3,222,927 of NW_005841862.1, read as the reverse complement.
ATGTCAATTTTTAAATGAGCATAAATAAAGGAAATCAGGAATTGAGGGCAAAAAGTTTTATCATTCATATACTTACAGAGTTTTTTAAGCAATCATCATCCACATCAAAGTTTGATGTATCAGTTGGACTGCTGACTTCTGGGATGTAAGGTGCTTCACAGTTCCGAATGTTATCCCAGTCAATCCCGGCAAAAAATGGATGGTTCTTAAAGTCCTCAATCCCATTTTGCCCAAGTCGATGCTCCCTACTGCAAATGAGCCTTCGGATGAGGTCCTTTGCATTTTCTGAGACATCTGTTACTTGTGCAGGAAACTGAAATCTCTCCTTGAAGAATAAAACATGGAAGGATATTTTATTATCAAGAAAAAGCCAGAAAAGTCAGGTTCCTTAGTGAACATTTCTGTAGAGAAATAGAGCTTTGTAAATACCCAGGCTCTTATGGTTACATGAACGTAATAAAGTTTCTAGGAAAAAGACTTCCCCAGATGACCGAAAATACTGAAAATGTTATAACTGTCCTCTGCTTTTTGTTTATTTAGAGTCTCATGTATGTTTTTGGATTCTATCTTTACTTCCAGGTGGAAGAAAGTTTCAAAACCCCTTCTCTAAGCCAACAAATGGATCCACAAGAAAGAACTGGAGCAAAAGAAGTGATGTAACATAGCCAAACCTTAGTTCTTGCAGTGAATTAAGGACTGCTCTTATATGTCCAGATTTTTAGTTTTGAACTATTTTATCCAAAAATAAAACCAGCTGAAATTCATTACCAGAAACTGCAAGGTAGGGAGATCACATTTATACTCAGGATTTATGAACATGAACACAGTTATTACAAAACAATTCTCTTTTTAAATAAACTTAAGATCATTCTTTTTACTCATTAAAAATTGTTTAATTAGAAAGGGAAGGGGAGAGAAAGAGAGAAAAAACAAGCACTAACTTTGTGGTTCATTATTTTCCCATAGGTCTCCACCAAGGACTCTGCGTAAAATGGAGTTTCTCCATAAAGCATTTCATACATGCAAACGCCTAGGGACCACCAGTCACATTCAGGTCCATACTTCCCTTTTCCATCTTCCATGGCCTGCAGGATTTCTGGAGAGATATAGTCTGGGGTTCCAACTGCTACTGAAGATTGGACCTGTGAGAGTTAGTATTTCCATTATTAACAATAGTTTTCACTATTAGGGTATGGACAAACATACTTTTTACCTGCTTCAAAAGGGCATGGGGATCTTCAGCGCAGGAATGTACATCAGCTGCTATGATTTAACTGTTATGTCTGCATGAACCTGTAGAGATGTAAGTGAGCTAAACAGGATTAACACTGTAATGGTTTCACTATATCTGTATCACTACAGAACTATATAGACATAACAGCTGCAACTAAAACGCTTATACCAGTATCCTTTAATGTTGTTACAATTGTGATACCTGCCTATGATCTTAGAGACAGTGCTCTGTGAATAGGATCATGTGTCTATTTATGTAAGTTCAGTTTACTGTTCAAATTGTAACAGTGAAATCTAACAAAGAAAGGTTTGCTAAACAGTTATTCATGAAATAAGCTAAATGCGTCCCAAGCACGTCAATATTTCAAACATTCTGAAAAAAAATGATAGGCTAATCCAATAATTTAGTTTTGCTCTGAAATGTGATTAATTCCAAATAAGGCAGTTTTGGGGCTTGCAGTTATTATAAAGCAATCATTTCATTGCTAATCACATATATCATATTTACATGAATCTAAGAGGAGGTTCCACCCCCGTTAACATGGGGAAAAAAGCCTCTTGTCTTAGACCTGAGTACAAGCAGGGGGAAAGGACCTTCACTACCACCTGCCTCTCCTTCCCCATGCCTTTTCTGTCTCCTGTGCCCCTTCTCCTTTCTCTCTCTTCCACAACTTACCTTCCATTTGAAGCTCTGGCTGGGGCCCCACTCCAGGAAGCATGTGCCTCTGACCCCAACCCGGTCATGCAACAGCTGTTATTGGCTGCTGCTCTGGCCCTAGCTCTACGGTAGCCAGAAGGGGGCGGGAGGCAGGCAGTAGGGGGAGCCCAAGCAGGAAGCAGAAGGGAAGGGAGGTGGTGTGGGGGGCAGGTGGAAGGGGAGCAAGTGACAGGGGGGCCAAGCAGGGGGTGGGGGCAAGCACTAGGAGTGCAACTGGGGGGGCAGGCAGCAGGGCGGGGGATAGGTGACAAAGGTCAGGCTACTTGACACCCTGCTGCTTATCCTTCCTGCTGCTGTGTGCCCCGCTACAGTGGTGGGATGAATTTAAGATGACCCTGTAAAAATTAGATTCTAGACATAGAAAACTTTAACAAATTCATATATTTTCCATGTCTAGAATCTAATTTTTGTGTGTCATCTAAAATTCAAAGTCATCTTGGACTTGGGTAAATACAGTATTAATGCAAATACCTTGTAGAAATTCAAGGCATAATTATCAAATGCTGCAACTCCCTTTTAATCTCTTGTACTAGAAGTTAAAAAAAAAAGTGCTCCACCCGGGTGATGCGATATCAAGTACTCTTCATCCTGCTTATGTCATACAGCTTCTTCTGAGTACACTGACATCAATGTGGGCTTTACATGAGCATTTACAATAGTACATAGCTCAAAACTAGATGTCTTGAATCTTTCCAATGGTTATATATTCAATTTTGATTATGCAAACTGCATTGATTAACCATTTTAATTAAATGCACTAAAATATATTTAACACAAAATAAATTGAAATAATATTTAATATTTTGTAATTGCATTTTAAAATGACATTTGCCTTCATAGATAGGATTATTGCTTTATGAGCCAAAATTTCAGTACCAAACAGAGGACAGAAAAGAAAGATGATTGAAGGAAATTATAACTGTGCCATTCTTTCTAATTTACCGTTCCATCTTCCATGAGTTTCAGACAAGAACCAAAATCTGCTAGCCGAATATGTCCATTCATATCCATCAAGATGTTATCTGGTTTAATATCCCTGCAAACAAAACACATTTAAGGATCAGCTTGAGGAAAAACATAATGCATTCTCCTGAGTAATAATCTAGAAACTTTTTTTTCATTCACTGACAGTGAAGGCAGGGAGCAGTTGCTCCCTATATGGTTTTATTTGTATCTATGAAACATTTGCTATCCAGCCTGTACATGCAACAGAAAAATTGTGATAAGATTTAATAATTTAACTCCCATTAATGACAGTAATAATTGGGCAAGTCCCACATACCACACAGAGAACTTGTATATAAAGAAAGCAATGGTAGTCTCTGCATAGCCCTATGCATTCCATACCCTATGCTATTATTTATAACTTTACTGAAATAACAGAGAAGTCTAAATCATTTCAAGATGTCTAGAGGAGTATTTTTGATTCACATATTGGCACTTGGCTAAGAAAAAGCCTCCCTCATAAAACTTTGGAACAGTTAATGAAGCCCTGCAATAATCTCTGTACCATTAAGGTTTAGTATCTTTTATCCACACATTTCTGTTATGTACTCCCCCTTCAAAGTTCGCATGTTATTGCTTTGATTGCCCATTCAAAGGACATTTGTCCATTTCTACTGAAACACCTGATAATGTCATTTTACAGACCTGTTGACAGTTCTTCATGGAAAACCTGCAGCTTTTTTCCCCACCCTGCTCACAAAACATAAGGAGACACCCTTGGAGCACGCAACATGCACTGGCCCGAGAACACAAATCCATTTTCTGAATCACCCTTTTTTTTAAAAGCTACTTAAAGCTACTTAGAAAACCAAGCGGCCAACCATGTACACATATAGATACAGTTCTCCTGTAAGAACAAAGTGGTTTTAAAACCAAAGTGTTCTCTGAGTATTTCACTTTACATTTTAAAAATGTAAATAATAACTCAAGAAACCTGATACTTGCCAGCCTAGTGGTTGGCTGCTGCATTTTGTGCTGAAAGCAGCTGGAGTGTGGGAACAAATACAACTCTCTAACCTTATGATCAGAGCTCTGCAGGTAGCACAAGTCATACAGAAATGGCTGGGTCCATCGTGGCATATGTCCGAAGTAAATATACCAATGATATACAGAGTTTAACCTGTATATCAAATTTTGGTCCTAGTTTCCCTGGTGTATGTCAACTATAGTGCCACTTTAAACAATTCATTTACCCTTCTGTAATGTATAATGCAATTTGCCCTACAAAGCCAAGTTCTTTACTGGCCTAAACTGACTCCTTTGAAATTACTGTGATTAATAGTATGTCAGAAGCAAATATACCACTGATATACTGTATATCAGTGCTTCTAACATACTACTAATTGCAGTAATTTCAAAGGAGTCAATTTAAGCCAGTAAAGAATTTGGCTTCGTAGGGCAAATTGCATTATATGTTACAGAAGGGTAAATGAATTGTTTAAAGTGGCACTATAGTTGACATACACCAGGGAAACTAGGACCAACATTTTGACTTTCATCTTCAAAGTTTACAATCTTCACATGCTCACACAAACTTTAACTGCTATGAAGTCCCTTTAAGAGGAAAGAGTACAAAAAGGCTGTAAAACCAAACCAAACCAAACCAAACCAAACCAAAACAACCCCACTTAAGACCTTTATACCATAGATTCAATTTGACTAATGTGATGAGCATATCTTAAAACTATCAAAACCAAGGAATTTAGAATTGTAACTGAATTAATCTAACAGATTGCAGGAACTATTTAGTAGAATTTAGGGGCGTTTCATGTTACATTTTAAAAAACAAAAATTCTCTACTGAAAGCATACTCAAAAAACATTTATAAAACCTGCACTACTTTAACTGACCATATTGTATACAAATCCAAATTAGGCCTTGTCTCTGCATTGAAAACAACGTGGGCATAACTTCAGCCTTAAAGATGTAAATCTGATCATTCTTCTTTTAAGACTTTAATGTCTCAGATAACTGACAGTAAGAAATCTGAAATTCAGAACAGGGCCACAGTTTCGCAAGTGACTGTAAGGGCATACCTATATGCAGTCATCTGAAGGATCAGGATACTGGTTGCTAGGCACATGAACAAACTGCAACTGCTCAGTATCTTTAAACAAACTTTGTTTCAATTTAATGTATCAAAAATATGACAATCACAGTATTTTCATCTGAGACTCACCCAAAATATTCAAAACTTATATGAGGAATGGATTTTTGCAACAAATGTTAGGTTTCAAATAAGTAATGAGGTTGATGTGGCAGAGAGATAAGAAAGAAAAAAGCAACTAAAAACATTACTTCATTCTTACAAAGGACTAAACAAATTTTAATCAAATGTTGCCAAACAAACTCTATATTCCTAGCTTGAGGCCATACAGGTTATCTTTCAACTCAGCACAACATTTTTATAACTGAGCTATAAATCTGTGCAATTAAGGGTTTATAATGAAAAATTGAGAGATCATTATTTGAATGGCATGATAAAAGGTACTCCAGCATTCAGGGTAAGATGTCAATGCATTGCCTTATGTACTACAAAAAAATGAAATAGTCTCAGATAAGTTTCAAGAAGCTATTGTATATAGAAAAGATATATTATGGATAGACTTGATACACATTGTTTATAACAATGAATACAGGATTAATTTATTATTTGTGAATAACTGGTTGCCCTTTAAGGCAAGCTGAAAGCTGCTTGTGATACAGTCTAGCATGGGGTTGCCCTGCATCTAGGTTTATAGGTGCTGTGCGGTGGGAGCAGATGGACTTCTACTGCCTGGCAAGTTTAAACCTGTGTGCAGAGTAGCCCTACATCAGCTCTCCCTGTTCAGTATCTGGAAGCCCACATGCCGTGCAGACCCTGCTGTGTTCTCCAGAGTGCAGGTTTAAACTTACTAGGAAGGGGGAGCCCCTGGCTCACCATTACACACACAATTTAAATGTGGAACATCTTTGTGGCTGGCTTGCCATTTTATGGTGCCAGAAATTGGTTGACCGTGTGGCATGTTATTGTTAATTGCATGATGAATGTAATATCTGCCAAGGGCTTTAGACATCTACATTTTGTGTAGAAGCCTGTTTAGATCTGGCCCTTTATGCCTTCCAAGCTGTTTTCTGTGACTTGAACATTTAAAAAAGGATACCACAGAGTACAGAGTTAAGGCTACCTTAGAATAAATTAATACTGTTTTGCCTCAGATACCACTGTGCAGTAAGTACAGATAGTAGTTACCATTCTTTTTTAAATGATGATCACTATAGCACTTCATGAAGAGAACACTGAGAAATATTCTCTTCTGACTCGTATCAAATTTAAAATTAGTCTTTTATGCATTTCATTTGTTTTTATTGTATTTGGTATTTGAATGCAGAAACAACTGATATACAAACAAAAAAGCTCAAATGTTCATAACTTTTTTTAAGCTACTGGTTTGGAGTGTTTCAGTTTAATAAAGACTACCACACTAGAAAGGCAAATATTGTTACAGAAATTGCATTTTCACATTTCAGAATGCAGTACAAAATAAAAGAGAATCAAAATGTAAAACTGCGGAAGTAGCTCTGAGAACCCTCTAAATAAAATTCTTTAGTTCCACTTTTGCACAATGTTGCTGACACTGCATGTGCTAAAGAATTACAACTTTCAGCTTTAGAGATTTTTTCATACTGTTCTAGCAAAACATTCGTTAAATATATTCTTAAAAAAACACTATCAATGTCTCTGGAAACATCTCTGAGATGTAAAATACTTTGTAAAAATAAATCTAAAATCAAATTACATTTAAAAATCTGGTCCTACTTCAAGATAAACAAAAACATAAATTACCTTTGAGGCACTATTTACCCAAAATATCCATCTTTCAGTATATACCCAAGAGATTAATAAGAATATGGAGACAGTAAGTACACACAATCCACAGGACACACACAAGGAAAATCTTGCTGTGACTGTCCCTATGCGTGTACACACAAGCGTGCAGAGGGCACTGAAAATGCCATGTAGGGATAAATACCTCTTGTTATCATCTCACAGGGTCAGATGTTCACCTCCCATTACAAGGTGTAAAAAAATATACTTTCTACATTCTGCAAGCTTTTCCTGTCACATCTCTGCTCCGTCAGCCACACATTGAAATGGAAATGGTAGCCTTATAGCAGACACAGCGGGTAGAGGCCAGAACCGGCGGATGAAACCTTTGGGGGGAGCTCTAAGCAGATACATGGAATGGTCATCCCCTCATAAGCCTCTCGGCCTCCTCCTCCTATGCTGTACAGCATTTAGCTGTTCCATCATCATTGTTCATTAATTACACAAAGATGGAAGACTGGCACTGTGACACTGTGACTTAAGGTGGTGTGCCCAGATTCATCCCATTTTTCAAATTCCTCCAAGTGACTATTAATTATGTGGATAAAAGTATTTGTTTGTTTTATAAACAATGAAGGCCAGATCCTCAGCTTGGGGAATGGGTATACTTCCTCTGAAGGAAGTAGAGCTCCACTGATACACATAAGTTTCTACTCATTTGAATAGATAACAAATCAAAATGCACAATTCTTCCCCTTAGTTAAGTGGGAGTTTGTCAAGATCTTCACAATGAAAGCAGTAACCTTTCTTTAAATGCCTTCCCATTTCAACACTTCTACTCTTTATTTTAACACCAACACCCTGCTCCCTTCAATTATATATTTTTTTAAATGGCTGAAAGACCAGCCACACAAAATTTGGGAAATGCCAGGTTACAGGTTGCCTGGGCAATTTTAGTGTAGCCTCCAGCCGTAATCCCGGCATGTCCTATTTTAGCATGCTTAATTTTGCAACCTTATTTATGCTGTTCTTTTAAAGGTCAATCTGACAGTAATCTCCTAGGCCTTTTTTCAAAAAGAAACTGAAAATCAGAAATTCTATTATGTGGAATCATACCGATACTCACAAGGATCATCACAGGATTGGAACTTTTAGCAGCAGAGCACAGATGTCTGCCATCTGAGCTAAGGCAGTGCCTGGTAGTAGATTATCATCTTCTCTGTGGACCAGTAATAGACAGGCTGGGAGGAGGAGAAATACTTTGCCATTCCTCTGTGAACAAGTTTACATTCCTTTTTGAATGAGTGACATGTGAAATCAAAAAGCTCCAAAAGTTTGAAGGCAGGAACCTCCTTAGGTCCAGATTTTTATTTAAACCATTTCTGAGGCTAAAGTATCATGCGAGCTGCTGAATGCACCAACTCCTGTGAATTGCAGTGGGATTTGAGGGCCCTCCGAATCTTGCAGGAGAAATTTGGTATTGCACAGGATCAAGTCCCTGAGCTGGCAACTCTTCTCAGAACAGACTGTCTCATCAGAAATTAGGTACTTCCTATTTCTGATCAGTCTGAAAGTGCTGTGAAAACAAATGCTTTCATGAGATTTTTGTAACTGCACTTCCAGATAGAAATGGAAAGTGCAGATGCCTGTGAAAAATAAAACTAGCATTACAATTATTAACACAACGTTTTAAAAACTTGTAATAGTTTCCACTTTAATCTGAGGTTTGTTCAAGCTTCACATTGGTCCATCTGAATAGGGTCACACATCTCTCTTTAAAATGAGTTTATTTTCTTTAAGTGTAATTAAAAAAGTTATTTTGCATTATAACTGTTGTAATATAAGCAATGGTTTGATCTGGGACTACAGTGGGATTATTGCCACTCATTTTGATTTCTCTGCTAATGAATCTGAGAGAAATTCTATTTGTTTACTAAGGCTCAAGGGTAAACTATTTCCTTTGAGAGTTGGTAAATCTGCAGTATAGCCTTTTAAGGCCGTTGCAAAAAAAAGCCTTTTTTTTTGTCTGGGTTCATTTCAAAGACACTGAATTACTAGAAAAATGCTGAGGCCTTTGCAAACAGAAAGTATTATGTATTATATTATACATGAATGTTAAGCACAGTTAAATTTGTACCATACTTCATACCAGTGTAAGAAACCCAAGAGCAAGCACATCTGTCAAGAAGACAACAGCAATTATTGCATAATTGTTTTTGCAAGTATGGTTTAATTATGTGTGCTCAGACTGTTATTTTAAAAAGCAAATTTTGCACATCAGATAGCCATCTTTTTTATAAAGCAACAGTGAATAAAGAATATTGAAGGATAAATATATATTCCTTTGAGCTCACAAGTGGGTTTTCATTATAATTGTTAAGGTTTCACAGAAATCCAGAGAAGACGCATGTAGCTAGTTACTAATGTTCCCCTTTAAAACCACTATTAAGTTTATTGAAAAATTATGCTGGTGGTATTAAAGTCTCCCCCTAGTCTCAAGGTTCACCTGTGCTAGTTTGTAAGGAACTGGATAAAGCAGCACTGTCCAACTTTAAACCCGTAGGGGCCACATGCCCCAGGGGCTGCACACTACACAGACTGCACCAGGCACACCAAACATGCTCCCTCTCCCTATGGCTGCATCATACCTGTGCAGGCACACCCCATACTGCTGCACCCAGCACTATGATTACCATACATCTGGGTTTTCCCAGACATGTCCTCTTTTTGGGTGCTCCCATCTCCATCTGAGAGGTTTTTTTAAATATCAACAAATGTCTGGGATTTGGGATTTTGCTCTCTTCAGCGTCAATGTTTTCCCTGGCACTGGGCTACAGCAGGGTGGGGGAGGCGCCTGCCCCTCCAGCAGGGGAAGGGAGCAGGGGAGAGGCAGCAGGGAGATGTGTGGCCAAGCCGCACTGGTGCTTGTGCTCGCAGGGGTGGAGCAGCCAGGTGATGCTTGCAGGGCTGGGGGAGCAAAGGGCTGTGGGACAGGAGTGAGGGATAATGGCAGGACTCTGGGGGGGGTAAGGGGCTGTGGGTCAGGAGTGAGGGGCACCAGAGGGCTGTGGTTTGTGAGTGAGGGGCAGGAGCAGGGCATGGACATGTCACTGCCCCCCCCATCATATTACCCTCCCCCTCCCTGACAGGTATCCTCTTTTTTGAAACTGGAAATAGGATAACCCCACCAAACACCCCCTCCACACCCCCATTACTATGCTGCACAGGCATGATCCCCCCTTCCATCCAACCCCAATCCCTCACCTTCTCAAGGCGAGGCCCTGGGTTCACCCTCAGCTCTCTACACTGCTACAATGCCTCACCCCTTGCCTTGGGGCAAAGGCAAGATGTGGCAGCCAGAGGACAGAGGGAGAGCCTGAAGCCTGGAGAAGCACCAGAGGCAGGGAACCTCTGTGCCAGGAGGAGGATGAACCTGGGAAAGGAAGCCAGAAGTCACAACAGATCCATTTCAGGGACCAGGACAATAAGGTTCCTTTGGTCCCTTTGTTTGGTGAAGGACTGTAAGTAACTGGGGCAGGCTGGAAGAAGCTCCAGGCAGCAAAGAGCAGCACAGTGAAAGACTGCCTAGTACTAAGGCTTCCTGAGAGATGCTTGGGGGAGGGACAAAGCCCAGCTGAAAAGTCCTGAGGTGGCAACCTACGATAATGGACTTAATATACCAGAGGGGATATGAAACAGTGTTGGTGGGAGCATTTAGTAAGGATCATACTGCTGAGCCAGCTCAACAACGTGCATTTTGAAAATCATGCTAAAATCCTTTAGAAACTGAAAACAAACATGCCAATATTGGAAACCAAACAATACACTACAGACATCTGTACATATCTTAATAAGCAAAAAGCAAGAACTCCCAGTATATTCTCTGCTGTACTTTATGTTCTTTGTAATCTTTGTAATTTCTATTTCTCAAAAACAAAGGTCACCAGATTTGAAGCAACAGCATTGCCTTTGCAACCGTTACATGTCACAGAAGGAATATAACTGCACAGGAGGGTCAAAAAGGCAAGAGAGCCAGAGGCTCTCTGGAAGATCCAAATAGATTGCTTCCTGAAACAAAGTGGTTAAGGCCCCGCCTGTCTAAAGATAAGGAACACTGGAATAGCAGTAGGGTGACCACCGGTCCTTAATTAGGCAGGACAGTCCCAAAATATAAAGATCAAGTTCTGGTCCCAGGCTGAATGACTCTGGGACAGCATATGTCCTGGATTCCCCTAGACACAGTCAAACCATAGGAATATCTTGTGCAGGGATCCGGGTTTTCTGTTTGCTGCTTGGGGCTGGGGGTAGCAGGGGGCATGCACACACATGCATGTGGCCAGCAATACAGCCAGGCAGCAATGGAGAGCAGCTTCCACAGCTGCCTGCAGGTAAGTCTATGCGGGGGAGGGGGCATAGGCAACATGAAAGGAGTGGGGGGTGGAGATTGAGGCCCCCACAGTGAGGGAGGGAATGCAGTAGGGTTGGCAGCCTTGGCTGGAGGTGCTGCTCAGCCAGAGCAATGCATGGGGCCTGGAGCTGGAGTGGGAAAGTGCAGCCATGGGGCCTGGAGAGAGAGTGGGATGGAGCCATGGGCAGCTCCTCTGGGAGGTGGCAGGGGGGGCTGGCTCCCTGTTGCTGCACACACTCCTGGGGAGGGGAGCATGAGAGGGGTACGTGCCCCTCCAGATTTGTACACAAGGCAGGGGTGGACATGGGCTGCCTGTTGCAGGCTCAGGGCTTCCTGCCCTGCTGCCCTCCCCCAGAGGCCTCTGTGGCCCAATAGGCAGGACCTGGCACAGGAGGATACAGCGTGGCAGGGCAGCTCGGTGTCCCATTTTTGTATTTTGAAAAGGTAGCCCTAAATAGCAGTAAAGGGGATGATCTGGCTCTAAATGCAGTGACTCCTGTATGAAGGAGTCCTGTATGAAGAATGACTATATGAAATGTCCCTTTTAAAGTAGCATGCCTTAGAATTGTAGCTGATTTACCATTTACTGGATAAACACAAAGAATGACCTCATGGATAAGCTTTTTTATTCCACCTTCACATTACAAAGTTATAAAAATATTAAATTTTTAGCCTTATAATTACTTCTCTCCTATATAGTCAGTAAGGCTCATGGTATATTAGTCCCGCTAACAGTAAAGTGTGAATTGTAGAGGGTATACACTAAGTTTGCTGTGACTACACTCTGTCCCCTTTGTGATGTAAACCCAAAATCAAATTATGAGTTCAGGCTTAGCTCGTAGGCACAGGGTAACTACTCCAGATGGCTTAGAAGTAATTGAAAATACTATAGCATTTCATTTCTCCTTTAGACATGTACATACATTCTGAACAATTATAAAAAATAAATGTCAGAAGCAGAGAGTTAATGGTTGTAATTATAGTCTTACAATAAGCAGCATTTCCTTTTGCCAAGTTATTTACCTTAAGAAAAGTATTAGCAAGAATCTGTCTGCTAGAACAGCTGGACCTTTACTCTCCAGCATTCCTTCAGCATCCAAAGTTTTCTTCAGCAGTGTCAGAACTTTGGTGGACTCTGTGCCATTCTCTTCTGCTGATGCAGAAACAATTTTCTTCCCTTTGCCCCATTTCCTAGAGCATTTAAGCTACACCCACCAAAATAAATATATGAAAATACATCGATGTTTGGCTACATTTCAAATAAAGTAGGTAATCTGGTGCTTACAAAGTTTTTATTAATACATTCAGCAATTCAGACCTGACAGCCCTGAGGGATGCCCACAAACTGATGTTTGGTGAACTCCCAGCAAGGCTAGTAATCACCTGATTTGAGTTTGTCACAGTTAACCCTACAGGACTTCAAGTGTGAGAGTTTACTTCAAAGGAGAGTTTACTTCACTTTTCCATTATAAATTCAGGGGTGATATCAAGTGCTGAATTTGCCAAATTCAACTTACCTCAGCTGCAGTGAACCAAGTTGGAAATAAGCTCCACCTGGCAAAAACAGCAATGTGCATGGAAGCCAGATTAGATTTGGGTAGTTGGCAGCAATTCCTTAATAATCTCAGTAAGAGAGGCTGCATGTATCAGCTGCGCAAGGAAACTGGAGTATGTGATAATCCTATGACTATGCCACTTATCAAGGCTCCAGTGCATTTCTGCCTAAAGACACTCCTCTCCTCCTCTGCTTGAAACCTATGAACAATTCTACCTTTTAAATACAATTATCTTTTGATTTTTTCTGTGCTCTGAATAACTCAGTTTCTACTGGATACACACACATTCACATATACACATTCCATGTGTAGGTATTAGTTTTCACACACACACACGCGCACATGCACACACACTACGTATGCATCTTAGTTCACATAGTACCCAAACAACTGTGCTATGTTTGCATATTAATAAAACAATGCTCTGCCCTTTTAAGCTGAAAAGTAAAGGCTTGAACCTTCTAAAATGAAGGCAATGTGAGTAGCTTTGAAGGCCACAGGACTATAACCAGGCCTAAAATTTGTAGGACTAAAGTCCTAACAGGTAAAATAGCCACAAGGGAGAGAAAAGCAAGATAGTTTCATGATTTTCATTTTTAAAAACCTATTTCTTTAGTTTATAATATCCTGTTTTTTCCCTTGGTCCTTACAGAGAGAAACAGGATATAAAATACCATGCAACACTTCACCTCTTGTTTCAAAGCATCCTAGTACCTTAGGCATCATACAGTTGATGTAGCTCTCATTAAAGTCAGTGGACAAACTACCACTGATTTCAAAGGGAGCTGGACTGAACCACAAAGGGCAAGTCCCAAATTCCTGGTGAATGGTAGTAACAGTGCAGGATCCCTTGTTACATGGTGTATTGATTAAAAACATGCATGCAGTTTTACAATGTTCTTTCACCAAGAACAATCAAGATATTGGCAGTAGTACTGTAATGGCACAGATGGGCCCCAGCATAATATATACACAGAGCAAGAAATTGCCCCTAATCTGAAAATCTGACAAGATAAATAGACTAAAATTTTGCGAGATGGAAAAATGTAGTATTATCATCTCCTTTTTACCAGCTAAGATGCATGTCTATAATGTAAGGCAGCTCTGCACTGAGACACCCTGCACTAGTTCTTTGAGCAGTAACTGATGATCTCGAAGCAGTACAGTACAGTAATAAGTCACTGTATACAAGACAATTAGCTCTGCTGAGAGGCAGTACTTATTAACCCACATGCTATACTGCATTAATGGGGCTATACTGTTTCCAGCTCAGTACAAAGCTGCCTTATACCATTTACCCACAGCCACAGAGAAAGAAGTACTTCATTCCAAATTCTGCAGCAACTCAGTGGCAGTCAGGAATTGAACCTAGTTCTTCTGCATTACAGCCTGCAAGATATTTAAAAATCTTAAGTTAGTGAGGCCTAGAGGGTAATTTATATATGTGGCCAATACTAACTTTTAATTTTATTTTTCTTTATTAAAAAAAGAAAATCTTGCTCCAAAGACTTATGTTGCTCCTTTAATCAATTTTTGCTCCTCAGACAACTATTTTGGAAACACCCAAGTATTTACCTTATGATATCTGATTTTCTTTATGAATTTCAAATGCTAATAAAATAAGCAATAACACACAACAGGGTGTGCATTTGCCAGCCAACACATACACACCTTGGGTTTGTTCAGGCATTGACGTTCATTCCTGAATGCAAATACCATGTGCACATACTGGCTGATGAACACATACCCTATCATGTGTCAAAGAACTTACAAAATTATTATTTTTTAAATCAAACTGTTTAAACCTTTACTAACAAACTTTAAAATGGATTTGCCAAAGAAAACTATTGTACTGCAGTATGTTTATTTCCTGTAAAATTCTGGATTTCTCTAAAATGTTGTAGTTCAAGAAACAGCATTAATTTAAAAAATAGTTGTGTGTCCTAATGTCTCTTTTCTTTTTATTCTATTTTTTTTAACACAACTGGTGAAAGTAATCTGGATCTCAAAGTAGCTCCAATTCAAGGTGCTATATCTTCTCCTCTGAAACCCTAATCAGCTGAAAGGAAACAGATGGTTACATTTGCATAATATATCCCTTTGCCCATTAATTTGAAGAAATAAGATATAAAACATAGCAAAGAGACAGGGAGCAATAATTAAAAGAAACTATACAAATGATGTTTAATTTTTAACTACATTCAGTTGAGGCTGAATGCCTCAAATCAGATTAACTGACATGTAAATACCTGTTCCGGGGGTGTAGGTTGTAGCCATGTTGGTCTAAGGACATAGGCAGACAAAGTTCTTTGGATAAATGTGGTATCTTTTATTAGACCAAATGAATAGTTGGAAAATAGTTCTTTGCAAGCTTTCAGGTACAAACACCCTTCCTCAGGCAGAGGGAGAGTCAGAGAGAGACTAGGGGCTTGATGTCAAGCTCACTGCAGTCAGAATGCAAGGCGGTGGGGAATTTGATTCCAGACCTCTTTGCTGTGCCTGACTGCAGTGTGTAGAGCAAAGAGCTTTTAGGGTTAAGTTTTTATTCATTACATCTTTGGAACTCTGCAAGTACAAATTTGGATATCACATGGAGTATGGATGAACAATAATGCATTACATTTAATGGAGAATGTCCCATAATTCCTATTATAAACAACAACTGTTAGCTGCTTTACCAGATTCAGATTTGTTTTTGAGCTATTTTTGGTATTTAGGCATAGCTTACAAAATTCAGTTGATAATTTTGCTTAGTCTGCTCAGATTCATACTGATATATCACTGAATGTCTAGATTGTATGCCGGGTTTTGGTCTAAATCCACCCCTCCCTCTACAACATATGTTTTATTTTAAGATTCAACATTTTATGGGGAATAGAACATGCTTAAAATACTTCGGGCAAAAAATACCTATACACATAGGTATGAGGATCTTGTTGACTTGATGTGCAAGCAAAATATATAGAAATAAAACTTTTGACAGTTTAATTAGAGATATGTTAAATAATCTATAATTGCTTAAGCATAAGTCCATGGGACAGCATTTGGCTGCATTAATTTTAATAGTTAAGAACAGCTTGACTTTTTCACTTCATATTAAGCATTTTATTGGGATTTTTCACCAGGGAAGAAACCATATGGCAAAAAAAAATCATAATAAATAAACAGAAGAAAAATTACAGTGAGCAAATATGGAAGTCCTCCATGCTGTACAAAACTGAAAGCACAATCATCAAAACTTTGGTGGAAAACAAAAGGAGGTAATAAGAAAATGATCTAT
The DNA here is from genome assembly GCF_000455745.1 of Alligator sinensis. Classification (NCBI taxonomy): domain Eukaryota; kingdom Metazoa; phylum Chordata; order Crocodylia; family Alligatoridae; genus Alligator; species Alligator sinensis. The sequence goes on along the minus strand of NW_005841862.1, from coordinate 3,206,919 downwards.
TTTATTGAAAGCTGGTTTAAGACTGCTATTTTGGTCAAAAGAGTCCAGCTATCATCAGGGGAAATTAGTAAAAATTGCTACTAGCTGGATCCAATTTGTAAAGCTCAAGAAGGAGACAATCCTGAGGAAATGAGATAAATAAGCTTCAGTTGAAACAAGATAAATTGTGACATAATTACAGAACAGTATTCTGAGGCTCTGGAGGTACCCTGCAGTTCATTAATCAATTCTATTTCAGAATTATAATGTTTAATTATTTGAAAGCCTTTTTCAATTTTCTTTTGGCAATGAAGATGCTGATTGCACTATATCAAAACTCTAAGTTCAAGTCTCAAATAAATTTAAGACAGGATTTTAAATGTTTAGCTGTATCTGTATCGGCAATTTTGCATTTCTTTAGCATTTGACAAAATGTCTGCTTAGTTCCATCAGCATAAACCAAGCCATAGTCATTGGAGATTTTACACTACATTGTCAATGGCAATTACATTGTTAGCACAGTTTAAGCCACAGTGTGACAGGCATTTGTCTAAAACTCATGTTTGTGTAAAAATCAGGTAGGCCTCAGAATTCAATGACAATGCCTTGAAATTTAAAAGTAAAAAATATTATTAAAGTTTCTAACATTTAAAAATTTCTAAACAAATTGCGTATTTGTAAAACAATTCTGAATTACAGACTTGCAAGTGGAAAGCTTCTCTGTATCCTCATATTGTCCAACCAAAACATGCCTCAGCCTTGACACATACACATTTAGGGATGACCTATCAGACTTATCGTCTACAAACAGCTACTATTGACACATTGAAGATGGTCTGGTCATTGTAGTTAGGCTGTCTGATAATCAGTTCCCTAAGAAAATCCTTTTTGGATATTAATGTGGTAGGTGTTAATGTGATGAGCAATTAAAAACATATAAAAACTGCTAAAAGCCATCCCCTAACCAATGCAATATTGAGGTTCAAAGCTTGGAACAAGAAGTCTTTGGAAATGAGACGTGATGCAAAATGGTCCATCATGGTATAACTGGCTCTGAGAGCCAGTGCACCAAGGATGCAGGATACAAACAGCTACAAAGAAAATCTTGACATTGGATCAGGCTTCCCAGTCTATTCTCGTCACAGCTGTCCAGTTTTTAAGTGTATGTTTCAGACAAAGACTGGTCATCATTTTAACCCTTGGTTTAAGCAAGAATCAACATGTTTAAACATTTACATTTAATTTCTGTTCTGGGATACCTTTTATCTTCCAATAATGCCTATTTGCAGAGGGATGAATAACATGGAGTCTACAAGTCCCACTGTTTTATAGTTTCCCCAGAATAAAAAGACAGTTTTATGCATTCCTTTTATGCATATAGCAGCAGAGTTGTCAAGAGCCTGGGAAAGAAAAAGAGAATACTTCATGAACTTTATTGTGCTGGTTTAATTTCCCTGTGCACTGCATAGGAGCCAGGGTAATGGGCAAGGATGACCTAGCACAAAGAGGGGAAACCTTTTTGACAGGAGTGTTACATTAAGCCCTGCACCCAAAGATGAAAAAGGCTGAGCTGGCATTCTGGGCAAACCCTCAGGAGAACAGGGGAAGGTGTACGCAGCTTACAACACAGAGGGAGGGGAGCATGTGGTGGGGGGGGCTTCCAGTGTGGTGGGGGGTGTGAGTTCTGGGGGGCAGCATGCTTAGTGCTGAGAACAGGGGCTGGGGTGGGGGAGAGGTTACAGCCTTACCCATGCCAGCAAGTCCTAAATAGTCCCCAGCTGAGCTGCTGCCACTGCATGCTTTGCCCATCCCGGGTGTTGCCCCTAAAGCAGCGGCAGCAGCTGGGGATGCTTTGGAGTTCCTAGTATAGGTAAGACATGGCTGCTCTTGCCACTGGAGGGTGGAGTCTATGGGCAAAGGGGGTGATTCTGGCACCCCGCCCCAGACCCCACTAGTTAAACTACTGCTTGCACCTTTCCAGAGTACCATTCTGATACCCTACCCCTGCCCAATCTGCTGCTCTGCTTTCTGCTCCCTGCCCTGTACCTATTCTGCCACATGCCACCTGCAGAAGCTTCCCATGCCACTTGTGGTATGCATGCTGCAGGTTGGCCACCCCAGACCTAGCAGATATGGTACTAGAGAGGAACTCAACATTCAATTCCCAGCTCAGTCACATACTTCTTGTGTGACCTTGGGCAAATCACTTGATTTATTCTGTGCTTTAGTTCTGTATCTTTAAAATAAGGAAAACACTTCCCTTGCTCACAAAGGTTTTGTGAGGCTAAAACTGATGAATGATTATGAGGCACTCAGTTACTGGAGTGATGAGGTTTATGAAAGCATCTATTTGAACAGACTGACTTTTCAGGCTATGGATCCTGTCACCATAAACTGTGTGTGTAATCTTCAGCAATTCACTGAAGTTCATCTATCTATAAAATGGGATTTACACATACCAATTTTACATAACAGTTAAAGGATTTGCTCCATAACAGTTAGGAACTGATTTGAGATACGTGGATGGAACATACTATAGAAATGCAAAATGTTATTATAACATTACAATGTAAGCTGTCTACCAGTCACTTTTCCAGTTTACTTGTTAATTGTTTCCTTTAGACCCTTATATACTGGACCATGCTTTTTGTAACTTTTGGTCTGATCTGGGTTGCAAAATAGGGGAGTAAAAATCCACATGACTTCTGGAGAAACAGGTTCAGATCCATTATTTGCTATTTTTCCATAAAGACAGAATGAAATTTCAGACTCAAATATTGAATTTTGAACAGCTATTCATTCTGTTTTTAATAAAACGCATATTGTTCTGGACCACTTTCCAACTCCCTTTTGGCAAAGCCTTAGTGATATAACCAATTATTTTAAAAAGTTGTTTCCTCATTTTATATGCAAAGAAGACACTATACAATGAACTGCTATCTTTGAGAAGCAAACAATGTACAGCTCATTTAAAAAAAGAGCAGAAGAGTACATGACAGTAAGGCATTAGAGCTGAGGCAGAGGGTCATAAAGCCACTGAGGATCTCTGCAGTCTACCAATACCAGCCCATCCTGCTATCTGAATCTCCGACTCCTAGTCTCACTTTCTCTGTCATTTTCTCCTAAACCTCTGAAGAGAGTGAGAGGTTTCCTACAGCAATAACACACCTGTCTCTCTCATAACTGCTCCATCTCCCTTCTTCCCTTTTTCTCTAAACTGTGACTGCTAGCTACTCTTTCTTAAGCACTTTTCAAACCAGCTTCACCCATGCAGTAGATCTGTTTTCATCAACAGCCTCCAGTGATGCTTTCCTGTCCAAATCTTAGGGCTACTTTTCTGTCCTCCTCTTTCTCAATCTGTCAGCTGCCTTCATCCCCACTGACTCTGCCCCTAAATTTGAAATCTTATGTTGTCTGGATTTTGGTCCTCTCCCAATTCTCATACCCTCTCTCCAACTGCTCCTTTGGCCTATCATTTATAGGATCTGTCTCAACCCCTTTCTCACTTTCAGAGGGCTCTTGCAAGACACTGTCCTGCTCCCTCCTCCTCCTCTCTCTCTATACTATGCCTGTGCAATTTAATTCAACAAAAAACTTCAGTTATGTTGACAACTCCCAGATCTGCTTCTCAACTACACACCTGTCAACTGCCCAAACTAAAATCTCAGCCTGCCCTTCTGACATTTCCCTGTGAATGTCTCACCATCAGGTTAAGCTCCACGTGGCAAGCTGATCTCTTATTGTTCCCCCCCACCAATCTTGCTTCTTTCCTGTTATCAGTCACTGGACAATCTTTCCTTGTCTCTCAATCATAACCTGGGTGTCAGCTTTGATTCAGCTCAATCTCAGCTATTCACATCTAGGGCGTGCCTAAATATTCCTGTTTTTTCTTGTACATCTAACACACAACAAAAGTGGCCTTTAAAGTGGCTTAAATGCCCTTTTGCACCACTTTAATGGCATTGCTGGTTGCACGCTTGGCAGCATACACCGCTTTAAATGACTTTTTAACCCAGGAATGGCCTGGGAATGGCTGGCTTGCCCCTGGGGCAGAGTAGCAAGGAAGCAGGAGGACAGCTGGGTGTGCTGGCAGTGGGAGAAGGTGGCAGGGATGGCGCACGGGGTGCTGGAAGTCCGCCAAGCCCGAGCTTCCCCGAACATGTCAGCTTCCAGCGCCCCATGCACTGTTGCACTTTGGTAGGAAGCAAACTAAAACATCTTGGAAGTGTTTTATCTTGCTACATTACAGAGTCATTTAAAGCAGAGTATGCCACCTACCAAAGTGGCAAGGAGCCTGTTTTTTTTTCGTTTTTTCTCCCGGAGCCTGCTTGCCTGAGCTTCATGGGGGCCCAGTGCTTCCCTCTGCGGCTGCGGTGGGGATCAGTGCTCCCCTCTCTGGCTGCAGCACCCCGTAGGACTGCCCAGGCCGGGTGCCACGAGGTGGGTGCCACCTGGGGGGCACTGCTGCTGCCGCAGAGGGAAGCACTGCCTGCCCCCTGCAGCTAAGAGACTGTTCGGCCTGCCCGCAACTCGCCTCCCCACTCCCCCGCCATGGGCAAGGCAGGTAAGCTCTAAGGATTGGGCCCCCATCCTTGTGTATATGCCACAGGGTTTAGTTTAGTTCAGTTCTCCTTAAATTAAAATGGTGGGTTTTGATTTAGGGAGAATTAAACCAAATTAAACCCCCATGGTCTGTAGAAGCACCCCTTAAGATCCAGTCTCTTCCCCATTTAAGTAACTATTACTTGAACTTGAATCCCTATTATTTGTCATCTTGACTACTACCCCTCTTCCTTTCTCACTTGGGCAAATACCATCTTGTGTCCAACCTTATATTCAATGAAGGATGTAAGGGCATCTTCCTACCTCATTGCTTTTATGCAGTAATCCCATATTCTTTCTATTCTTTCCTTACCAAGTTCCTCCTCTTTTTTGTTTACTACAAGCACATGTTACTTATCCTCAGTTTATAAAACCCTTCATGGTTTAGCAATAAAGCACAATCTCATGTGTATTATTGACCTGTCAACTCTCATCTCCGCTAATAATGCTGTTTAGTAGCTGTAATCAACCTTGCTGTAGGCTATTATGGGAAATAATGAACAATGCTACATAATTCATGCTCATAATTCATTATGACAATTTGCACTTGTTAAAAATCACTTACATTTTGCCAAAATATACAATCTTAGAGAACACAACATGGCCCCTGACTTAAAAAGGACTTTCAGGATCTTTATTACAAAGACATCTAGTATTGAACAGATATTAATTATCTCTGTGAGATATAACAGGTAAATACTACATCACCATTTCTGAGGTGAGAATACAGAAATATAGAAGACCAAATTCTATTAGCCTTATACAAGTAATTCCATAGACTACTTATTAAAGTGAGGAAGATGAACAGATTTGTTCCCCAGAAGATTTACATGATTTAACTAAAATGTACCTTAACAAGGTCTAAATCTTAGAAGTTACTGACATTACACAGATCTGTCTCTAAGGGGGCAGACCTGTAAATTAGAGCCCTAGGTGTCTGTCTCCTAGTCCTTGCTATTTAGCTCACTGGCAACTTGGAGTGCCATAAGATCCTTTAAAGGGTGGTCCTCAATATTAGGTGTGTAAACACCTACAGGATTCACAAGATAAAACCAGAGACTTCAAATACGAATCTATTGTGTCAAAAATATCCTGACTTGTTGAAGTCATTCTGAGTTCTTTGCAATGGAAAACTTGCTCTATTTTTCCATGGCCAAGATATGAGTGAAAGCATTTTCTGAGGGGTGCCCTGCATCTAAAATGGTTGATAACCACTGTTTTAGCCACTAGAACATACTGAAAGTATTAGTATGAAGTAACTGAAGTGAGGAGCACTACTTAACTGAAATTTAATTTGATTTGTGTGTATTAAGATGTAGGGTTACTTTTTGTATTAATAATAAAACACTCTAAAGAGACCAGTGTCTGTTGCAATAACCTGAAATAGGGAGGCTGACACTAATTAAATTTTTATTCTAATGTAAAAATGTATTTTAGGGGTTAAACAAGTATTTCAAAAACAAAATAAGCTAGTTCTTGGACTTTTCATTCCCTCAGCCCCAGTCTGCTCTTTCTATGTCTACATGCTATTAATCCATACAGTAGAGGAACCAGCTGAGAGTATGGATGGCATTCTTGCATCTCTAACTTGCCGCTGCTGCCCAATGCTTTTTTGCATTGGCTATTCTACTTGCTGTAATTCAAACCAGGCTTCACATTCCTCCAAAGAAACTTAACACCAACAAGCTATAGGGAACTCGCCCATTTGATTCAGCACTTGAGAGAGTTATGGCCTTCAAGTTACAGCATCATACTGCAGTGTTGGTTCCAAATGCCAGCCTTAGTAAGGTGAGCTTCTGTATCAGTTCAATGTCCAAGGGTTTAAAAAAAATAAAAAAATAGGAGGATTGCCGATCAAAAGAATCTGTACATGTTACTTTAACAAGAGATGCTCCAAGTAGTGGGTTGCTCTTGCTGTGGGAACTGAGCTAAAAGACTGGAAAAAAAGAAAATTAGCTAAGATTAATGAGTTGAAGACAAGTTAACTAGCCACCTAAATATACATTGCCCATGTCCAAAAAAGAGTCTCATGTCAAGTTGCAATATTAGTACAACATGAAAAGGAGACTCTTGATTGAATTGTATGAAATGTAGCTGACAGTTATTTGTAGATTCCTGATCTTACATTTCATTTTGCACTTTTCCTTCCAAAATGACTGAGTTTAAAAAACAAATATGCCAAACTAACTTGAGCGAGCCAATATATATTTAAACACACACACAATGAGGCTGTGTTGAAATGTCAAAAATGGTTAGGATTCCATTTTGCTTACTGAAATGTAAGCAGACAATTTAACAACTCCACAACCACTAGCCTGAAGCTTTATTTTAAAGATTAAAAAATTAAAGTCTACTAAGTAAGGCTAATTCATGTAAAAGCTTTTAGATTTCTATGTTGCACTAAGTTACTGGCTGGAGTAAAGGAGTTGAGGGAGTATAAGCTCCTTAAGAATGTCATGGCCATCTGTGAGTACCATCTGTCAAAGAAATCCTAAAAGAAGATGCTAAAGAAGAATCCAAACTATGTTCAGCTGTTATAGTGTAAATTGCTACCTGACACTGCCACTTCAATATATTCTCTGAGGTAGGCAAATGTTTTCTCTCCTTTTACTTCTGCTCTATGTTCCAGGATAGCCTTATATATACTCTTAGTCACCTCAATCTATGCAACAATTTTGAGAGTACATTAGACAACATGAACACAGGAAGACGATCCTGTTTGACAGTTACAGCCAAAAGCCATTATTCATTTACCAACAGCGAACAAATTGATGGCAAGAGAAAACACTGCATAAGAGTACAGAGTTGGCAGCGGGCTCAACAGGAGAATCTAACAGGTTTTTGGCATATGAAAAATCTCCAACTTTACTCAGATGAAACAAACTGTCAGTTGCAGTCGAATGAGTTTTCTGGAGCTGGTCAAGAAAACGGTTATTCTGCTGATCCCATGCTTTGTCATCCAGTACCCTTCCCTATCACTGCCCTGCTTCCAAGAGAGGGAACATGGGTATGTATTCTTTGAGAGGGACTGACATAAGGAAAAGGTGGCTGTGCAACAATGAAAAAGAGGTATGAGATCACCATGTGTTTTTTTTCTCAAGAAGGAGAATGGATTCTTAATATACGTAATTTAACTGTATCCCTCTTTTCATTTGCCCCATCAACAACACAAAACATGATTTCCAAAGCCATAAAAATATATTCACAGAAAAACTACAGATGGCCTTGAAAAAAGTTAAAAGTTCAATAATCAGGAAAGGGAAGGTAGATGACAAAAAAACCCTAGCCAATGGTTTTCTATTTTTCTAGAAATATTTATGTGGGGAATAAAGTGAACATACAATAGCTGCAAAATAAACTCTAAACATTTACATGGGGGGGGGTAGTATCAAGAAAACTAGTACTCATACGAAAGGACAAATGTGCACTTGGAGAAATTGTTCTGACACAATCTTAAAGCAGCTATAGCAAATATTGCATTCTACACATTTGTTCAGGTCCATACTTCTCCAGGTTTCATGATATTTTGGATAGGATGACTAGCTGGGGGAAGAAAGCTTCTTTAAAAAAAACCAATTATCCAGACATTTCAAGGTGCTGTGGGGAGTCTTTTTTTTCTTTTTTTCTCACTCAGACAGTCAAGGCATACTCAGTAGCTAAATAACAAACTCTTATGACTCCGACTCTTTTAAAGAAGTCAAAGTGACTACGCTTATTAGCTGATAAATGTCAAAAAGGACAGAAGAAAGGGCAATTGCAATATATCATAGGAGACAGAAGTGTGGCTCTCTCCGAATATGTCTGCTAAATAGACGTGCCCAGTTTAAAGTATATGGGTTAAATGCAAATAGGAAAGTAGAAACATCCATAGAAAGTACATAAAAAGTAGAACACCAAAGAGCAAAGAAACAACATATCCCCAATGATCAAACTAAATTTAGGACAACCTCTTTTCTCCTGATTATTTTCTTTACTGCATTGTAAATATAGCATTGCATTTATTAATGTTTCAGCTATTCATGATGCATTTATTCTTAGTGAATAATTTGATTGTGGAGATTTTTTTAAATGACATTTCACCACAAATGCAGTAACAAAAGAAATAGTAACTGCTTAATAGAGAGAAGTTACTAACTAAAATGATATAAAAAGTCTACTTATCAGTTTACATTAAAAACTACAAGTAAACTGTTTAGCTTTCTTACTGACTTCACGTCAAACAAATGATTTAAAAAAAAAAAAAAGCCAAGTAACAGAGCTCTCTGTTGTAAACATAGGTTGATCCCAGCCTTTTGCTACTAGGAGTGATGTAAATGGATGGATACAGAGGGGAACAGAAACGCATTCTCTACTGCTTAATACCTAGTGGCCAAATAAGAAATAGCATGAAGTCCCATCCAAATCCTCCATGGAAAGAAAGTAGCTACAATATAAAGAAAACTTAAGTGGGAGGGGCTAAAAAGAAAGGACATAAAGGGTCTTCACAGCACCATGAAAGAGATGGACCTTTCCCCCAGCCAGGTTTAGCACATGCTGCCGATTTTTAAATAAATCAAGTAACTGAAACATCTCTACTTGTCATTCTAAAATTACCAAGTATCTCCTTCATGAATGTAGGTGTGGGTGTGTACACACACACACACGCATATACACATACACGCACATATTCATAAACAACTTCCTCCCCATGACACCACTTCCTGCCTCTCAAAGAGGGCTGGTGGGTCTACTTTCATGGTTGTTCATTCCCTCAGGGCCCCCCATGTGACGGTCCACTACATGAGGGGAGGGCTATGCCCACTCACCAGCTCCCAGCCCTGGGAGGGCTATACCAACTCCCAGCCCCGAAAGACTTATTTTGCATGTCTACATCTAACCCACCAGGACTGTATTTTTTTTTTTACAAAATAGGCGATGTTTGTTTTGTTTCTTTTGGGTTTTGGACACACATAAGGTTGCCTTGCTGTATGGGGAATAGATCTACTGTCACTCCACTCGGAGTGTGATCACCTACCTATACATGTACATATGTTGTTACCAAGTTTTCTTTCTATCTATCTATCTATCTATAAGCATTGAGTTCATTAGTATTATTCCATAAGTTAATTGAGTTATGAATTAAACCTTAGAATAGATAGCAATGTATATATACAAATATAAATATCTGTATGTATGTAAATATCTGAATATCAATGAATACATACATATATCTATATATATACACACACATATATACATATTTTATTTATACACACACATTATATATAGATATAGATATATATATACAGAGAGAGTATGTGTATGTGTATGTGTATATATATATACAAAGAGAGAGAATGTGTGTGTGTGTGTGTGTGTGTGTGTGTATATATATATATATATATACAGAGAGAGAGAGAGCACATAATAAATATTATAAATAGTTACTTGTTCTGTCACCGTGCTGTTACAGGAGCTATCCCCTACCGGGATCCTGAGGTTCCTTGTTAACCCAAAGGAACCAAAAGGATGGGTCTAGCTGGTGCCCCAGGGTTCCACTAATGGCCACTGGCAGCGGTTAGCACCCCACAGCAGGGTGTTACATTCAGTAATGTGAATATATAAACCACAAAGCTTAAAATATATTACAAGCAGCTAAATCTATTTATGGGATTTTTATCTGTCTTCCTGTGACCCTTCTGAAAGCATTTTGTACTAGAAAGCACAAGTCTGTTCTCCACTCCAAGTTCCAAACTATCAAAATCACTGTCTTGACATATTTAGAAAGGGTCTCTCAAAGTATTTTATAATTGTACTAATGAAATAGTCTCTAAGACAGTAAATATTGAGGTAAATTGTTAAGATGCCAGTAAAGGAAAGCAAAAGGAAACATGAAGTAAAGGAAGGCAGAATACAAGAAAGCGATAACAAATTATTCATTATATATTAGCAGTTGTGGATTTATAATCCAGAATTAATTATGTAGGTCACAAATCTGTGCTACTTAGAATGTAATGCCAATAATCTCTTGAAGGGTCTATAACAGTTACCTAATTTTAAATCAGTCATGTAGTGATCTTTGGAGAGAAAACCAGATATAAGAAAAATCACACAGTTCAAGTATGTGAGTTACCAGATACTTTCATATACATCATCTTTCAAATCATTTCCTACTCTGTGTGAAAGCTTGAGGGAAAACAGTTGACCAACAGGGGAACACTAGTAGGTACCTGACTTCCTGAACTAGCAGAATATCCAAGGACTCCGAAGCAGTAATATAACTTCCAGGAAGAGTCAGAGAACAGATACACAAGAAATATGGTTTTTAGGGACACCTCTGTCCCCATTTCTGATCCCTCTGACTTTATTCTGAGAGGCAAAAATATGTTTTTTAAAGTGAGGTAGTTTAGGATTATTAAAAAGCTCAGGCCATCTTAAAGTGACTGTGCTAACACAACTGAGCTAACACAATTGAAAAACACATCCTTTCTGCCCATCAAGACATGACCACTGACTCAGACAGTCATTACTACCCATTTTATATGCTAGTTTACAGCAAGCAGGATCTACCTGTCACCATGAGTCAGAAGAAATAATTGCCGTTGCGCAGGGTTCTAATACCAGATGTCAAGGTGTTTCAGCAGAGAAGCCCTGTACTCCTGCGCATGGCTCCAGAACGTGCCAGGCCATTACAAAATCCTACTCTTTAAAGGAGTACTTGGGAATTAAGTTGACCACAAGACATTCCAAATTTGGTTTTACTCTCCATCAGTTAGAATAAAACTTAACAAGCCTGAACAATAATAGTTCAAGTTAAAATAAAAAAGTGCACTTTCTATACTTTTATTGTTACAGGCCAGCTCCATGTTCCAGTGCCGTTTCTTTCTGCAATAGACATTATACCACTAACAATGCACAGTTCAAGATTACTAAGAGCAGGAACTAGAGAACTTACATTACACTGGGGACTCATGCAACAAAAAGGTAAGTTTTCCAAATTCTTAACGTGATTAATTCCTTACGTGGTCTTGCTTGCTAGGAACATGATCTTTTTACAATGCTTGTACTAAAAATGTTTGCTTAAAAGTGAACTATGAATGTAAAGCACAAAACTTGATTTTGCTGAACTTCTGTAAATACCTTGAAGTCCAAGCAGTAAGTCTACTTGCCACCTACTTTCTACCATAAAGATAATGGGAATAGAAAAACATATCCTCCACAGGACTATGACTTCAGAAGCATACAGGAGGACAAAGCAGATTGTAAGAGAATGAGCTTTTGATCTTTAAAATTGTATAGGAAAACACTCCAAAACTCATAACAAGAACCTAATGATTAAGTACCAATTAAACATACTAGTTGGAAGGCATTTTGGATGAAATTTTTCTATGACATTTCAAAATCAAAGTCACTTAGATACTTTAAAAAATGTATCCTTTGTTTTGATGATCCCGTGTCGAATAAATATTGGGGACTTCAAAAGTGAATACATGTAGTAAGTAACTGTACCTTTACCTTAATGGCATTATTCAATGTTTTCTAGAAGAATACCATGCTGAAAATTTGAAAACTTTTAGTCTGATACTAATGACTGTTATAGTAGGAAAATGGGAGAAAAGGGAATGTTGCTTAAAAAGAACTATCTGCTTATCACAACCACTAAATGAAAGAATGAAAAATGATATAAAATAAGTACTTACAGACATTTTAAAATAAAATAGAAACTTAAAAAATAATTTGTAAACATTCAAAATTACAAAAGAAATAAATAAGCCCTCATCTGTCCCCCCCCCCCCCCCCCCCCCACCCCTTCATAAGTAGCAGGTCACGCTTAAGATAAAGATGCTATTTTCAGACCCACCCAATCTACAGTTAATCTTGTTTTTGGCTTATTTAAGTAGAATTAGTGGTCTACTGCATTTCTAATGAGTACAGTGGAGATGGACAGAACA
>NW_005841862.1:3189488-3194393 GCF_000455745.1 Alligator sinensis | reverse complement strand
GATGATAAAAGTGTATTTCAGAACTCTGGCAATATCAGGAATTTCAGCAAATGTTCACACATTTGCTTTTGTAGGGCTGAGCAATAAATGAACGTTGGCTGGCTGGCACTGACTTAGCCATTTATTCATTGGTTGAGCCTTGAGCACTGCTCTCCCCTCCTCTCTGGGAATTAAACTGAGAAGTCACTTTTGCAGGGCAGGGAGAAGCAATTCTCAGGCTTCAGAAGTGAACAGAGCTTGTAAGCATAGAGCTAGTCCAGCCAGGGCCATATGTGTCATATCAACTTATCTCCAGAAAAGGTTTAATAGTTACAATTTCAGTAATTAGGAATACAATGTTACTAAAACTTCCCCCTTCTTTTAAGCATGGAGTCAAAGATCATGCACTGTACTATAGGCTCAGCCCTAGCTACGACACGTTTCCACTTTTCAGGATTCACTACCAGCCAAATGGCTTGCCAGCGGATTACTGTTTGTAAGAAACGCTCTTTACACTTTTTGGCACTACAACAGCTCTAACCAGAATAGCAGGCAGAGACAAGGAATAATATAGTATTTGTGTAAATGAGAAAATATTTCCTGTAAACCACAAAGTAAACAGATTTTTATAGCATGTTTTTCTTTTGTTTGTTTGTGTTTTAAATACACCTTCTCCTAGTAGCATAACAATGGGTGGACAAGTTGGGCATGTGCATCAGGCACTGCCTAAAAGGGGGTGATCCTGGAACGAAGCTAGAGGGATGCTTCACCCTCCTGTCCCCCTCCCTTCCTCCCTCCCTGAACCTTACACCTTCCCTGAAGCCACTCTGACTCTCAGGGAGAACACAACACTGGTGCTCAGTTCAGGAGAAGCATCTGGAGGTTTGCTGCTGCAGGGGGGGGGTGGGTAGGGAAGAGATCACCTCTTTTTTGGCACAGAAAATCAATGTTTAAATGGGTGCTCAGCAAACCTATTTTTCTATCAACAGCAAAAAGGTAGCAACACCTTGCTGCAGTGGTATACCTCAGGCCACTGCTCCTCCTGCACCCTGTGCCACCACCACCCAGGGTGCAATACTGGCCAGCTATGTCTCTGCTTTCTTCTATCAAGCACTCTCTCAAGTGTATATGAAATTATTATTGCCTCTTTAAATATGAATTAGTCAACTATTCAGAAACAAAGGGTGCCTACTGCCAATCTGTTGTCTACAGAAAGACAGCTGGAGATTTGCTCTTACAATTAAAAACAAAATTGTACAGATTAGATCCCCTACCTCTCTTCTTTTAACACAGTGGTCCTCAAACTTTTTTGGGTCATCTAACTTTTTTTTAAAGTTAGACTGCTGGGCAGTCCTATGATTCTGTATTATCGATAATAACAGTAATGTTTTGTCACTACAACAGCGCTGTAACCTCTCCAACACCCTAAAAGAGATTGTTAAATTGTTTTTCAGAGTTCCTTTTCCTCCATTTACATGCTCCTTTCCTTCTGTTTTCCTGTTCCGTGCAGCTGCAGAGATATGCCTAACCCAGTCTGAGAAACATTGTTCCACCGTATCAAGGGATCTGAAGCTAGAGTCTAAAGCATTGTTAGTCAAAAAGTGGTGTCTGGTGTTTGGGAAAGGACTCTTGCAATGATTTTTTGAAACTGGAAATAAAACAAAAATGTCCACATTCTGCTATGAATTTCCCACCAAGCAATATACCACTGTGATCAATGCACTTTTATGAGATATGAAAAATAATGTTTGAACTGAGTAACTGAAATAATTCAGTTCATGTATTAAGTTGTTCCACTCCTCTTAAAGCTTAATGGAAGTTGCACTTGTTTTAACATGACCCCAAAACTATAAACATGCACTGATTTAATATTAACATGGTGCCTGTCTTTGGCACTATTTCAAGTAGTCACCCTGTGGAAGATTATACTTTATAAGATTTAAGAGAGAGAGAAAGAGAGAGCAAGACTGGCACTGAATCAAACACGACAGATTTTTGAACTGATAGGATAAGTACCATAGAATCTCTGTGGATAGATATTCTGTATTTCAATAGCAAAAAAGTATGTCTGGGGATATACTATCGACCCCGTGGCTAAGACAGCAGCAGCAAGCTAGAAATGCTAAGAGAGTTGAGAGAGGCTATGAATGCAGAAAACGCAGTAATAATAGGCAACTTTAATTTTCCATAAATAGACTGGGTCAGCCTAACCTCATGCCATAATACAGAGAGCAAATTACTTGACAGTATACAAGACTGCTTTCTAGAGCAATTTTTCCTGGGAAGAGAAAAGGCCATTCTTGACCTAGTCCTAAACAGTGCATAGGATTTGGTACAAAAGCTAAGTGTTGCTGAGCTGCTCTGCAATCCTGACCACAATGCAAGTAAGTTTGACATCCATGTAGGATGGAAAATGAGAAAAGAATCTACTACATAGCCTTTAACTTTAAAAATGGAGACTATACCAAAATGAGGAAGCTAGTTAAACAGAAAGTTGAAAGGAGGTGAAGAACTTGAAAACAGCGTGGGGACACCATATTGAAAACATAGAGCAAATGTGAATCAAAAAAAAAAAAAGGACAGCAGACCAAAAGAAAGCCAGCGTGGTTTAATGACAGAGTTGCAGAAGCAATAGAGAAAAAAGGCTTCCTTCAGAAAGTAGAAGTTGAATCCTATTGAGGAAAATAAAAAACAGCACAAATTCTGGCAAACCAAACATAAAACCATAAGACAAGTTACCAAAGGTAACAATAAAGATTTCTTTAAGTACATTAAAAGCTGAAGACCTGCCAGGTAGTCAGCTGGGCCTTTGGATGATCAGGGTGTAAAAAGAGCGCTAAAGGATGACAGGCTCATTTCTGAGAAACTAAATTCATTCTTTGCATTTGGCTTCATTGTGAAAGATGTTAGGGGGATTCCCTCACCAAAGTCACTCCTCTAGGATCTCCAGCTGACCCAAATTAAAGTTTCAACAGATTAGTTCACAGAGGAAATTGGTAAATTAAACAGTTGCAAATCACTAGGATCTGCTCACATTCATCTTACGGTCCTGAAGGAGCTCAGATTGGAAATTGCTGAACTTCTAACTGTAGCATGCAACCTCTCACTAAAACAGCCTCAGTACCAAAGGACTGGAGGGTTGCCAATGGGACTCCAATATTTAAAAAAGGCTCTGAAGGGGAGGTAGGGAACCACAGCCAGTGAGTCCAACTTCTGTTCCTGGAAAACTAGTAGAAACAATAATAGAAAAAAAAATGTTCAACAATGGATGGACACAACTTGCTGGGGAGGAGTCAGCAAGGTCTTGTCAAAGAGAAATCATGCCGCACTAGCCTAGTACAGTTTTTTGAGGGTGTCAGTAAGCAGGTGGATCAGGGTGATTCAGCTGACATAGTATATCTGCACTTCCAAAAAGCATTTGGCACGGTCCCTACCAAAGGCTCTTAATGAAGTTATGTAGTTATGGGATTACAGGGAAGGTCCACTCATGGATTAGAAATGGCCTTAAGGATAGAAAATAGAGTGAGTATAAATGATGTTTTCAAGATGGAAAAAAAGTAAACAGCAGGGTCCCCCAGTGATCTGTGTTGGGACTGGTGCTGTTTGACATATTCATAAGAGATCTGGAAAAAAGGATGAGTGAGGTGGCCAAATTTGTAGGTGACAAAATTATTCAAAGTGGTAAAGACAAAGGAGGACTGTGAGAAAGGACAGAAGGATCTTGCACTATTGAGTGAATGGACAACTAAACAGCAGACAAAATTCAATGTAGTTTTTGGTCCTCATGCCTCAAAAAAGGACACAGAAGAACTAAAGAAGGTACAGAGAAGGGTAACAAGGATGATCAGTCGTATGAAGGGGCTTCCATAAGAGGAGAAACTAAAGAGACTAGGCCTATTCAGTTTAGAAAAGGAGGGGGGCATGATATTTTACAAAATACTAAACAGTGGGTATGTCTACACACTCAGTAATGCATGGTTACAATGCATTAACTTTAGTACCTTTAATAACAGGTAGTAACTGAATGCACAGTAACCAGTACTACTGTGCAGTAGTGCTGGTGCATGATTTTTGTGATGCAAATGAGCAGCAGACTAATTCTACTGAGCATTAGCATGGCTTTTGCCATGATGAGCTAATGCACAACAGAATTAGTCTACTGCGCATTTAGCATCTCATGTAGACGTGCCCCGTAAGGAGAAAGTAAAAACAGATTTATTATTTACTATCTCACACAATAAAAGAACTAGGGATCATAAAATAAACTAGTAGGTAGTGAGTTTAAAACTAACAAAAAGGAAGTTCTTTTTCATACTGTATAATTAAAGTGTGGAATACATTGCCACAAGATGTTGTGGAAGCTGACAGTCTAATCAGATTTAAAAAAAAAAAAGGGATTAGACAAATTCTTGGTAAAAAAAGTCCATCAGTAGCTATTAAATATGTGAGTTAAGGGCACAGCCTCTGAATCAGAATTTCCTGGACCTTAAATGCTGAAGGCTGCAAGTGGGAGAGGAACAGGGAAAAAAATCCTGATCATACCATATGCACTCTCCCTTTCAGCATCCACACTATGCCACTGTGCGTAGAAACAGACATTGTCTGAGATCTCATTTGTACTGTCAACATTTTTTTCATGGAGGTACAAATTGTGAGCAAACAGATGTCACTATCCTTTGCTGCATCACATCAAAGGAAAAATCCACTGATTTTTCCATGCAAGAAAAGATAGTAATAGACTGCCACACTATGGCAATGGATGTCTATTAGCTCTGTGGGGGGAAGAGTGCAGTCAGCCTGAGCAGCTTGCATGCTCCTGCCATGCCAGGCAAGTGGTCTGGGGACTTAAAAGTGCCTCAAGCCCCCAGACCACCTGCTCAGTTTTCCCTGCTTGCAGAGAGGCACCTTGAGGAATCTCAGGGCACC
>NW_005841862.1:3187826-3189457 GCF_000455745.1 Alligator sinensis | reverse complement strand
CAGGAATGTTAGGGTTCCACTCTCAGCCAGGCGCATTCCCCCACAGTCACAGGAGCGAGTCTGGCTGAACATGGAAAGCCAATCATGGGGAATGGGTCAGGCTAAGCAGAGAAAGCAAGGCTTTCCTTGCTCACCCAAAACTGTCTCTGAAGATCACATCACCCTCTGTCCTGCACCATTAGGGGTAGGACAAGGGGTGACATGCAGTTTGTCTAATGAATCACATCAGCTGTCACAACACAGCACAGCTGATCTGCATTATTTGGCAACATCTGTTTTTAACCTATGGGCATCTGATCGGGGGATGGCGGGAAGAGCACTTTACACGTGATTGGGGAATGGCGGGGAGAGCGCTTTAATTAAAGCAGCTCTGAGAGTGTCTTATGTATTAAGCATCCCATACTTTAAAATGGCAGCGGGGGTGCTTTAACTAAAGCTCGTTTGACGTGAGCCTGCTCTGACATGCTGTAATGACAGTGCATCAGAGCAACATCCCCGCACTTCTACAGGCACCCTGGGTGACACAGAACACTGGGCAAAATGGACCTATGGTCTGACTCAGTCAATGGCAATTATGTTCTTATGTATGTACCTTTTTAATTTTTTTTAAGAAATAGCACAGAACGATTAAAAAACATAGAAATTTAGGAAAGAAAAAGGATGAAATAATCTCCACAGTTTCCTAAAGATTTTGTTGCAAGACACAAAAAACCTGGTGACCACTATCTATTTTTTGTATTCTTGGGATAAAAACTGCATGGGGATAGGACTAGTTATCCACAAACAACAAGCATTTTGCTAGTCGCTGAATTCTGTTTGGGCTAATCACAGTTCTTCCCTCAGCTGGACTGTGCTGTCTATTGTGCCTGTTGTCTCTCTACTGTCAGCTTTCAAGCCTTCTCATAAAGCTAATTTAAATGACTAGTGTCACAACTCAAAGTTGTGGGTTTTTTTGTTTTTGTGTGCTTCGGCACCGCTAAATTATGTTCTCACCAAATTGCAGCTTCTTTACACGGTGGAGTTTTCTTTTGCAATAGGAGAACCCGTGTGCAAAAGAGTATTTCCCGCCGTTTATAGCCTTCTTTGCATGGTGCATTTCTTTTGCATCATAGTGATGCACGGTGCAAAGGAGTTCCCGCCATTTGTATTAAGATTTGCGCCACATTATTGGCCGATCTTAATATAGGCACACGTGGCAGCTAGCGATTGGCTTGCTAGCCGTATAAAGAGCTTAGGTGGTTTCCGCCCAAGTTGGAGAGAGAGAGAGAGAGAAAGCAATTGGAGTTTGGGAGAAAGAGCGTGAAGATTTCTAAGCGCTGCTAATCCCTTCGAACCCAGCTTCTTTTTCTCCTTAAGAGGGCAATAGAGGGCCGACTTACCGAACCCACGGAGTCTTAACAACTCCGGGGGCCTATTTACCGAACCCACGGAGCTTCAACCACGTCGCCGAGCGCAATCCTAAGACGTATCCCTTTCCTTTGAAACTACCGAACCCGCGGAGCTTCAACCACTCCGGGGTCAATTTTCGGAGTCCTCTAGCGAGGATTCAAGTGGAGCTGAGCCTGGAAAACTGTCCAGCCTACACCACGACCATCTTTGGTGTAAGTAAACAATCTTTTAATCAACCATTA
>NW_005841862.1:3154463-3185394 GCF_000455745.1 Alligator sinensis | reverse complement strand
GAGAGAGAGAGAGAGAAAGCAATTGGAGTTTGGGAGAAAGAGCGTGAAGATTTCTAAGCGCTGCTAATCCCTTCGAACCCAGCTTTTTTTTTCTCCTTAAGAGGGCAATAGAGGGCCGACTTACCGAACCCACGGAGTCTTAACAACTCCGGGGGCCTATTTACCGAACCCACGGAGCTTCAACCACTCCGGGGGCCAAACGGCCTCTAGCCTCTCCCCGTCGCCGAGCGCAATCCTAAGACGTATCCCTTTCCTTTGAAACTACCGAACCCGCGGAGCTTCAACCACTCCGGGGCCAATTACTGAGCCGAACCCGCGGAGCTTCAACCACTCCGGGGTCAATTTTCAGAGTCCTCTAGTGAGGATTTAAGCGGAGTTGAGCCTGGAAAACTGTCCAGCCTACACCACGACCATCTTTGGTGTAAGTAAACAATCTTTTAATCAACCATTACACGTCCGTAACTAATTCTAGCTCGCCACCGGTCTTCTTTGACCCCGCGTGTCCGGGCTGCTGGCCACAGCCCGTGTGCACAAAAATGGGTCCACATATCGCTCCCGGCTCGCACATGGACGAGATTGGGAGGCGGCCTGCACAACTAGCTCTGACCTTCTGTGGAGCTGATGTACCTAGAGCTCTTAGAGTTACTCTATTATGCAAATGCAATTACAAGTCTCTGTCAGCTGAATTATTACTGATTCAATTTGAATATTACACAAAGCTAAGATTACATGCTGGCAGAGCATTTTAATTTAGGATTTCCCATAAAAAATAAAACATAAATATAGTGGAAGCCTGTAGCAGGAACAAGTCTTGTGCACAAACAACATATTTATAGCAAGCAATTTCAGAATAGTTTTTTTTACCTATAGCATATTGACCCTAGGTGGACACTTGGTAGTCACTCATGGATATACTTCAAAAGATTATTTCACAACATTTTCTCAGAATACTTAGGCTTTTTATTTTCTATTCAGAAGCTGAGAGAATGCTGATTAGCTATCATTCCTCCTATCACTCAGCTATCATATCATAAGATTCCTAGATACAGTGAAGCACACAGTAAGTCTGGAAAACCAGCTACAGGAAATATGTATAGATCAATAAAACTAAGATAAATTACGTGTGTGGCAAACAACTGAAATGTTACATATAAAGCTTGAAATTCAGTGAGAATGTAAAGGTAAGGAGGCTGGCTTGAGGAGAGTTCTGTTTGTAGCAAAATTTAGACTAAAACTAGGATTATCCCAAAATTTCTAGTGTGATCTCAGAAATATCACCATCCTGGTTTGATTGCTGTTTTGATTTTCTGTGGTACTAAGCATTTTCTCTGCCCTTTGACAGCTGAACTATTATTTTATCAATCACTCTGAGGCACAGCAGAGTGAGGGCTTGTGAGTACTTGCAATATTGGTTCTCTTGCTATAAGAATTAACTTAAGTTACATTAAATCCAAAATAGCAGCACAAGGGGGTAACAGATTCAAAAGTTGGGCAGGGTATCACTAAACCGAGCCTCTTACTATTTGAATGGCAGATACGTAGCCAGATTTTGTACGTTGCTTTTTAACTTTTTAACTGATCTGTTACAAACATGATGAAGGAATTCAGTCAAAGCTGAACATGTTTTATATTTTTCCATGAAATGCATCTAGAGATCCCAATACTTTATGAAAAAAGATAGGAACCCCCCTCCTCTGCCCCAAGCAACAAGAAAATGACAGGAGACCAGGAAAATTCAGATGTCTTGATTCTGTTTCCCAGACAATGGCAAAATGATCTGCAAGCTTCCACGTCTGTTCTTCTAAAGGAGAAGTATGGTTTTTATATCCCACATGTGTTTACATGTGACAGCTAAGTAAGACCATGCCTTATGCAAAGCTCTCCCTTCAGTCCCATGTAAATTATCCTTCATTAATGTGTGAGACATTAAACATTTGCAGAGGTTAGTCTTAGGACAGATAGATGTAGACTGTTCCTTTTGCAGCTTCTGTAAATGCCTGTGGTCCACACGATTTTTGGTAGTCAGGGACAGTTTATACCTTTCACGCTTCTCACCTATGATACCAAATGGCAGGGGTAACTCTGTACCCTCCCCAAGTGCCACCGATCCCCTTCCCCTGCCCAATCTGCTGCTTTGCTTTTTTTATTCCCTGCCCTGCACTCCCTACCTGATCTGCTGCTCTGCTTTCTGCCCTATCTGCCGCTCTTCTCCCTGCTCCATCTCCAATCTGCCACATGCCACACAAACAGCCTACCCATGCCACAGGTTGGCTACCCCTTCCACATGGGAATAAGCACTTATGATAATCATCATGAGATTTTTGTGCGGCCCAAGGGGTCAGGACTTCAGTGTGATAACAAAGCAGAGCACACAAAAGCAGCTTACTTTCAGGGAGTGAAATCTAGGACCTAGTCTTGGAAACTGTACAGACAGCTCTTAGGCATCCTGAAAATCCTGTTGGTGAGTCAGTTTCACCCCTGATAAGGGCAGTCCTGAAGCTGCTGGGAGTGAGTCAGTTGCAAAGCTTGAAAATCCTGGCTCTCACCTGGGTACTATCTGGACCTGATCCAGGACCATTTTTTAAAATCCAGGATGCAAGTCCTGTTTGAGGGAGCACTTTGGGGGACAGCCCTGGCCAGGCCAGCTGGTCCTCTTAGCAAGATGCTGAATGTTAGTTTGGAGTTCCAGCCTTGCTTCCTAGCATTCTTGCTTGTATGCTCCCATTACTATGAAGAAGGCTTTCATTGTTTTATTTCCTGACTTTTTCTTTATCACAGCATTAAAGCCTGGAAAACTGTCCAGCCTACACCACGACCATCTTTGGTGTAAGTAAACAATCTTTTAATCAACCATTACACGTCCGTAACTAATTCTAGCTCGCCACCGGTCTTCTTTGACCCCGCGTGTCCGGGCTGCTGGCCACAGCCCGTGTGCACAAAAATGGGTCCACATATCGCTCCCGGCTCGCACATGGACGAGATTGGGAGGCGGCCTGCACAACTAGCTCTGACCTTCTGTGGAGCTGATGTACCTAGAGCTCTTAGAGTTACTCTATTATGCAAATGCAATTACAAGTCTCTGTCAGCTGAATTATTACTGATTCAATTTGAATATTACACAAAGCTAAGATTACATGCTGGCAGAGCATTTTAATTTAGGATTTCCCATAAAAAATAAAACATAAATATAGTGGAAGCCTGTAGCAGGAACAAGTCTTGTGCACAAACAACATATTTATAGCAAGCAATTTCAGAATAGTTTTTTTTACCTATAGCATATTGACCCTAGGTGGACACTTGGTAGTCACTCATGGATATACTTCAAAAGATTATTTCACAACATTTTCTCAGAATACTTAGGCTTTTTATTTTCTATTCAGAAGCTGAGAGAATGCTGATTAGCTATCATTCCTCCTATCACTCAGCTATCATATCATAAGATTCCTAGATACAGTGAAGCACACAGTAAGTCTGGAAAACCAGCTACAGGAAATATGTATAGATCAATAAAACTAAGATAAATTACGTGTGTGGCAAACAACTGAAATGTTACATATAAAGCTTGAAATTCAGTGAGAATGTAAAGGTAAGGAGGCTGGCTTGAGGAGAGTTCTGTTTGTAGCAAAATTTAGACTAAAACTAGGATTATCCCAAAATTTCTAGTGTGATCTCAGAAATATCACCATCCTGGTTTGATTGCTGTTTTGATTTTCTGTGGTACTAAGCATTTTCTCTGCCCTTTGACAGCTGAACTATTATTTTATCAATCACTCTGAGGCACAGCAGAGTGAGGGCTTGTGAGTACTTGCAATATTGGTTCTCTTGCTATAAGAATTAACTTAAGTTACATTAAATCCAAAATAGCAGCACAAGGGGGTAACAGATTCAAAAGTTGGGCAGGGTATCACTAAACCGAGCCTCTTACTATTTGAATGGCAGATACGTAGCCAGATTTTGTACGTTGCTTTTTAACTTTTTAACTGATCTGTTACAAACATGATGAAGGAATTCAGTCAAAGCTGAACATGTTTTATATTTTTCCATGAAATGCATCTAGAGATCCCAATACTTTATGAAAAAAGATAGGAACCCCCCTCCTCTGCCCCAAGCAACAAGAAAATGACAGGAGACCAGGAAAATTCAGATGTCTTGATTCTGTTTCCCAGACAATGGCAAAATGATCTGCAAGCTTCCACGTCTGTTCTTCTAAAGGAGAAGTATGGTTTTTATATCCCACATGTGTTTACATGTGACAGCTAAGTAAGACCATGCCTTATGCAAAGCTCTCCCTTCAGTCCCATGTAAATTATCCTTCATTAATGTGTGAGACATTAAACATTTGCAGAGGTTAGTCTTAGGACAGATAGATGTAGACTGTTCCTTTTGCAGCTTCTGTAAATGCCTGTGGTCCACACGATTTTTGGTAGTCAGGGACAGTTTATACCTTTCACGCTTCTCACCTATGATACCAAATGGCAGGGGTAACTCTGTACCCTCCCCAAGTGCCACCGATCCCCTTCCCCTGCCCAATCTGCTGCTTTGCTTTTTTTATTCCCTGCCCTGCACTCCCTACCTGATCTGCTGCTCTGCTTTCTGCCCTATCTGCCGCTCTTCTCCCTGCTCCATCTCCAATCTGCCACATGCCACACAAACAGCCTACCCATGCCACAGGTTGGCTACCCCTTCCACATGGGAATAAGCACTTATGATAATCATCATGAGATTTTTGTGCGGCCCAAGGGGTCAGGACTTCAGTGTGATAACAAAGCAGAGCACACAAAAGCAGCTTACTTTCAGGGAGTGAAATCTAGGACCTAGTCTTGGAAACTGTACAGACAGCTCTTAGGCATCCTGAAAATCCTGTTGGTGAGTCAGTTTCACCCCTGATAAGGGCAGTCCTGAAGCTGCTGGGAGTGAGTCAGTTGCAAAGCTTGAAAATCCTGGCTCTCACCTGGGTACTATCTGGACCTGATCCAGGACCATTTTTTAAAATCCAGGATGCAAGTCCTGTTTGAGGGAGCACTTTGGGGGACAGCCCTGGCCAGGCCAGCTGGTCCTCTTAGCAAGATGCTGAATGTTAGTTTGGAGTTCCAGCCTTGCTTCCTAGCATTCTTGCTTGTATGCTCCCATTACTATGAAGAAGGCTTTCATTGTTTTATTTCCTGACTTTTTCTTTATCACAGCATTAAAAAGGGAAATCAAATCCTTCATGTACTTAGATGGCAGTTTATGGAACTTATTCAGAGTTTTCTCTGATCACTGGTAGAGAGAATTATTTTGACCAATTTGAAGTTATGGGTCATTTGCTCTTGGGTGTTTGTAAGAGGACACTTTTCTATATGATTTTTGGACCCCATACTTAGTAGATATAAATCAGCTGAGTAAGGTTGATTTGCACCAGAAAATCAGAGAAAAACCAGAGGGCTTGGAGAAACCTCAAAGGGGCTGTTTAGTCCAGTCCCTTTTTTGCTCAAAGCACAATCACCTCTGTCTAAATTACCCCTAACAAATGTTTATCTAACTTGTACTGGAAAAGTATCAATGATGGAGATTCCACAACCTCTCTAAATAATTTATACCAGGACCCAAACATCTGAGACTCTGGTCTCTTGTTCATAATCCTGGGAAGTAGTTGGTAATAATCACTACTACATTATGTTTACATTTAAAAAAATCCTAAATAACTAGACAGGAAGGCTCAGGAAATGGATAGTGGAACAGAGGTTAGATGGTCTGATTCTCTTCTATCAAGATTCTCTTCTATCAATATCTATTTACACCAGATTAACAGCATAAAAGACCTAAAATTGGTTACAAATATAATTTAGGATTTCACCCTTAGACAAGTTTTTTTTCAGGACCACTATATTCTTTCAGATGAGTGTTTAAAATAGCTTTAAAGCAAGAAAGGCAGGAAAAACCATAATGTACTTCCATAAATGAAGCCAGTACCCTTGTTTAATTGGCCTACAGGGAGTGTAAATAAACAGTGGCCCATTGTCCCTTGGTGCCCGACTCCCCAGGACTTGGTCTATTCCTGAATCTGGGTACTATATCAATTCTAAAATGTAACTTGGCAAAGAAAATACTAGCCAGCTTTCTTAGATAAGCCTTTCACATTAAAATACACATATTATATGAATTAAAAACAATGTCTAATCCCCACCTTTAATTTACTTTCTTGATGTATGAAATGGGGAAAACATCAAATATATATTTTTAACTGCCTTCAAATGCAGATTCAGGGTATAAATTATAATACATCAAAGATGCATCACAATGTCATTCCACTTTTAATAGACAAGAATTATTACAAAACAATGCCAAGATCACTCCTTTATCTCAAGACCTACTTTCACTGCCCTCAGGTCTCTTACATGCCCTTCATTCATGCACTCACATCAATCCATTAAACATTTGGCATTCTGCTTTATATTGTAGAAATATTTTAGTGCCTCCAGCTAATCAACCTGAGAGATTTTATCAAATCTTAAATAAATGTACCATAGCAATAAATTAAGTAAATTAATACTCTTGACTCTAGTTGTTCTTTGACAGCTAGTAAGTACTGCAAGAATAAGTTTGGTTCTAAAAGATCAATGCAGAACAAAGTAGAAATTGATGATTTATGTAAAAGTAATGGTATCCCTTCATTGTAATGTTTTTTAAAAAAAAATTCAGACTGACCTGTAATTCTGCTGAGAAAACAGAATCTTAAAGCACGTAAGTGACTGAAAAAAATGACAGTTACGGGAAAACTGTATGAAAATTATGACGTGTGTATTCCTCTA
This sequence comes from Alligator sinensis, assembly GCF_000455745.1. Classification (NCBI taxonomy): domain Eukaryota; kingdom Metazoa; phylum Chordata; order Crocodylia; family Alligatoridae; genus Alligator; species Alligator sinensis. Next base: position 3,178,603 of record NW_005841862.1, on the reverse strand, counting down.
ACTACAGATGATGAAGATGCACATGTCAAAGGTATGTGGGTAGGATGGAATTGCTTTCACACAAATATGGTAAATGCTAGAATTGGAAAAACAGGTGATTTTACTGTTCCAATTACTGCCCAACAATTAAACCCTGTTCCCAAGACTGACCCTGCCATTTGAAATATCAGCAGAGCTACTCAGAATTGGTTCCACCTCAGAGGGACTGGAAGTGCCCATGAGCACACTAGTTTCAGGAGTAAGTTTAAAGCTACAATCCTCAGAGACTTGTAGTGTTGTCAGAAATTAAGCTGTCCACCAGTCTCCATTGTTATGGGGTAAAAGAAAACCCGGAAAGTGTGATCCAAGTATAATGAATGCTGTGACATCTGCTTCAGTCTACAGACAGCTTCAAACACAGGGAGGAACAGTAGTAGCCTACAGTAATAAAGGGAAAGGACATTGGATACATACGAGTCCTAGCATCTGCACTACTTTGGGATAAGTTTCAAGTCAGCTCCTTCTAAACCTGAAGAAAACAAAATATACTGTTTGGCCTTACAGTCACAGTACTATTTTTCTTATTAATATTAATGGAGAGAGAACATTTCCAGAAAGTAGTTATGCAGATCCCAGATTAAACAGCAATTTTGCAATAAACATTTAATTTGCCAACACTGAAAACATTAAATCCAAGTAACATAAAACTTTCATTTTTTTCCAACATTGGAAACATTACAACTAAGTAACATAAAAACATAATTCATATATTATTTGATGAGCGTACAGCCAACACTGACCTCTGACTGACGGAACTGAATGTACTTTCTTGTAGGCTGAGGGGCCTGTAAGCTTTACAAACCTGATAACATTTAGTAATATGACTGTGCGGCTTAAAGATGCCCTCCCTCCCGCCCTCCAAACTTTATTAAAAATTGCAGAAATGATTTTATTGATATTAAGGAATTTTTGTAGAGTGAAAAGGGGGACATTGCATGTATCCACGTTGAGGCTAATTAATAGTGCCAGAGTGCTATAAAGGGGCATTCATGTAACAGAGTTTTGGTCCTGCAATTTTGTTTCTGGGAAATGCACTAAGGTTGGCGAAACAAACTCATTACTTTCATGAGACAGACATATGTGACCTGTAATTCCCCAGAGAACCAGCATATTTCTGATGAACAAAAGGTGAAAGTTAAAAACAGACTACTGACAGAAGATGCAAGGTATTTGATCCAAGATATACTGTATTCCCAATGGCTGTTACCCTTGGATAAAATGTCTTCTGCATTCATATGTATTTCTAGAAGGGATACTTTCTACCAGCTTGGCTGTGACAGACAGAAATGATAGTCATGTGCAAAAAGAAATGTAGACTGCCTCCCAAATCACTGAACACCTTATTATTTTTCAGTATTTTTACTCAAGTAAAGTTGTGGCTAACTCTATAATCCTGTCATTGGAGAGAGAATTCAGAACCAGGGAAGAGGTCTGTGGTGAAAATAATGCAGCAAATGCAGTGTGGGGAAGTAACTGAAACCAAGGTCTTATTTACACTGGAGTTTTTGCTCTGCTTCAGCTACATCAGGGCAAATTTCTAAGGCTAAGTACAGACATTCAAAAAGCCAGAGGCTGAATTGATTCAGTCTTTTCAGGTTAGTCTAAACTGTGTAGCTTGAACTGTGAAGCAAGTTAACAGACACTCACTTTTGATTCCAGAAAAACAGCCACATGCCTGCAGTGGCTCAGGCCAGAAACAAGGGGGCGCTACAGCCCAGCTCCCAGCCTGCCAGACACTGTCAAAGGGAAGGAGCGCCAAGGCTTTTCCCCTCCCTGCTTGAGCGAAGCGGGTGTGGCCAGGTCCCACCCTGGGGCCAGCATGCTGAGGCCAGGAGGAAGGGGGGCTTTAAACCCCCTCTGTGGTCCACAAGGGACCCCAGATTGGGGCCAGCTCTCAAGTGGAGAGTGGGGTGTGTGGCCATGCCCCGACCCCAGGCTGGCACGCTGGCAAAGTGGGGAAACAGGGTAGTTTAAACACCCTACCATACCATCACAGGACCCCAGCTGGGTCTGCTTGGGTAGGGGACAGGGGAGGGGGAACAGCTCCTGTCATACTTCTGTCCTCCGTCGAGTCAGGGGGAGGGCAGCCCCTGCCAGGATTTTACACCCCAATCCCACACCCAGACAGACCTGGCTAGGGTCCTGTGCCAGCACAGCAGGGGGTTTAAACCCCACTTCCCTAGTGTGCCAGCCTGGGTTCAGGGTGTGGCCACACCCCTGCTCTCCACTCAAGCAGGGAAGCGGCAAAAGTCTGGCAGGGGCTGCCCCCCATCAAACCCCAGCTAGGATCCCATGCAGCCGTGGAGGGAGTTTAACACCCTCTCAATCCCTGCCTCAGCATGCAAGCCCCAGGGTGGGGCATGGCAGGCCCCCCACACCCCCTGCTTTAGTGGGAGCGGGAGGGCAAAGGTTGGCAGAGGCTCCCCCCTGCTCAGATGTGGGCTAAATCCTCCTCCTCTCCTCAGCCTGCTGGCCCCAGGCTTGAGCGGGGTGAAGGATGGAAAGGGGGGGACAAAAGTCTGGCAGGGATGTCTCCCCCCAAGCAAGCCCCAGCTGGGGTCTGGGGCCTCTCTGCTCTCTGCCTTAGTGTGACAGCTTGTGGCCAGAGTCTGGTCACACCCTCTGCCCCATCTACTGGAGCAGTAAGCAGGGGAAAAGCCACGGAGGGGCTGCTGCATCCCTGCCAGACAGGCCCTGGCTGGGGTCCCATGCGGGCAGGAGAAGGGCTTTAAACCACTCTTCTTCCCCTGTGCCTCAGCCTGCCAACCTCAGCTGGCATCTGGCCATGCCCCCACCTCCTCTGCTCGAGTGGTGAGTAGGGAAAAGCCAGTTAGGGGCTGCTCTGCCCATGCCAGGGAGAGCCCAGTGGGGATCCTGTGCTGGCCCACCTCTGCCATATTCTGCTAGCCTGGCCTGAGGTCTGGCCATGCCCCTCTGCTCCAGCAGTGAGTGGGGGAAAAGCCTATGAGGGGCTGCTGTACTCCTACCAGGCAGACCCTGGCTGTGGTCTGGAGCCAGATTTCCCAACCCTACCTCCACCCCACCCCCTTCTCAGCTAGCCAGAACAGCAATAGTGCCCCAACTAGGGACCAGAGGCGCAAGGCAAACCTTGCTCTGCTGTAGCAGACAGCACAGTACAGCCCAGCCCAGGGCTGCAAAGCATCCTGGGATGCTGGCGGACTGTGTTTTAACTTGAAACAGGAAGAGGTCTGGGACAGAAGTTCCATAAACCAGTTTGATCCAAATCTGTTAAGTCTAACACTACATTCAACCAGGTTTATCTTAAACCAGTTCCAGCCATTTTGAAAGTGGTTTACATGCACTGAACTTCTGTTACAAGTTTAAACCGGTTTTTGATCACCTAAACCAGTTTATGTGCAACTTCTGTCCCTAGCCTCAGGGAGATGTGCTGCATGACTAAAAAAATTGCTTCCATTGAAGGAAATCATCCTGGCTGGAAACTACAGCAAGCCACACAAATCAGGTGTCTACAGAAGACATTTGCACAACTGCAGCTATGCTGGTAGAATCACAAGTCCAATTGCTTTGTTAGCCATAAATAACTTTTTATTAATAAAATACTTGATAGGAGTGCTGGTTCTTGAGTTTATCTGGTCCTGTGTATTGTGACAGAAGTAAAGAAACAAGCCAAGACAAATTACATCTGTGATGCATGAACACAGCCTGAGTGGGTCCTGGCAGATGCAGAACCTAACCAGACTTTTCAGAGACTGCTGATAGAGACCAAACCTCAATGTGCCTCCCAAGTCACATCTCGATTTACACACCCAATTCACTGGTCAACCCCAAACCACGTTGTGAAGCTGATGAAAATGCCCTCTCCATACCAGGGCAGTTTTAACACCTCAGTGTACACCCTGGTTTTACAAAACCTGCTCTGTTTCTCTCACTTAAAACTCTCACCCATTGCTCCTATTGCTGTTTTTAAAATGCAGTGAACTTCTAATTATCATAGATTCATAGAAGTAGGGTCGGAAGGGACCTTGTAGATCTTCAAGTCCGACCCCCTGCCTTAATAGGGGGTGGGGGTGGATGGCACAAAAGTATATTTAAAAGTTAAATGTTCAAACTTAAGCAAAATATTCAGAAATGTTAGGGGAAGTTTCACATGAGTAAAGAACTGTAGGTTTGGATCCTAGCACGCTTTCCTGCCTATGCAGGGGGTTGGACTCGATGATCTATTGAGGTCCCTTCCGACCCTAACATCTATGAATCCTTAAAGGCTGATTTTGTTTTCAGTACTAAAAGTTGTTAGGACAAGTCCAGTCTGCAGTGGGGTACAATGTTGCTGACCTCAGTGGAATTGCACCAGTTCTGAATTTTTTCCAGAAAATGATTTACATTCTAATTTGATTTTTCTCTTTTGTTGGAGCTCCGCCTATTTACTGAATTTAATCCAATCTGTCTGACTGTAGATTACTGAGTTATGGCAAGATCACTGTAGCATTCTCTTAAGCAGCATGACAAAGTTGCCCCAAATTTTCCATTATCAGCTTTTGAACAGCATAAACTTCACTGCACCTGAGTCAATAAAAGCCCTCAATATAACCTTTCAGGTAATGATCCATAAAGACTCACTTTACTGAACCCAGCACATATCCTCACACCACTGAACCAAGCATGACCTTACAAAAATGTTATCTTTACAGGCAGTATCTTCATTTGCATGACTTAAAAATGGCCTGCTTTTCTAGACTCACACACACAAGGATATTAATAGTTAGTCATTAGAGAGAAAGAGCACAGTGCAAAATTTTTAAGGATGTAATGTCAGGGAAACGCTTAGTGTTTGGGTCACCTAACCATTTAAACACCCTGTTGTCTCCATTATTAGCAATTTGATGGTTTTTGCTGTAGAGTCTTCATATCAAAAATCTCTAAGATACAAAGGAGAAACAATTTAGCCAACCTAACTGCAAGTGGAGAAAAGGAGCTGGAAGAATCTTCTATTCAGGGGCTTGAACCATAGGAATCACAAGGTGAAAAACAAAATTCAAATTTATTACACCTGTCATTGTGGTTAGCAGGCTCTGATGAAAATTCCTTCCCAAGCATTGGTCAGGAGGCATGTCATTGGTTGAAATGGCAGCAGCTGTGACAAGGTTAAACTTCTAGTTTTAGGCTAAGCAGAAAGGGGAGTGTGTGCGACACCGATGAGTAGACTGTGCCCCTGCTTCAGGAAGCCAGAATTTATGTCTGGAAAATATTTTTCCTTTTCTCTTCATCTTGCATTCCTAAAACAAGGTGCATTTATTATTTGGGGGTATGTGGTATGCAGGAAAATATGATATATTTCAAGCACAAAGATAGAAGCAAACAAAGGAGACTCCCTCAGGATGCTAGGTAAAAGATAGGAGCTTTGAAGGAGGATTTAATCAACAAACAGAGTGTTGAAGAGACATGGAACGTGAGACAGTAGCAATAATAAAAGGAAGCTTGAAACAGCACAGTGTCCAGAAAAGGAGGAGAAAAAGGAAGCAGTAAGGACAGAGGAGTGGGTAGAAAAAAAGTAATCACCAGGGTTCCAGGTTTTCTGTTTGCCTTGGAAAAACATGGTAAAGCCTGAATTTTCTCATTTTAAGGAGAAAAACCAGGATTTTCTCCTTTAAAGGAGACAAATGTGGGAAACAGAGGGGTCTCCTCTTGCAGGCTGGCAGAGTTCCAGCTTGCAAGGGGCCGGGAGGGGAGGATGACAGGAGGAGGTCAATCAGCAGGGGGTGCCACGTGCATGCACGTACATACACATGCACGTGGCAGCCAGGCAGCCTGGAGACCAGTTCCTGCAGGTAAGTCTGATGGGGGGGAGGGGTCAGGGGAGGAGGAATTGAGGCCCCCATAGTGAGGGAGGGAGGGAGTTGGGCAAGGCTGGGGCTGGTGCCCAGCTGGGGCAGTGTGTGGGTTTTGGGCCATGTGCAGCTGCAGGGCCTGGGGGGATTTGGGATGGGGCCACGGACAGCTTGTCAAAGGGGTGGGGGTGAAGGGACTGGTTCCCTACTGTTGCATGCACTCCTGGGGGGGCATGTGCCCCCCCAGATTTGTGGATGGGGCAGAGGCAGGGGTGGGCTGCCAGCTGCAGGCTTGGGCTCCCCACCCTACTGCCCCCCCCAACCCTCCCCAAGGCTTCCACAGCCCAGTGGGCAGGACCTGGCGCAGGGAAGCTCATTGCCACCACTGGAAGCTCTACGTTGCCATGGTGAGGCGCCCCCTGCCCACCCAAGGGATGGCTGTGGGTTGGAAGTATGGGGCACCAGCAGGGCTGTGGGTGGGGAGTGAGGGGCAATGGCATGGGCACAGCACCGGCATATCAGGGCTGCTCATCAGCGCTGCAAAGCAGTGTGGGGGGGGAGTGGGGGGGAGCTGCAGCTGCCCCTGTGTCCTGGTAAGCAAAGGGGGAAGGGGGAGCTCTGATTTTCCATGATAAAAACCCCAAAATCAAATGTCAAAATTTATAGGTATTTAGAAATTATTTTATTATAGTGATTGAGGCACTGGTAGGCTTCCAAATTGCATTAAAATTGTAAATATATCAATAAAATAGTGTTCAACTAGTACCTATATATAGTAACAGCTATGTTAACCAGAATTTTACTAACTGGAATATGCTATCATGTGGCATGCTCATCAAGTATTTCTTGAGTAGGGCTGGGGGGAGGGGCAGGGGGCGAGCCGGGACAGCAGCTCTCCTCTGCAGGCCACACAGGTACCACCTGGCCAGCTGAACATGGGTGGATGGAGGGCAGGCAGAGGAGTTTGGACATGGATGCAGCTGCTGCCACCATCCAGCACCCCTATGTGCAACCCCAGATAACCGGAATTTTTAGATAACTGGCAGCCTCCTTACCTCACTTGTGTCGGATAACAAAGCTTTTACTGTGGCGTCTCATTTTAATCACAGAAAAACGTGGATTTGTGGCATTTTAATCAAAGAATCTGCATTTTTTTTTGTCTTGAAACAGAGAATTTGTGATTTTTAAACAGAGAAAACCAGAATCCCTGGTAATAAGGAAGCAAGTTAGGACAAAACAAAACTGAAACATAAAAAGACAGAAGTATGCACAAGTTAGAGCAAGGGCCTAGCATTTCATGAAAGGAAAACAAAGCCCTGGAAGGATTCATGGAGCCAGCTGAACTGTAAGAACAAAACCTTATCCTCTCTCAACAGATAATGAACTCGTTGCAGAGGAAAATACCATACAGAGAACTACACTCAGAAGAGCTAAAAGTCAGGAGTGCTTTAATGTTCCAGGTCAGTAATAAGTCAAGCAGTCAAATACTAGGAGGAGAGCATATGTCCAGGCTTGAGATTATCAGAAGGTAAAAGATGGTTTGGCTCACATAACAAGGGTTTATTTGTGAGGATATTCTGCCTTTATTTAGAAGAACAGATGATATGATAAAGTGAATACTTGAGTGTCCTACTAATTTAACACTCTCCAGTCATGATAGTCCAAATCTGAGGGACTTACTAAAAAAAAAAAAGAAAAACAAATACAGAATGTTTTTCATAGTCCAAAGATAAAGAACAGCTCACAAACTCAACTCAGCTGTACCTCTTCCAAAGCTCTTTCCCCTTTAGCTTCTAACAATCTTTGCTGTACTTATTATTACTTGGTTTTTTACATGGTCCACTTCAATTGAACTTCCATGTTGGTATCTGAGGGTAGGACTGGCCCCTACCATTTCCGGGGCCGGAAATTCTCCAAACAAGGGTTAAAAACAACCACACCCTGTCTGTGCTTTTCATTTTCTTCCAGTGGTTTTCATCTTTTTGTTAGAAGCAAACAACATTAAGCCAATTTTTTAAAAGGGAAGATACCATATTACCTGGGAAGCTGTGCTAGGCAAGGGGATTTGCCCATCTTTCTTCAGTGACAAAATGCACCAGTATAAAAATGTATTTGAAAATTTGTTTTTTACCTGCCTCTTTCTTATTTTGCTATGAGCCATCTTCACAAAAAGGTTGTAATCATCCAGGCAACGGAGTGGGTGAGGATATGTTGATGGGATCCATCAGATTGAAGAGAAGAGAGACTCTTGACTTGCTGGCCTCTTACCCCTTAACCATAGTGTGCTGATCAAGAATTTCCTTCCTTATAAACTAGGTGCCAGAAAAAAAGGATGGTTTTTATAACTATTTTGAAGTATCTGTGGACAATTGGCTAGGACCACTGGTTTCCATTAAGATGCACCGGATCAGGCTATTTTCCAAGTTCTGCCAAAGGCCTTGTTTAACTTTTCAGTAAAAACTAGATTTCTCAAGTACTGCTTTACCAACATTGAAAGAGCAATAGTAAGATTTTGTGACTATGGCCTCCAGCCCTTAAGTTCTGCCTGAGGAAGCAGCCACTAGAAAATGCAACGCTCAGTAACATAGAAGGTAATTTTTTAAATGGGTCTTTACCAAGAGCATTACATTAGGTGAAGACCCTGCAATGGATGCAAGACCAGGCTTTGGTGTCTCGATGAGACTAGATTTGGACTGTGAGAAACTCTTGGAAAAATCAGTATACTCTAAATCATTTACTTTCAGAGTATTTCCAGCCCATTCCAAGCTCCTCAGGAAATCCTGGCAGCAAATCCCTGCCAAGGCAAAACTAACACAAATTGATTTCCCATTGCAGAAACCTCTGTGAAGGTGGATTCTGGGAACAGCTGCCAGCAATAATGGTCTCGGGATCTAGAGAAAATATTAAAGCCCAGAGACTGTGGAAATGACCTTAGTTTCCTGCCCTCTTCAATGTAAGAATGAGGAGGGAACAGAGAGCCCAGGCCATGTAGTTTCCGCACCAAATGAAGAAGTATTAGCTTTTTGAATGATCACTGAAATAATTACTAGACCTATACTTTTCTAGGAAACCTAAGCTGTAAAACAATTCAGAACAATGCAGTTTCACTCATTGTCGACACGTAGGGGGTGCACATGCTCCTGCGTGCACCCCCTCCGTGTCGCCAATGAGTGAAACCCTGTATTAGGAGGCACCAGTCACCCAGGGTTTCACTAAACCAGGGTTGGGCAAAATGGCAGATCCGGCTGGTGGCAGGACTATTTCCCAGCAGCCCCCGTCCACGTGGCAGGGACTGGTTTCCATGGAGACCCCAGCAGCAGCTGCACTGTGATAGTGTGGGCCAGGTTTTCCGTGGAGGTTGGTTGTAGCAGTGCTGGCAGGGCGTGTGGCAGGGTAGGGAGCTGCTCCAGGGCTGGGCTGGGATCTTGCAGCAGTGACAGCATGGTCCAGAGCCAGGGCAGAGCCAGGATCTGCAGCCTGCATGCTCCAGGAAGGTGTGTGCAGGCAGTAGATCCTGGCTCTGCCCCAGCTCCTTGCAGCAGTGACGGCTTAGTTTGGAGCTGGGGCACAGCTGCTCTGGAGCAGCTTCCTGCCCTGCCAGCACTGCTGGGGCCAGTCTTGGGGTCTCCAAGGAAACCAGCCCCAGCCACACAGACAGGGGTTGCTGGGAAACAAAGTCCATTGCCAGCTGGATTCAGCCTGCAGACCAAACTTTGCCCACTAAACTATCAAAATAATCGTACATTATTTTTTTCCTTTCTAGACCTGTCCGGTCCTACCCAATGAACATCTTTCCATGTGCTTTGGGTGTTATGTCTACTACAGAGTTTGGTAAACATACTTAAAGCATGTAGTTGTTTTCTTTTAAACCCACAATTATGGTTTGCTTTACCAAAAGCCAGCATATTTGCCTTCCACTTGTGTCAACTTGACTCAAACACCGTTACTAACCTTTTGGATGTGCCCTTCACCTCAGAATTTTTCACTTAGGCAAATTAACAATCGAGAAATACAGGATACACCCAGAAGACAGCAAACTACTGACTTAGCAAGTCAAAAATGTATATGCTGGCATCAAAGCTTATAGTTGAAAAATGAAGTGTATCCTGGAAGGATCCTGAATTCTTTGATGTCAGCCAACTAAAAAGAAACATGTCAGGGATGCCCACAAGAGGATTTTTACTGAGGGCAAAGTGGGACCTTCCTGGGAAAAGCAAGACAGTGGCAAGCTTGATTGGGAAGGGGGCAGTTCTTTCATTCTTTTTAACAGATTTCTACCCTGATGTGAGATATCTTTTAGAAAGGAGGTCACCTCCACAGAGAATTCAACTGCTCCATTTTTCTAATATAGTTCAACTTAAAAATAAATTTTAGAACAGATACTAATATTAAGAAAAAGAAGAATGAAATAAGTTCAGGTGTATTTCTGATTTTAAAATGTCACAGTACAATCCATTCCAGACAAAATATAGAAAAACGTATAGAAATCGAGAAATAAAGTAAGACTGAGGCATGTATTTCCTCAGAGTATTCAGGAGTTATAGATGCCTATCATTTACATATTTATCTTGTCACATGTAAAACAGGGAACATTTATGAATAGCTAGAAACTGAGAATTCTCCTCCCATGCTTAGTTGAAGTTTGGCAGAATAAACCAAAATTTCGTTTCAGAATCTTTCCAAAATACTTCCTCAGTAAGGAGGTATAACAAGGTTTGTCACACAGCACAAAGAAAAACGTCCAACTTTCGTGAACACACAGAAGCGTGCAAGTGTCATTTTTGTTTTATATTAACAGACACTTTGTGGTGGTCAGGAGGATCATGAGGCTGGGAGCTGATGTTCCTAAGTCCTAGTATGTGCTTTAGCACCAAGTCACTGTACAGCAGGCTTGTCCAACACGCGCCCACCAAGCCATTTTCTAAGGCCCGAGGTCCCTCGCTCAGGACAGGCGGGTGGGGGAGGGGAGGGGAGCTGCTCACCCCCACGGGGCTGGGCTTGCGTGACCTCCCATGTCATGTGAGCCGGGTCCTGCCGCCGCCCCAAGGGCTGCATGGCGTGGGACTGCCCCGGATGCACCTGATGGGACAAGCTGGGGACAGTGCCCGCTTTTACTTGTCTCCGGCTTGGCCCCTTGCCCCGGCGTCCCACCTGCCTCCTGGGACCTGGGCGCAGCAGCTGCAGAGCAGGGCGGGAACAGGGTGTGGCGCCTGGTGCAGGCAATCAGCAGGGCAGCCCCAGGGGGGCCTCGGCAGGCGGGGTCCTGGCGTGACCTCTGCGGGACGAGGCAGCGGGAGCTGGTGTCTGCTGGGTCCCGCGCTCCGGGCTTGCAGCGCTGAGGCCAGCGGGGCTGTGTGTGCAGGCGGCCAGGCACCATGGTGAGCGGGGCCATGTGGGTGAGCGGGTGAGGGGCTGCAGTGCAGCGGCTGTCTCGCTCCGGCCCCCCTTGGGCAGTGCCAGCTCATGGGGCTGCACTGCTCAGGGGCGGCCCAGAGGGACAGGAGGGATTGTTGCTCCCTGTGGCTGGGCTAGGTGCTGCTCTCCTGCCAGGAGGCTGCCTGCACCCTCCCAGGGGCTGTTTGCCTTCGTAGCAGTAAAGTGCAGAGGAGCAGTGCAGCTCGTGTTCCCCCGAGGCCTTCCCCTGCCAGGAGCCGCCCTGGGCAGACCAGACCTGAGACCCTGCCAGGCTGGGAACCAGCTTCGCTCCTGCAGTTCTGCCGTCCCCCATCTCACGTGTTGGCTGGGCCCCAGCCACATCTGCCTGAGCGCTGCCAAGACTTTGGGCAGTGATGTTGCTGGTGTGGGCAAGGCCTCGGGAAGCAGTGACATAGGCGGCCCCTTGGCCTGTGTGACAGCACCGGCTACATTGGCTTGGTCACATATTTTAACACGGCTGTCAAGTATCTTCTGGGGTTGCCTTCAAATGGTGGTCGTAGTAGGCAGAAGTGGGGCCCCAGCTGTTGGGATGGCTGGTCCAGGACATCATTTGCTGTAGTTTGTCACTAGCTGAGCACAGGTGGGGGTTTATGCCAGCTTTGCCTTATTTCAGGCTTGTCCAATGTACGGCCTGAATATGGCTTGCTGGCCCACTGGGTGATAAAAAAATTCATGATCTAGCCCCACATTCAAAAAGGTTGGACACCCCTGCTGTCCAGCATCGAGTCTGTGAGAGGCACAGTATAGAACTCTGCAGACCAAAGGAAGAAGACGACAAAGGTGGCTTCAAGTCAGCCTTCAACCCTCAAGGTTTGGAGCTTCTCTAGGACCTGATGTACCTGAGAGTATATTAGGGAGAAGTCCCTAATGTAATTAAGATAGCCCGTGGCTAAAGAAATTACACTCTCTGGGCAGCGTGACAGGTCACAATGCTATTTGCAATCCTCCTTTGGCTGCTGCCCCACCTTGGCACATTCCTTCCCTGTCTACCATTAGTTTGACATGCTCCTTTGCCATTGTTTGTAACAGTTCCACTAATCATATTCTGCAGTCTTTGAGGGAAATTCTCTTTCAGCTCAGACCAAGGCTTTTAGGGTCCTTTTACAAGACATAAAGGAGCTGGAGCAGGAGTGAGGATCTGTCTCAATTTTCCCATGTGTAATACAGGGAAAACACTTAACTTCTTACATCATAGGGAGCTGAGAATTAATGAGTTCAAAAGTGCAGTATGTTTTCAACATATAAAGCTATATATATAGATAGATAGATAGATAGATGTATATAGATATATATCTAGATCTATCAATAGCTAGCTAGCTAACTATATATTATTATGAGAATGACATAGAACAGAGCTTCTTCTGAACCCCACTGACTTCAAGATGCCTTTATGCTCTCATTTGCAGGATCAGGTACTAGGTTAATATATGGCACGAAAGCCATGGATTTCAAAAACAGTGCTGTACATAATCATAGGCAAATATAGGATCATAGGAAACTAGGGCTGAAAAGGACTTCATGAAGTCATCTAGTCCAGCCCCCTACTTAAGACAGGATTGCCTCGACTAAACCATCCCATCCAACCATCTGTCTAACTCAGGGCTATTCAACTTCTAAGTGACTGGGGGCTGCATGCCACTTGGGCTGCATGAGCAGGAGCCATGCTAATAGGAGCAATGGGCCCCCTGGGCCATGGTTCCCCTCCCCCCACTTGTACCACATGCACAGGTAACTCCTCCATCTCTTACCACCACTCCGCATGTGCAGGTGACCATTGTACTGTGCATGCAGACAGCACCCCCACCTTGGCACCACAGCATGGGTTTTCTGTCCCCCCAACTGCTGCACCATGCCCATGACTGCTGCCTCCACTTCTCTGCAACACATGCACAGGCAAGCCTGCCTCAGCTCTATCATTGCACCACGTTGCATGATACCCCTGGCACTGTGGGCTATGCCATCTTGCCCTATGGGGCAGAAATAGGAAACAAAAACTGAGGCAGAGAGTAGCAGCCTACACACAGAGTAGAAGCCTACAAATGCCTTACTTACAGGCAACAAGTTGTTCCTAATTTCCAACCTAAATTTCCTCTGCTGCAGTTTGAGGCCATTGCTTCTAGTCCTGTCCCATAGGGCCATAGAGAAAAGCCCATCTGCATCCTCTTTGTAATTGCCCTTCAGGCATTTAAAAATCCCCTCTCATTCTTCTCTTCTCCAGACCTTTCAGCCTTTCCTCATAAGTATTGATTCCCAGGCCCCTAATCATTTTTGTTGCTCTCTGCTGGACTCTTTCCAATCTGTCCACATCTTTCTTGAAGTTTAAGACCCCAAACTGGACACAGTACTCTAGATGAGGCTTCACCAGTGCTGAATAGAGCAGAAGAATCACATCCCTTGATTTTCAAGTGGCACTTCTGTTAATACAACCTACTATTGGCTAATATTCAGTTTATGGTCTACTGTAACATCCAGGTCCTTCTCTGCAGCCTAGCCAATCATTCCCTGGTCTGTATTTGTGTGTGCTATTATTCTGTCCTTAGCGCAAGACTGTGCACTTGTCCTCAATGAATTTTATCTAATCAATTGCAAATCATTTTTCCATTCTTTTTAGGCCATTATGGATCCCAGCCTTACCCTTCGGTGTCTGCAACTCCCCACAACTCGGTTTGGAACTTTGGTAAATATGCACTCAATTCTATCATCCAAATCATTAATTAATATGTTAAATAATAATGGACCCAGGACAGACCCTGGGGAAGCCCCACTTGATCCTATTGAGCTTTTGATGCCATAGTGTGATGCTTATTTTCTTTCTTTCTTTTTTATTGTGAATGCATTTTTCCTCCTATTAATTTTTTCTGGCCAGATAATGCTAAACAAGGCTCAGCTGGACAAATGAGACACAGCCCACAAACTGAATGACCTTCCTCAAACAGACTCTTCAACCTAAGATAATTTCCTTCTCTTGCTGACAAATCCTCACCCCTTCTGCAATCCTGCCTGTCCCAATATCCCTGACATCTGCTTCCTCCCCAGCTCCCAGACTGAACTAATTTTCCTCCTTCTATCTTGTCTATATTTAGATGCATCTGCACACAGAACTTGGCCCATAAGAGGATGAACAGACCATGCTAATTTTCTATTTAACGGACTAAAGCATTGGAAGCGCAGATATTTTATAAATGGGTAAATATTATTTCTATCTAAAGAACAACTTTCTTGTTAATGATAATTACATAATAATGAAGCAACCTAAATCCTCAAAATGCTTTACAAATATTAACCAATTAATCAATTATACCCCTTTGTAATATAAATGTCATAATATCTGTTTCACTGTTTCAGATGGGTGGGTTTATGTAAAGCGTGTTTAAATGCCTCGTTCAAAAGCATGCTTCAATTGAGTGGAAGAACTAGAAACCAAACCCTAACAATCTTCCTTTTCTCTTCTCTTTTGATATTATCTTTCACTATTTGGAATTAAATGTAATATTAAAGGCTTTTCTGATTTCCCATTGGAAGGAAATATTGGTTTTAAAATTAAATGAAAGGTTTTATTGTTAAATAACTATAACTTCAGAGGTCAAATTCTTTCACAGAAGTCCCACTGGATACAGAGAGTGAGTTCTGTGCATAATCTAAGAGTAGAATTTGGACTTGAAGATAAGAGGCATATTTCAAAATAGAAGTATTAACACCCATAGGACAGCATTTCTTTAGAAATGAAATCCTTGATGTCTATTATTAAAGTAGTTATTCTCAACCTTTTTAGACTCAAGACAGCCTTCAACAGATTCGAGGCACCCCTCAGAAAACATTAACTCAATTTCTAACTACAGAAAAATATTAAAGCAATTCTTCTGTTGCAAAGAACTCAGAAAATCCACAATAGGTCAGAATGTTATTGACACTATGGATTCCTATTTGAAATCTCTGGGTTTATCTTATGAATCATGTTTGCACACATTGCGTGATACCTCATGGCACCATGGCTGAGAATCACTGTAGCAGAGAAAAGTTTAAATACATAGTTCTACATAGTTCATTATTCTAAAGCAGTGGAGGCCAACCTTTCTGGCAGGTGTGCCTCAAGGTAAGCTTCACTCCTTCCCCGAGTGCCATTTTGGGGAGAAACACGTCACCTTCCATCACCATTATGTTGCCATAAAAATTCTATGGTGGTACAAAGGAAAAGCAAACAGATGTTCAAACCCGTTGTCCACAATTTGTGGCTGCGATAAAGGCAGTATGAATTTGAGCCACTTTTTGACAGCTAATTTCTGTTTTCTTTAAAGTGGGACAGTACAGACAGCTCAGAGTCAAACCCCTCAAGTCCCTGGGTTCCCCCTTGCAGATGCATACGCAGGGAATCTCTTGGTAAGAGTCTCCTTGGGTGTGTGAGTTCTGGCAGGGAGGCTCAGGGCCATGCAAATACTGGTATAGAGGCACCAGGTTCCGGGAATCCAGGACCTGAGCCAGGACTCATGCAGCCTCATGCCTCCTTGCCTTGGAAGCATGGGGCCATGCAGGTCCCAATGTGGAGTTATGGGGCCATGCAGGTCCTGGCACAGAGAGCTGGGGAGTCCCCGGGAACTGAGCCATTCCATGCCTCTACGCCAGGATGGCAAGGAGAGTTGGGGCAGAAAGGGACCCAGGGAATCCCTGGGCATGGAGAATGTTATTCCTCATTGTCCCACATCAGGTCCCTGACTGGTGCGGGACAACAGATGATATGTGTTTTGTCCAATGAAGTGGATCAACTGTGATGGGATACGTCCCGCCACAGTTGATCTGCTTCATTTGGCGACATCTGTTTCTACCCTCTGATCTCCTTCCCCTGCCTGATCAGTTGCTCCACTCTCTCTCCCCTGTCCTATTTCCTGCTATTCTATCCATTGCTCTTTTCCCTCCCTGTCCGAGTTGTTGCTCTGCTCTCTCCTCCCTGCCGTATCTGTTACTGTTGTCCCTGCTCCTTGTGGTTATGTAATGTGCCACTTGTGGTTGGCCACTCTTGTTCTAATTACAATTACAGTGAAACATTCTCAGTACAGATATAAGGAAATCTCTGGAAATAAAATGATTGTTATTATTACTATACCAGCATCCATTAGCTTTATCAATCTGCTTCAGCATCTGCAATTTATGAAGTGGCTTTCTGGGCTTCTATCTCTCTACAGTAAAAGCTTTCCAAGGACCACCCAAAAATATTTATAAATAAGCAAATAATGCAAGGACAACAGAACTGAATGAGGGCTATAACATTTACCATTGTTTCAATTAGAATAGGACCCTTTCTCTCTTTTAAGAGGGGTCTCAAACTGTGTGAAGATGATTAATTTATCAAATATAATCCAAAAAATGGACAGAAAGCAAAATACTACTAAATGAATGTATATGGCAGCACACCTTTGAGTGCGTGACACTTTAAGGGCCGAGTCAGGCAGCCAGCAGGTGCCTGACAGCGGCAGCTATTTTGAGAACTAGATAAATAAAGGCTGCAGTTTGCTGCTGCCAGCCCAAGTGGAAACATTGCCTGGCTGAGCTGCAGAAGGAACACTAGGAGGTAAGGGCTTATGGGAGCTTATGGGGATGGCTAGGAGGCTTTTGGTCCTGGGCATGACCTAAAACTGCACCCTGCCAGGGATAGGTGGCCTGGTAGGGCTCCTGGTGGAATGGGAACACCCAGGAAATGCCAGGGCATTTACCACCCTTGTGAAAGGCAGGTTGGGGTGCCTTAATAACCCCTGGCCCTCATCTTCAGGTGAGTTGCATCTAGCAAGTGGGGCCAGGCATGGTTGAGGCCACCTGAGCCCATATGGGACTGAGACCTCGGAGACCGCAGGAGGGGATAGAAGTGTAGTCCCAGAGAGGGGGGCGGCAGCACGTTCCCAGGGATGGGACAGGTGTATAGCCCTAGGGAAGAGGGCATAGTTGTGTGGCCCTGTACAGAGGAGGGTTGAATGGCAGTAGGCCTGAAGGGCTGTGTGTGAGGGGAGCTGAACACGGGGTAGGCCTCAAGGGCAGTCCCAGGGGTGGGTTGAATAGGGCTAAACTTGGAGTAAGCCTGAAGGGCAGCGCAAGGGCCAGCCCCATGAGTAGTTGATTGTGAGGATGATGAGAACACCTCAAGGTGGGGCATGATAGAGGCCCTAGAGTGGGCATAGTAGGAACCCCATGTGTGGGGAAGACTCAATAAATCCAGTTTTAGATTACTCTATATGTGCAACATTATTTTAATTCAAAGACTAATTAAAAATTTCAAGCTCTGGAAACAGCACTAATTCCCTGTGTTCATAATAACATTATGTTCATGTTGCTATACATGCAGCAATGAAGTCTAACTACCTAACTCGAGGCAGCAAGAGTTTGACACTAACCTTCTAAATACTTCATGATGCGTGGAAGTAGAATCTCACAATATGTACCAGAGGGAATGATTTACCCCTAACTATGCTAGAAGCAGATAACCTTTTTAAAGCCAAATTAGTATTAAAATGCATACAGATGTTTTTCCATCACAAAAGTAAAAAAGGACCTGTAAACCTTTTCGTTCATGTCTTATATTATACAGTTGATATTGCTTCGCATGTGTAAAACCATATACTCTACAAGGCTATCACTTACACAAGGCAGCCTTCAAGACAAGGCAGTATTTAAACTTGGCCTACAACCAAAAAGAACATCAGGGAATTGAATTAATCAAAATCAATAAATTAAACAGGTATCAAAGATAAAGATGGGCCTTACATGAGTAAAGATTACTCAAATCAGGAAGAAAGTCTATGTGCAAACATATACTATTTAGGTCAATTTGTATGACCTCATTTTTTTTTGAGCGCCAGTCACAGGCGCTCTTAGTGACATTTTTAATGAAAAATGAATGAGTGGCTTGCACCCGGACTAAAGTGGCTCATTTATGTATTAAAGAAAATGCAATTAAATGACAGCGAGAACTTACGAACCTGACTAAACAAACAGTTGACATTGCAGAACCTATTCCCAGAAATGCATTTATCAGAGCAAAATATCACTATTAATTTTGATAGCAAATATCTTCAGATGTTTCTGCCAGATAGCACAAAATGGTTATGTAAATAACAGAAATATGAAATCAAAGAGTAATATGAAATTAAAAGCAAACAAAGTAACAAGATAAGTTAGTATAAAAAGTAATGTTATTTTCAGCTCATATGATTTTTTCTGGGAGGGGAGAGAAGTGTTTTCAAGCCCCCATCTGAAACGTCAAGGACACTTTACAGTTTTCTCCATTTCCTGTCTACCTTCTAGAGTTTGTGTACTTCCAACTAAGGATTCACTCCAACATCCAGCAACACTGGTTCAGAAATACCTTCAGGACTTGCAGCACAAAGATGAGGAACTCCTGCAACAGTTTCTAGTTTAAGAAGCCCAATAATGATGAGGTTTATATTTGATGTCTGAGTTTTGGGCAGTCCTGTCTGGCAAGAGAACAATGACTTGTATGTAACACTAGGTTTATATCTTGCAGATTAACTGCTGTGATGATCAATGCCATTCCCAAACAAACCTATGCTCCCCTATGGCTAGAAAACAAACGTATCTACTGTCAGCAGAAAAGATGTAGGAGAAAAATAGGTGTGTGGAGGGAAGAGTTCTTATGACAAAGACTGGGGTTAATGTGAAAATGTATCTGAAAAGAACTAGGACACAAAAAATACCAATACTTCTAACTAATGATATCAAAATAACCTTGAAAGAAAGATGCTGGAAATCTGATGTTTCTAGTTCACTAGTTACCATTCAGTTCAAATCCCTATGCATATTGCCGTCCCAGCAGAAGCACTGCCACTACAGCTGTTACATTATCACTTCCTATTAATATTTCTTCTCTTCTGTCTCTCCAGTCCTCCACGTCCTACAACATGCCCCCCAAAAAGAGGTGGCCACCAGGGTTATTCTCTCAGGAAAAGTGTTCCTGGCACTTACACGTGTTTTCTTCTCCTGCTTTAACAGCTGCAAACATCTCAATAAAGTAACAGGGAAATGGGTCACATTTCAAAGGCCGATCAGTTAACATTTATTCAAGCCCATGCTGCATTTTTAATTTTCACAAAAACGCCTTTTTTCTGACAAACACTTTGCATTACAGCTGCATTAATGATAAAAAAAAAAATACTGTTTTGGACTGTCCTTAAAGACAAGTTTTATGTACATTTGAGAGTTGGCCTCATGGGCAAAGCTTCAAATAGTACAACAAAAAGGAATGAGTCCTTTTGAAATATGCACTAGCAGGTTAACATGCTCAGACATTTATTCTTACTTCAAAGCCATCAGTTTTATTGCTCTAAACAAGCAACAAGATGACATTTAATTTTGTATCAAAAATTTTCATGCACATCTACTTTATTTTGGGAGTATTAAAAAAAGCATGCATTTTTCAGATGCCTACCATGCCAGTCTAAACTCTGCTTTTATTCAATAAGAACACTTCAATAGAGAAATGGACTGGAGATTTCAAAGAGCTATCCAAATACCTGCAGTAACCTGCTACAATGCGAAAAGAAACCCAACTCTGTGACTGAACAGTCCTAGTGGTCACCTACCAACCAACACTGGAACCTATCAGAGGAATTAAACAACTACCAGCCTATGCTTGACAAAGGTCAGACCTTGAGAGAAATATTTCCAGCCCCTCTGCTCCTGGACTTCAAACAGCCCCCTAACCTTGTCCAACTTATCATCAGAAGCAAACTCCCCACTGCCCAACAGACGTCAAGTAGGGCCCATCCTTGCCTTGGCAATACATGCTTAACCTCTCGCCATATCTATCTTCACTGCCACTACAATCGACACCCCATCACAAAAACTGCAGAATCCATGGTTCCACACAAACTTTTCCAAAAATGTGATATACCTGGATCCAGTGCACTAAATGCCTTTATAGCAACTATGTGGGTGAAACTGAACAGCAACTATGCAGCAGAATGAATTGTCACAGAAAAAAATATAAAGGACAGACACACATACACTATTAGGAGCAAATTTCTCCCACTCCCTCTCTGACCTTGCCAGCCTCGTACTCATGGGAAACTACCTAACACCTTCTGGCTACATCTGGAGGAGGAGTCAGATCAGATTGAATGGTCAGTCAGTAATGGAGCTTATACTAGAAACAGCCCTTAGTGCAATTTTTTTTTTAAATGCACACACAACTGTATGCTATTTTAGCCGAAGTCTGTAACTTTTATTGTTACCTTCAGCAACAGCAGAGTTAGCCCAATACTGAGCACTTTTGGAGATTTCACCTTCTTTCTTTAGGTAACACTTTCTCATCATTCTGCCCATGGTATTGATACTGATGGTAATGAAAGAGCTGTTTTAAAAGTGATTGCAAGAGAGGGTCTTTTTTACAGCGTGGAATAATCAGCTACTTAAACACCACCTGAGAGTTGACATTAAACTCAATTTTCAAAACATTTTCTTTTGAAAACCATCTAAAATGTTTTAGTTTTCAGTTTTTTGTGCATATTCAACCAGCTGAACTAAGGAAGGATTCAACAAAAAACAAACAAATAAAAATGCCCAAATCCAGTGTAATGCTTTCAGTTCTTTGTATACAGAAAACACTAATCAAGAAATACTCTCCAAACATAAAACCCGTTTACGCAATTTGAACCCTGCAGAAAGACTGCGAAAAGTCCATGCTAATAAAACATACTGCAGAAGCTTAGCTGTATTTTATTATACATTTACATTTAATCAATAAAACATAAAAGCAGAAGTAGAAAAAGCCAGTGGCCATGATTCTACATGTTTTATGTTATCCCTAAAGTGCTAAACAGTCAAAAGATGATGAAATATGGCCACTAATATACCAGTTATGGTTACATCCAGTATCTTTGCTTAGTCTTTCCATTCGTCAATGGAGATTACTCATCTAAAATCTCACCCTCAGGTAAAATTCTGCTTCAATTCAACAGGAATATTGCTTGAGTTAGGGCTGTGGGAGTTGGTCCATAATTTACAGTATTAAAGTCAACTCTATTTGCATGCTAGATCACCTTACCTGTGAACATAATGTAACTGATGTACGGAATCAATCGCTATCACCATTTCAGCCAAATAAAAACGAGCCATATCTTCAGGTAACCTGTCCTCAAACTTGCTGAGCAGGGTGAGCAGATCTCCACCAACATAATAATCCATAACCAGGTACTATGATTAAAGGGAAGAGGGGGGTGGTCACAGACATAAAGAAAAAAACTGTTTATTGAGTGAATTAAGGAATGACCAAAACAAATTTAAGTATAGCACTGTTGGATTGCAGAAAATGCCTGTATTTAGTCAAATGCAAGAGAAGCCTCACCCCCCAGTTGGCATGGGGAAAAAAGCCCCTTGTCTTAATAATCACATACAAGGAGATCTCACTGAACACATTGTCTCTCATTAAACTGTTGCCAAAAGCAGCATGCACTCAGTAATAGAAACCAAATATGACGTTGATTAAATGCAGCCAACACTGAGCATGACTGTAAAACACGTGGCTCACACTGGGCAAACAAACTGATGGGAACCTTTTTTTTTCCCTGTATGGGGCCCTAAAAAAACCAAGCAGTTGTCCCCCCAGGAGGGAATAAATACCAGCTCTAGAGGTGCAGCAATACCAAGCAAGCACTTGGAACAGTCAAAGCAAGCTCCAACACCCTCTCTTGGTGCCAAAAATGCTGATGGGAACTTTCTTTTTTCTTTTCTTTTCTTTTCTTTTTTTTTTTTGGGGGGGGGGGGGGTGTTTTTGTATTCCAGGAGATGTTTTTGTATTCCAGGTCAAATTAGCCAAATCAAGTCCACATCCTTTCAATTGAGCAAAACTCAATCACTCAAACACCAGATGTGGCACTACAACCAACAAGTATCCTCCACCCGAGACTTTTCAGCCTGGTGCTTCAGATACTACCAAATCCACTGGCAGGCATCCTACATGCAGGCCCAAGCCCAGAGGCTTGGGGTTCGGATGACCTCGAGTCTCACTTGCCCTTAGCCAATGGCCCCAGGAGCAAGCTAGGGAGATGTTCCTCATTTCCATAAAATAGACATGTAGCTGAAATCCTCCCACTGGAAGCTGCCCATTAGGAAGCTAATTACAAGATTCTTGTAGAGTGTCCTGTCTGCAGTGCATTGGACAGGCGTGCACCCTCAATTACACAATGCCATTCAAATCCATCTTGGTCTGGGCAACAGACCTTGATCTTTTTCTTTTTTTTTTTTTTTTAAGGAAAAATGTTCATGTCCCATGTCAAATCAGTCAAATCAATTCCAAATCCGTGTGAGTCATTCAAGAACCATATGTGCCCTGCTACAGGTAAACATCCTCCACCCCTACCCGGGGCTTCAGATACTTCCAAATCCTTTGGTGGGCAACCTACATGCAGGCCCAAGCCCAGAGGATTGGAGTTCAGATTCCCCTGAGTTTCATTTGCCCTCAGCCATATGGCCACAGGAGCAAGCTAGGAAGGAGTCTTGCATTTCCATAAAGTAGGTGTATAGCTGAGACCTTCCCACTGGAAATGAACGTGGGAGGCTAACTATGCATTACCTTAGTCAGGATACTACCCCTTGCCACATTCATGGTTTTCCCCAGCCAGTATGAAAGTCACATTGGTGATCCTGGTATTTCCCCTGACAGGTAATCTTGATCTACACCAGAAGGCTAAATTAGTGTTAGGCCATGTGAATAAGACATACAACAGTGGCCATTAAAGCAGTCCTCCTGACCCTTTTAAAAGTCATGGTGAGCCACAACATGGTATACATTTTGAGTTCTTCATTCCCACTGCTGAGCTGCACTTTTTTTTCCCATTTCCAGTGACTCTTGTTTCTTTACCAGCCTTAAATGCCTGGCAAACATCATGAAACAGGGCCACAAACAGTTCACCCAGAATCCCTCTGTTGCCCTCTCTCTCAGCCTAGTGCATATGATCAGTATGGCCCCACTCTTCATGAGGTGAAGCTACACCAGGTTGGCCTGCACCTCATCTGAATAGACATTTTTGGAGGATCCCAGGACTCATGACAAAAATACCTGGTTCTAGTCATGAGTGGGGGCTAATTAGGACATGGATCCTCTTCGGGGGCAGGGGGGTATCTCGAGTACACACACATACTGAGTAGTACTGAGTTGTGGGGTCACCATGGCTTGAAATGTTGTTGCCTGGTGTGACTCAGCCCAATTAACTATGTGGGATATCATGAGCCTTTGCCTTTGAACTAATATCATGCTTCCTGGCCTCTTGTGGGCTAAGATCAAATGTAGTCGCTGCACTGGTCTGATACCCAAACCAAAATGTAATTAAAGTGGCATTGTGTAGTGGATGGTGTACCCCTGTCTGCATGTGGAGAGGACTCCCTACAAGAGCATCATAGTTAGCTTCCCATTGGCCAGTTTCCAGTGGAAGAATCTCAGCTACATGCTGACTTTATGAAAATGGGAGACTCCCCGCTAGCTTGCTCCTGTGGCCATACAGCTGAGGGCAAGTGAAACCTGGAGGCATCCAAACCCCAAGCCTCTGGGTTTGGGCCTGCATGCAGGATGCCTACCAAAGGATTTGGAAGTATCTGAAGCCCCAGAATGAAAAGTCTGGGATGAAGAATACTTACTGGTAGTAGGGCCACATGAGGTTTTTGAACGATTCAAGGGATTCAGAACTGATCTGGCTAATTTGACCTGGCACAAAAAAAAATTGCATATTCATATACCTATACACACACACACACGTATACACACCTATACATACTAGGGGTGCACTGATAGAGATTTTGGGGGCCGATACCAATAGCCGATATTTAAGGAGGCATATCGGCTGATACTGATCCAATATTCAA
>NW_005841862.1:3149922-3154424 GCF_000455745.1 Alligator sinensis | reverse complement strand
GGCGTGGCTTGTGGGGTGAGGCCAGATCCCACCACTGTTTGAACCTGGGAGGGGGGGCATGTGCCCCTGGACCTGCACAGCGCGGGGTGTGCTGCAGCTGCAGGGTAGAGCCAGAGCCAGCACTGCATGGGGCTTTTCTTGCTGAGCAGTGGCACAGGGCTGGGAGTGGAGCTATGGCAAAATTTGGGGTGGCTGCAGCCTCCTCCCAGCCCCACTGGAGCCCGCTCCGAGCCCAGCCCCCGGCAAGAAAAGACCCGTGCAGTGCTGGCTCTGGCTCCGCTCTGCACCCCCCCGGGGTGCAAGCAGTGGCGGGAGCTGACCCCACCCCACAAACCACACCTCTGTCCCACCCACCCACACCCCAGCTGGGCAGCACCTGCCCCTGCCCCCTCCCTCACTGTGGGGGGCATTGATCTACCCCTTCACATCCCTTCCCTCCCCCCTCCCCTTCTGACTTAGCAGCTGGAGGAAGCTCTCCATGCTGTCGGCTCTGCTCTGTACTGCGCTGTAGCTACACACAGCACAGGCATTTATTGGCCAAACTGTCGGTCCCATTGGGCCGATATCAACAATTTTCTTTATATCGGTACCGATCCAATATCAGACCGATGTATCAGTGCACCTCTAATACACACACACACATATATATATACACTTACACATATACATACACATATATAAAGTTTGTACTACAAAAAAGTAGGTGCCAAAGTGCTGCTCAAAAACACACAATTTTCAGAAATTTCTTCATGAGTTGAATAATCAGTCTTGCTGCTGATTTCCATTTCTGGTCCTAAAATTCCTTAAAACAGCTGACTCAAATTCTGAGGCAAATTTGGATTATTCCACATAAAGCTATTATTAAACTCGTTGGCCATGTATTTACCGGAAAAAGCACTCATGGCTGACCAAAATCGTCAACCTGAGTCCCCTCTGAAAGAACATACAGTTACATCTGAACACTGTCTAGAGAGGCTAGAAAAGAACAAAACTGTGTTCAACTTCCATTACAGGAAGCATATTAGGATGTAATAAGTAATTGGCAAAAATTCCCACCCATAAAACTTGAATGTTTTGAGGCTATCTTGAGGGTCACCCTTTTGTCTAACACCGCTTTGTTTTTTTTTAAAAAAAGGGTATATCTTTGTAGGGGTGCACCAATAGAGATTTTTGAGGCCGATACTGACAGCTGATTTCTAAGGATGTATATCAGCCAATACTGATCCGATTTCCGATACCAGCTCAGCAGCTTGAAGAACAGTGTCCAGCTGGTAAGTCTGGTGTGGTGGAAGGGGAGGGAGAAGGGAAGCAGCATGGGGGGCAGATCAAGACTGCCATGGTGAGGGAGGAGTGGGGCTGGGGCAAGCACTGCCCAGTTGGGTGTGGGGAAGTGGGGTGGCTCCTGCCACTGTGCAGCCAGAATCTGCTCATCCAGCAGCTCATCTGGCAGCTCCCACCGCTGTTTCCACCACTCATCTGGAGAGGACATTGGGGGAGAGGGGAGGAGGCATGTGCCAGCAGATCTGCATGGGGCAGGCTCTCTGGTGGGGCGGGGCTGTACATGGGGCAGGTGATGGTGGTGCTGGGAGGGGGAAGGGGTGAATTTTGGGGTGGCTGCAGAACCGCCCACCACAGCCTCCTTTCAGTGCCACTGCCACCTGCCCCAAGCAGAGCCTCACCCCGTCCCACCAGAAAGAGCCCACCCTGCCCCCACTCCGTGCAGATCTGGGGGCACCCCGCTCCCCTCCCTTGCACTCCTGGACAAGCAGTGGGAGTAGTGGTGGGGGCTGCTGGACAAGCGCCAGACGAGCAACTCCCGGACGAGCAGCGTGCAGCAGTGGGAACGGTCCCCCCTCCCCCGGATGAGCCACAGCTCCATCCTGCACCCAGCCTAGTCTGGCTGGGCAGTGCTTGCCCCAGCCCCTGCCCCAGCCCCACTCCTCCCTCACTGCGGAGGCCTTGACTGTCCTCTCCACACCCCTTCCCTTCCCCCTAACCTCTGCCCTCCCCTTCTACCACAACCAACTTACCAGCTGCACACAGCTCTCTAAGCTGCCATGCTATGCCCCTCACCACCTACATGCTGTGCTGTGGCTGGAGGCAGGCACAGGTATTTATCAGCCAAATTATCGGCCATATCAGGCTGATTTCTGATACAGACAATTTTATTAATATCGATGCCAATTCAATATCGGACCAATGTATCAGTACACCTCTATATCTTTGTTTCCAGTAGACTCTCTTTGTATCAGTATATGCTGAGTTCCGAGTACTGTGTTACAAGGATATGATGCCATATAATCAATTTGCCTCTTTCTGATTTCACTGTCAGGGTTCTGTATAAAAATCAATTCCCTGGTTTCCTCTGTATAGTCAGTCACTTTCCCTTCTTGTCTGTGTGAGCCCTTCAAACAGTAACTGACACATGAAAAACATTTTAAAATAGGGGGAAAATGTCATCATAAAATAACAGAAACTGGGAAACAAGAAGGTAGAAGGGATTTTGTTTCTCCCACAACAAAAATAAGAGACACGTTTCTGTTTTTCCACTCCTCCCCACACATAAGCATAGATATATGGAAATCATTTTTTCCTCTCCCTCTTTTATATTTGGTCATTCTTAAGGTTTTTACTGAAAATTTTAGATCCTGCTAAAGAAAATAATGGTAACAAAGGTAGTTTGGGATCCTGGTACTAAAATTACAATAATTTGAAAAAAAAATCACCTACTGTTCTCTTGGAAACAATTTTTTCAAATCAATCTACAGCAATGGGAAGTGAAAAATGCATGTCCATAAAGTTTTTGGTTTGCTGACAAGCGAACCATCATGGTGTTGCTGTGTGACATGAATGGCAAACAACTTATGCTGTGAAATGGCTTGCAAAAGTAAAATCCTGCTCTGAAAATCCCTCTGAAATGAGACTGCTAGCAGATAGCTTTTCAGGTAATACATTTTAAAAGTTGGAGTGCTTTTTATGTAGAATGTGATGGTTATTGACCGATTTGCTGCTTAGAGGTTTTTCATTATATGTACTGTACTTATTGCTTGGGAAGAATTTTGGAAAAAATGCAAACAAACAGTCTTTCCTCATCATGACACAAAATCCTGCCTTAAGTAACACAACAAGATTTAAAAGAAAAGCATTTTTAAGCTATCTGGTTGATGTAATTATCAATGGGAAAAAATTATAATACCACACTGCAACTTCAAGATGTTCCTCATTCTTTGAATATTATTTTTGAAGCCCTTCATTCATTTCTGAAATGCTTCTTTGGCTGTGCAGCATTCAGTGTGTTTCAAACAGCACATCTGTCTAGGAACTTGGAAATTTTAGTCCGAGTGGCTGGGTCTAAACGAGATGCGGACTGTGCAGTAGCGTCACGTGGCGCTATGCTGTGATGCAATGCCAGTGCACAGTCAGCATCACAATAAAGCCATTCGATGGTGCTACTCTGCAGTAACATGGGCTACTGCGCAGTCATTTAGTACTTGTTTTGTTCAGCAAATTAAGATGCACATTTTTCTATTATAATGAAAACTGTACTACCACTTTTTCCTCCTTTACAATACAGCTTCAGAAAATACTTTCTAAATGTGCTTTCTAAATACTTTCTACTATTGTAAATATTCTTCCAAAATAAAAACAGATCATTCTAGTTTTTCATTTAAAAGAGCAGAAGTGCAGGTTAAGGATGTTACACTCTGGCAATCAATACACATATAAAACACAAAGGCAATTGGGTCATAAACCTATAGGAGCTGTCTGTGATGGGTACATTTAAATATATGGGGGTTTTTTTAAACATGCAAGCAAGAAATAATATGCTCAAAGTACACAATAAAATACTGAGAATCAGTTTTCCTGCCATTCCCTCTGAAGCAAAGCAAAATTTGCAAAACTAGCTCATGTTAACAAATTATCAAAGATAAAGAACAGATGCTGTTTTGTGCTCAGTGAAAATGTTAGGGAAACAGGCAAGATTAAATTGAATTCTGGCAGTCTGGAGCTGAACATATAATGTTTTCTTTGTAATGGTTCTAGCAATAAGAGCAGACTTGCACACAAACACATAAGAAGTTTTTATTTTGTCAATTAATTCATTAACCCATTAAGAAGCCAGGAACCAGGGCCCTGATCCTACAATCAGATTTGCAGCTTTGTCCCTATGATAAGCCCAGTGAAGTCAGTGAAACTGCAAGGTTGTATGGGCTGGCATTAATGGGTCCAAATGCAGGATCATGCCCCAAAGTGCCAATTTTACACATCCTGTATACCTAGAATTTCCTTTCCCCTAAAGACCAAATCATACTTGTCTTATTCCAATTGCCTTAGTGAAGTCACTATAACTACATGAACAAGAGAGATGAACAGGAAAGTGACCCTTAGGCATATTGTAAATACTTTCTTTAAAATATGTAAGTTGAGTGATAGCCCTGAAGAGAAGCAGATAGACAGTTAATGGCATATTGACACTATCTCCATGCTGCACCCAGGAATGC
>NW_005841862.1:3139130-3149830 GCF_000455745.1 Alligator sinensis | reverse complement strand
GAATGCCATCATGAAACATGTTCTATCACTTCATTTCTACTCTCTCCACTTGCTCCTGCTTTCAGGAGTGTGCCAATGCAGCTGCCTTAGAGCCGTCCTGTGCTTGTGTCCAGACCAATTCTCTGGCTCCACTTGCCTACCAGCATACACTAAGGACTGCTTTGATGCAGCCACTCCATCTCAAAGTTGTGCACATGGAACAGGAATGAACTGGTGGAATAAGCTTTGCAGCAGCACTTCTTTGCCCAGCACAGAAGCTTGCATAGACAGCTTGCATAGAAGACAGGACTGCAAAACTATTACAGTCTATGTATCAAGATAAATCTACAGGTCAAATGTAAAGATATAGTCTTTTATTATGACACCACAATTAAAGGATGCTGCATTTATTTTTTTTTAAGAAAAAGATTCAGTAAAAATGTATTGGCTTGGTCAATTCATATTTGAATGTTTCCAATCCACTTAATTTGCAGAGGTTACTAAATCAACAAGCCATGAAGCTGTTTAAAAGAACTTCCACTTCTAAGCATGCTACTTTTCTAGTAAGATCAAGCACCTCATCAGTCCAATGCAGCTGTCTGCTTCACCTGTATATACCCTTGGGGTTGGTTTGTAAACCCTCATCCTTCATGAGTGCTAAAGAACTTAATCCTATAGATCATTTGGGCTCTACCTTATTAAATTTTCCTTTTCAAGTTCTACAAATCAGCTGAAAGTCAAATGTTTTGTGAAAGATTTGAGTTTCACAGCAGAATTTATAGTTCAAGTGCAATTTTAAAAAATGTACCTCAACTAAAGTTTCAGTATCAAGGTAGGCAATAATTTATTTTATTAAAAAGCATCATATCACTAAATTTTGTAAATAAAAGCAATCCACATTTTAAAAAAATCAAAAGCCATTCAAATTAAATTTAAGATATATGTCTTAGAACGTGCGCAGACATTCACACTCCCAGAAAAAACCATCCTGTGAGTGATTTAACTATGGTTATTCCCGAGTTATTCTTCTCCTGGAGTGGCCATTTTTGCTCTGGGAAAAAAGTCCTGAACATTTGTACTTGTGGTTCCTCCTGGGAGAGCAGCTACACTTCCAGAAGAAACTGAATGTCTGTACATGGCTGTAGCATATCTCTAAAATGCAGTATGGAGCCTCAAAAGAAGTATGGTCAGATGGCCTAATAACTACTGTTTACAGATGTTTGCCCAGTACTTACTGATTGGTACCAAGAACAAGGCAAATTAGGATCTTGAAATATTCATGACCAAATTCAGTAAAACTGCTGATAAATTTCCATACAACAGATTCCTAGTCAATGGTATGCATTGGACAAGTTTTTTTTAATTCATTTTATCCATAAATATCAAACAAAGGGCTATTCGCTGTTGACATCTCATGTCACATATTCAGAGTCTGAATTCACTTAAATAGATATGCAAAAGAAGCACTCACTAAATAATTTTCATCCTGGAAAGCATAGTGCAACGTTGTGATCCACTGGTTGTCTCCATTCACTAGTACATCCCTCTCTTCTCGGAAACAGGCCGTCTGAATTGGAGGAAAATGTATTTCAGTTACAATATAGTGCCATAGCGTCATAAACAAGAAATGTATTTCAGGATATGGCAACCATTTATTTAGAGCGGCACTACAAGTTATATTTGTCCCCCTTCAATACAAGTCATTAATACACATGCCTGACATATTAAGAGCATGAGGCCAGCAGTATGACAGCATTTCATATCATGTTACAGTACAATTCAATTGCACTTCACAGTTAGAGTTCTTGTAGTGAAGGCAGAGGGAAAAAAAAAGATTCTTTTTGTCTTTATATCACTCGTCAAAATCTGTCATCAATACCTGTGCATACAGAATTCAAGTCATATTATTAGAACTGAAGGTGGAAGTTATCACCCTACATGTGTGCAGTGTCTTCTGTGATTGTTAAAACTAAGAAACTGTATGTGTTTCCTTCTGAAAGCTTATTTTCAAGATTTATAATTTATCCAAAAATTACAGTGGCAGTTGTGCAAGACAGTTTTACCATACGTTATTTCATAAGGCTGACTTATATATAGCAGGAAAATATTGTCAAAGTTCTAATTAAAGTCGATTTCAAAAAGACAGTTCACATTATATATGTATATTAATACAAATAAATATACAGTAAAAGCTCTGTCACCTGGCATCCATGGGGAATGAGGGGTGTTGGTTAATCAAATGTACTGGTTATCTGAGAGTTATCTCCAGCCCAGTGGGTTGGAGGCATCTTTGCCTGTTTGGCTGCCGCCCCTCCTGCTGCGTCTGGTGCTCCAGGGCTTTCACTCCCTGGCGTCAGTGTGCCAGGGGACAGGGAGTGGGGTCCCATGCAGGCTGCTTTGCCCTGGGCTGTGGTCCATGAGGAAGAAGCAGGACTCGGCTCACAGCGGCGAGACCAGAAATGCCACAGTGGGACAGATGCCGGTTAATAGAGCATTCCAGATGGTAAAGTGCCAGATAACACAGCTTTTACTGTATATACATTCATACTATGACATTCATCCTACTGCTTCTGAAATTCACAAGATTGGGCCTCGAGTATTATGGCCTTGATTCACAATACTGTTAATCCAGTTTACAATGGTATTCATATTTGCACATATAATTTTTTAAATAAAAGCAACTGCCAATTATTCCCATCTACTCTTCAATCTAGCAATTGCAAACCTTGTTATCTTTTTTGGCATCATTTTTGAAAGGAAGGAGAACATGGAGTTGTTCCAGTCATAGTAGAAGTGGGTAAAAAAAAAAAAGATAACAAAGAGGATATGTCAGAAGCAGCTTGAAATGCAAAATGGACGGAAGCAGAAGTAGATTAGTCACTAGTGTAAAGATCACTGTTGAAACCTTGAACGCTGTTGATCGCTGAGATCATGCAGTGACGAGCTATAAAACAGCAATAACAGACTAAAGATGGAAACTTCTGGGACTCTGAAAAAGACTGGAAAGGGGAACAGAAGATAAGGGATGACTGGGGAGGAAGAAAAATCGCAGTATACTGTTGTAAAAAGCCAAAGAGGATAAAGTATTGCTATGGGGAATCAATGCTGTAAAAAGCAGCAAACAAGTAAAAGTGTATGGAGTGGAGGCCATAAGATGCAACCA
Source organism: Alligator sinensis (assembly GCF_000455745.1). NCBI lineage: Eukaryota > Metazoa > Chordata > Crocodylia > Alligatoridae > Alligator > Alligator sinensis. Next base: position 3,146,688 of record NW_005841862.1, on the reverse strand, counting down.
GGAAAAGCACTGGCCATCTTAAAGCAGTTTTGATGACCTGGGGAGGAAGGATACCAAATGGAACAGGATCCAAGAAGGAAAGTGTAAGAAGGAATTGAGACAATGGTTAAAAATGATATATTACAATAATTCAGGGATGAAGGGCAGAAGAGAGGGGTGATAACTGAAGAAGTCAATAGGTATTTTTTGGTTTTGATGAGAAAAGCAGGATACACTTCAGTTTGGAAGTGTGTAAAAAGAGAGAAGAGTAGCTGGATGGCATGAGGGGGCAAATGGAGAGTTAGAGGTAAAGTATATCCATGCTTCATCTGTTAAAACCATGCTCCTTGTCTGCTTGTGTAAGAGAGAAGCTGTGTGCTTAAAAATCAAACTTTTTCATATTATTTTTTCCAACTTAATTTCTCAAAAAAAGCCAAATACCACAATCTGAGTTCCAATTCCAGGATGGTTATTGTTGGCAGTGAGATTTGGAGAGTGGAGAATGAAGAGTGCAACTTAATGATTTTTGTGCCTATCTGAATTATGAACATCCAAAAAACCCCCCAAAAAACTTGTTTTGACCAGTAAAGTGAGCAAGTGTGACACAGAGTTCAGAAACAAGAAACACTTAATTCTTATATTTAAATAGTAACATTATACAAGGGGGAACAGAAATAAGTGAAACCGGGTTAATTAATATAATGCGCTGTCCAATAAACAACAACCCTCAATGAAGTTGGAATGAGTAATGATTGGCTTTTCTGGATTTTAGAGGGTTTGTTTTTTTGTTGGGTTGTTTTTTTGGGGGGGCTTGTTTGTATTTTAAATCCTGCCAGAAATTTGAGAAACAAACTATGAACTTTTGCTGTTTTCACCAACACAGCATGAAAATTACTGCACATTATTACACAGATGCATAGTACTGGTTACTACAGAGAACCTATATCATTCCATTTGTTTGTGCCAATTTATTTGACAAAAATTCACAGAATATCATGAATTCCTCGAGCACCAAAAACACCCACTCCTGGGCAGTTTGCCTGGAGCTGGCAGCAAAAGCTTTTACCACAGTAGATCACATTTGAAACTTTAATAGCCTAGCAGAGAAAGCAGGAGACGCTCTCTTCCTAGCACCATTATGTCTCAGGTTCCCACTCTTCTTAAACAATTTGTTTTCTTCTTGGATCCTCAGTACATTTTCCTGTGGATTAAACTTTTCCTATCCACTCTGAAAGCCTCTGGATTTCTCTATTAGTTTTGATGGAAGATGTCAAATCATTTAAACTGCTTTGAAACTCCCAACCTATACATGTTCAAGGTAAATGTTTAAAACGTTTATTTTTGTACATATAAAACTGCTTTGAGCTACAGTGACCTCTGGGTTCCCTCCTGTCTGGCTGGGACAAACACTACATAGGGGGTGCCTCTCCTGAGCTTGTCCGGTCAGACTAATTTGCACTTTACTACTTTGAACTGCCTGGCCCCTAACTCCATGACCAGCTCCTCTTGGGCTATAAATCCCTCCTTTTCCCATAGCAGTATGCATTTCTAGGGCTTTTTGACACTACTACTGAATTATGTAGGGCCATAAGTGAATAATGGGGCTTGCTGCATGATAAATGAAGCACCGCACAAGCAAAAAGCCCTTGAGTATGGGTATCTGCACTCATAGTTGAGCAAAACACAAACAGGAAGCAGATTTGAGTCTGAAAACAGAGTAAGAGATACTCTTTTTCCTCTTTCAGGATACAATGAAAGTGCAGTAAGATAACTTAAAATCAGACTGAAGACCCAAGAACTAGTGATTGGTTTGACTGCTAGCTTTGGTGCATATATTATCAAACTGTTGATAATGCATGTTAACTTCAGAATTATGTTGCTTTTATATGTAAGGCACATCTTTTGCCCACATACGGATCATAAACAGAAGGTCTACAAAGGATTTGGCTCTTTAGTATCTAATACTCCACATCCCTTAACCACCTACTTTTAAATAAATCCAAAAGTTTTGTTTTAGTTATAGTGATACTATACACAATTCTAGAATGTGCTGTAATACAAATGAAGTCACATACATTAATTCAATGGCATTTTTTACCTTCCCTTTTTTTCATCTTAACATTTATATTCTGATGCTACCTAAAACTTGAAACCAATGGTTGACAAGTAAGGTGGATGTGAATTCCGTAGTGCTTCTAGAGAGCATTTCCAAAATCAAAATAAGCCCAACTACTGATTCATGTACATCCTGTACCTTTTATGAAAATTGTATCACATTAAAAGAACATAAATTGTTATGCAGTCATTTGACAAATCATGAGTATTTATCTGGAAATGTGAAATAATTAATAAAATACTGTACAATCTTGTATTGAATTCAGCATTAGGGAAATTACAGTGTGCAAGGCATTTCATTATTTAAGTAATATTGAACAAATCAAAACCAGGAATAAAATTCCATTCTATTTTTAAATATACCCTCATTGAGCCAATTTCAAAACTGTACTTCCATTAAAATAAAGTTATAAATAGTTTTGAAAGATTTTTCTCTATGTAATATATTTAAAATACCCTTCCCACGGGTCCAGTTGGGTTTCTTGAGGTCTGCATAGTTAGTCTAAAAAGGAATTACTGTTATATTTTCCACTTGTTTAGTGACCCATGGGCATTAAATGGAAAAAGAACCATCTGGAATTAAAATACATTACATAGCATGAACACTGACACCCTAAATACTTGCAAATAATTGTTCTTTTCCATTTTTACTGTATGTGCCTGTTATTATTATAATAATACATTTTGGCAGGATCCGTAATGAGGTACACGAACACCAAAGTAGGTTCAAAGATGGAAGTCAGGAGAAGGTAGCTCATACAGAAGATTCTAAAACAAAATTTAGATTGTGAAGTCAAACACTGAACTAGTAGATTTATGGTTGGTTGGTCTTTGTAACATTCTTTCTGCTTTCTTGGGCATCCAGTCTCTGAATGAAGTAGGGGTCTTGGGGAAAATAAAAGTATATGATCATACAGTTAAAAATTATAAGGCATATACTCAGGGGACCAATTTAAGGTTACACAGACAACTGTAAATCTGGCATTTCTTAATCTATGAGTACTTGACTTTGCAACTTTTAAAACATAATACAGTTTTCTATATATGATTTCCCAATTGTTTTAAAGGTAAAAAACCAACCAAACTCAATTCTCTTACACAGAACAGTAATCACCTCCCCAGGTTCTGAATCCTGGGTCTTCAGTGCAGTAGCACATCTTCTACCCATTGTGACACAAGAAGAAAGAATGAGATTCACAAAAAAATTTAGATGCCTAAATTAAAAAAAAATGCAATTCACAAAAATTTTTCTAAAGCTATTTAGGCACCAAAGAACACCTTGGCACTTAGGTCTTCTGGTGAAAGCTGATGTTGACACAAATCCAGGTGGAACAGAATCACACCTAGGCACCTACATCCAGTTAGCTGCTCAATAAATTGGACAGAATCTGGCTCTGTGTCCATATGCACTTACACTTGTGGTGAGGCTGCCAATTTTTTTTCACAAAAGCCTAGAACCGTGGTCTTCAACCTGTGGTCCATGGACCACTGTGAGTCTGAAGACTTATTTTTAAGGGGTCCACAAAAGATGATTATGATCAATCAAAAGTATGTGAATACCTACACTTACATTTCAAAGGGGTTCACATCTCCATTCAAAATTTCCAAAGGGATTTGCATCTCCATTCAAAAATTTTTAGGGGTCTGCAGATGCAAAAAGGCTGAAAACCACTGGCTTCAGCAGACAGAGAACTAGACTAAGAAGTGCACTTGACCAGGAAATGGGAGACCCAGGTATGAAACCCTTCTCAGCATGAGGAGACTCAAACCACCCACATCTCCTGTTTGCCAGGAGAGCAGCCTTCTCACTGAGAGGTGGGCCAAGTTGGTCTGAGGGCACCTCTACCTCTCATGCTGAAAATGGGCCAGAAACAATCATGGAGTCAGAAAAAGAAAAGAGAAAGTACAAGCACAAGAATGCCTTCTGTGAGAAGGACACTTTTCTGGAAGGGGGTCGTAGGTCGTAGCCCCCAGTTCTAAAATGGCTTAGGTACTTTGCAGTAATAGTCAGTGGGGGGGAAACAAAAACATATTTTCTCACATATAACATGCACTTTTTCACCCAAAATCAGCAGGGAAAAATAAGGGTGTACATTATATGCAAGGAAAAGGGATCTCCATGGGTCCAGAAATTTGGTGGGAAGCATGGGTGGTCGTGGTTGGAGACTCCCTTCAGCAGGGGGCGGAGGCATCCATCTGCCAACCTGACCTGTTGTCTTGGGAAGTTTGCTGCTTGCCTGGAGCCTGAATCCAAGATGTCATGGAGGCATTACTGAGACTCATCCAACCCTCTGACTATTACCCCATGCTGCTCATCCACATGGGCACCAATGATACTGCCAGGGGAAACCCTGAGCAGATCAAAAGTGACTACAGGGCTCTGGGTACAAGGGTGAAGGAGACGGAGGCTCAGGTGGTGTTCTCTTTGATCCTTCCAGTCAAGGAAAAGAGCCCAGGCAGGAGCAGGTGCATCCTGAGATCAATGCCTGGCTGCGCAGGTGGTGTCACCAGCAAGGCTTTGGCTTCTCTGACCATGGGATGATGTTCCAATTAGAAGGATTGCTAGGAAGAGCTGGGATCCACCTGATGAAGAGAGGGATGAGCATCTTTACAGAAAAGCTCGCTAACCTAGTGAGGAGGGCTTTAAACTAGGTTCACTGGTGGATTGGAGACCCAAGACCTGAGGTAACTGGGAAGTAGGTGCCCTGGAGGAAGAGCAAGCAGGACAGGGCAACAGGGGAGGTGCTCTCATACTTCCTGGGAAATCAGGGTAATCAACTAGTTACCTCAGGTGCCTGTACACAAATGCAGAGCCTGGGAAACAAGCAGGAAGAATTGGAAGTCCTTGCACAGTCACAGGACTATGATGTGACTGGAGTAACAGAGACTTGGTGGGATAGTTTGCATGACTGGGGCACTGCCATGCATGAGTATAAACTGTTCAGGAAGGACAGGTGGGGAAAAGAGGAGGAAGAGTTGTGCTGTATGTAAAAGAGCTGCGTGATTGCTCAGAGCTCCAGTATGAAACTGGAGATAGGCCTGTCAAAAGTCTCTGGGTTAGGGTCAAAGTAAACAGCAACAAGGGTGATGTCATGGTGAGGGTCTGCTGTAGATCACCAGGCCAGGAGGAAGTGGTGGATGAAGCTTTCTTCAACAGCTAGTGGAAGTTTCCTGATCACAGGCCCTGGTTCTCATGAGGAACCTCAAGCACCCTGACATCTCCTGGGAAGGCAATATGGCAGTGCTCAGGAAATCTAGGAAGTTTTTGGAGAGTGTTGGAGACAATTCCCGAGTGCAAGTGCTGGAGAGGCCAACTTGGAACCATGCTCTTCTTGACCTGTTGCTCACAAACAGGGAAGAATTGGTGAGGAATATACTAGCAGATGGCAACTTGAGCAGCAGCAACCATGAAATGATTTGAGTTCAGGATCCTGGGGAAAGGAAGGACGGAGAGCAGCAGAGTAAGAACCCTGGACTTCAGAAAAGCAGACCAACTCACTCAGGGAACTCAGAGGCAGGATCCCCTGGGAAGCCAATCTGAGGAGTCCAGGAGAGCCGGCTGTACTTTAAAGAAGCCTTACTGAAAGTCTAGGAACAAACCATCCTGATGTGCAGGAAGACTAACAAGTGTGGCAGAAGACCAGCTTGCCTTAGCAGGGAACTCTTCAGCCAACCAAATCACAAAAAGGAAGCTTATAAGAAGTGGAAACTCAGACAAATAACTAGGGAGGGATATAAGAGCACTGCTTGGGCATGCAGGGATGAAGTCAAGAAGGCCAAAGTGCAATTGGAGTTACAAGCTAGCAAGGGATGTGAAGGGTTACAAGAAGGGATTCTACAAGTATGTCAGTAACAAGAGGAAGATCAGGGAAAGTGTGAGTCCCTTACTGAATGGGGGAGACAACCTAGTGACAAATTTTAGAAAAGGATGAAGTATTATAATCCTTTTTGCAAGGTCAGTTTCCAGACTACTCCACCTAGCAGCACAGTTTGGGGAGGAGGTAAGCAGCCAACATTGGCAAAATAACAAGTTACGGACTATTTAGAAAAGCTGGACATATACAAGTCCATGGGGTTGGATGGGATGCACCCGAGGGTGCTGAGGGAGTTGACTGATTTGACTGCAGAGCCAGTGGCCAACATCTTTGAAAACTCATGGCGACCAGGAGAGGTCCTGGATGACTGGAAAAGGACAAACATAGGGCCCATATTTAAGAAAGGGAAAAAGGAGGATCCAGGGAACTACAGACTGCTCAGCCTCACCTCAGTCCTTGAAAATATCATGGAACAAGATCCTCAAGGAATCCACTTCTAAGAACATGAAGAAGTAGGTGATTAGGAAACTGTTAGCATGGATCACCAAGGGCAAGTCATGCCTGACAGACCTGATTGCCTTCTATGATGAGATGACTGGCTCTAAGGAGACAAGCGGATGTGGTGTACCTTGATTTCAGCAAGGCTCTTGATACAGTCTCCCACAACATTCGCACAGGCAAATTAAGGAAGTACAGGCTGGGTGAATGGACTGTAAGATAGAGAGAAAACTGGCTGGAGCATCAGGCTCAGAGGGTAGTAATCAATGGCTCGATATCTAGTTGGCAACCGGTATCAAGTGGAGTGCCCCAGGAGTCAGTCCTGGGGCCGGTTTGTTCTATGTCATCAATGACCTGGAAGATGGCATATAGCACACCCGTATCAAGTTTGCAGATGACACCAAGCTGGAGGGAGCAGTAGATATACTGGAGGGGAGGGGAGGATTCAGAGTGATCTAGACAAATCGGAGGATTCGGCCAAAACAAATCTCATGAGGTGCAACAAATTCAAGTGTAAAGTCCTGCACTTAGGATGGAACAATCCCGTGTACCAGTACAGGCTGGGGGCTGACTGGCAGGACAGCAGCTCTGCACAAAAGGACCCAGGGGTTGCATTGGATAATTAATCTGAATATGAGCCAGCAGTGTTCCCTTGTTGACAAGAAGTCTAAAGGCATATTGGGCTGGATTGGTAAGTGTGTTGCCAGCAGGCCAAAAGAAATAATTATTCCCCTCTATTCAATACTGGTGTGGCCACATCTGGAGTACTGTGTTCAGTTTTGGGCCCTCCACTACAGAAAGGATGTGAACAAATTGCAGAAAGTCCAGTGAAAGGCAATGAAAATGGTGAGGGGGCTGGGGCACATGACTTATGAGGACAGGCTGAGGGAGCTGGGCTTATTTAGTCTAGAGAAGAGGAGACTGAGAGGGGATTTAATAGCAACCTTCAACGACCTGAAAGGGGGTTCGAAAGAAGATGGAGCTAGATTGTTCTCAGAGGTGGCAGATGACTGAACAAGTAGCAACAATCTCAAGTTGCAGCAAGGAAAGTTTAGGTTAGATATTAGGAAGAATGTTCTCACTAGAAGGATAGTAAAACACTAGAACAGGTTACCCAGAGAGGCTGGGGAGGGCTTTTAGAACTGGCTAAA
>NW_005841862.1:3128070-3139092 GCF_000455745.1 Alligator sinensis | reverse complement strand
GGGGTGGACTACATGACTTCCTGAGGTCCCTTCCCACCCTAATTTTCTATGATTCTATGGGGGGGTGTAGAATGGTGGCAGTGTTAACTGCTGCAACTATGGGAGCCATGGCAGTTAATACTGCCACCACTCCCCCTGCCACTGCCATCTTCCCAGGCCCAGGGGGAGCCCTCCTCCCCATCTGTGCACTGGATTAAGCCAGCGCATGGGGCTGGCGTAGAGCTGGACCCAGCATGTGGAGTCTGACCTGGCACATGGCTCTGGACCTGACATTCTAAGTCTGAACCTGTGCATTAGCTCAGGGACCACCTGCCAGGATGTACCTGGTCCACCAAATCCAGACTGCACACTGGCTCCAAGGCTGTGTGCCAGGTCTGACCCAGCATGTAGCTCCAGAGCCAGCATGTAGTTCCAAACTTGGCATGTAGCCCCAGAGCCAACCAGTCAGCCTATGGGCCTTATCTGATGCATGAATATGGCAGCAGTGTGGGGAGCAGGTTTGATTCCCCACTGCCACCACTTAATTTCATCAAAGATATTTTTTTCTTCAGGTTCCCCTTCAAAATCAAGGTGTGTATTATATATGGGGGTGTGTTATATACGATAAAATATGGTATTAACAGTATTTGAAGAGGGGACAAGAACCAAAGAGCTCTCCCATCTTATGGAAGTGCCCTTCTTACTGACTACATGTGGTGTCCCATGAGCAAGTGGAACAACATGATGGATCCAGAGGGGTTTTACAGCAGGGGTCCAGCTTAGTTCTCTCTTTCCCTCACACCTCTCCTAAGATATCAAGATATTTCTGTACCATGTGGTATCTCGATTGGGTGAATGAGACACTAAAGTTGTGTGACTGGTCCAAGAAATGCTCAATGTTACCTGCTCTGAATCATTCTTTCCTGTCCCTGATTGGGAACTGAGGAAATTGCTTTCTCAAGTCCTGGCCTGGGAGTTGGGCTGGAATATTTTAGGAGAGATTTTTGCACAGATTTAAAGTAATTTAGTTAAGGCTGTGATTACTTATGGCTGTAGTTAAATCAGTAAACCTTTAGATTAAGTACAGACAGTCAAAAGGCCCAAAGTGGAATTGATTCAATCTTTGCAAGTTAGTCTAAGCAGCATAGATTGAACTGATAAGCAAGTGAACAGACATTCACTTTTGATCCTAGAAATGCAGCCACATGTCTGCAGAGGCCCAGGCCAGAAGCCATGCCTCTCTGCTCAGCTGGAGCAGATAGCTTGAGCTAAAGCTAGCTTGTCCACCCTGCAAAGCATCCTGGGATGCTGGGGGACTGTGAGTTAGCTTGAATATGGAGGGGATCTGGGACAGAAGTTCAATGAAACAATTTAACTGAAATTGTTAAGTCTGATACTTGTTAAGTCTGATACTACATCCACCCAGGTTTATCTTAAACTGGTTTTGGCCATTTTGAAAGTAGTTTATGTGCACTGAACTTCTGTTATGTTACAGATCTGAACCGGTTTCCAATAACTTATACTGGTTTATGTCTAATTTCTGTCCCTAACAATTATATTAGTATAAAGGTACCTTAACAAGCCACATTTATAGTGGTATATCTGTATCTATTCTTGGGGGCTGTTTGTCTGCTTCAAGATCCATTTTAGTCAAAGCAGTAAAAAAATGTCACAAAGGCTTAAGTGAGTAACATTTAAGAGGAATTTAAAGAACTAGTGTACCTACAATTTTTTTTAGCTTTGAAATAATTAGACATACAGATTATATGATTAATATATTTGTTCCATAACATTTCTTAAATGCAACCCTAGACACAAGCATGACTAGATATCCAGATTTTTTTTTGCCATTCATCCAAAATATCAAGGTGAGAATTTATCAGGAAAATATTTAACATTTTAAAAACATTTAAAATACTTGAAAACAAATAGTTTTTCTAGTGAAAATATTTTACCACAAAATAAATAATAATCAAGAGTCATACCATCTCCAGCCTAGTGGGAGAATAACGTTCAAGCAGTTTTGAACAGGCCTCACAGGTGAATTAAGATAAACAGAAGGGTATGGATTTAAATAGCAGAGGTTGCTATCCCTATGAAAAGGGAAGCTCTATTCCTTCACCTCCTGTTTCTTACTGTAGGCACTTAAATGGGCCCAACTGTAAACTGGATTGATGTTGCGGCAGGCCTAACATTCGTAGAAGTTCTTCATATTAATTTCTAAGTCTTATACCCTTTAACTAAGCCTACCAGGCCTCTATCAATGTGACCTAAATAGAAAGATGACTTCCTGACCCCAAAACACATGATCAATCAGACCCATAGCAAAATTTAGCTTCCAACTATAGGGAGGGAACCAGGGCAGCTAGAGACCAAGACGGTCTTCAAAACTTGGGTGGAGATTTACAATAGGGATAAAGGGGACATCAAGTCCCCATTCACTTAACAGGCTAACTGAGGTGAAGAGCCCCTGGAACAGAAGTCTATTCTTGAATTCCTCACTTCCCTGGCTTGTCTGATCAAGTTACTTACCCAGCAAGACAGGGAAGTGAGCACTCTCATTACTGGTCAATATATTTACTGGACTCTTTTGTACATATAACCATTTCCTACTGCGCACAGTCAGTGAAATTCAGCCTTAGGCCTTATGCAGTTCTTCCTGGGTGAAGTGAGACTTAAGGAGCACGTAGGGCTTTGACCAGGTCCTCTGTACAGAAATAAACTTTCACCCTATACAATTCAATGTGATACAAGCACACAATTTATAAAAGACTGTGTGCTAAAATAAACTGAAACCAAACCTGTAGTATAATTATTTGCAGTAAAGCCGGTTTTACTACTATAATTGATCCTTTCTTACTTTTGAATCTGAAGCAAAACATTTGCTTTGCTCTTGCAGATATTCTGACGATATCTAAATCAACTGTATTCATCTCAGTATAGCAAGAATGATGTAATAAGGGCTCCAATCCAAGAGGGAAGAAAGAAACTGAAAGATCTTTCGTCAAGCAAGTAATGTTGAAGACAGAGATGGGTTAATAACTTGTATAAACATTCCACAATGCCTAAACAGACTCCATGTTCTCTTGGGCCTTTCCATACTATTTTTTTTATGCAGAGCTACTTTTGTGCCAATCCCTTTATCATCAGTAAGTGTCAAGTTCCATCCCTGTGAGATTGCTTTTTCTTTGTATAAAAAGGAGTAACCCAGTATAATTTTAAAAAGAGATTATAAGTATATTTAAACATTTCTGTCATCTTACCTCAGCTCTCTTCAGCATCTCCCATTTATTTAGTATTTTCATTGCAAAAACCTTATCTGCATTTTTCAGTTTTACTACTGCAACCTGAAAAAGATAAATTGGGAATGAATAACCTAACATGCAAAAATAAGAGTTTAGAACAAGTTGTCTTTGTGTGATCTTTGTGGAACTGGATTGCTATGTTGCTTGAACTTGTTTTCATTCTTATAGGTTTTTGGACCCTTTGATGTAGGACTTTAATCTGTGTATATGATGCTCAAGCAAGTATTAATCATTACAGTTTTAAGGAGAAATTTCATAACTATACAGAATACTTGCTGTTGGGTTTGGGTTTGTTTTGGGTTTTTTTACAAGTTTTCAAATTCACTTTAAACCTTCATGGTGTATAGATGTATACTGCATTAAAACAACTGAAAGATAACATGTCAACACAGCACTTCCTGTCCCTTCTATTCTGCTACCAGACTAGTACTGAATACATTTCCAGGACATGGAATGGATTCTTAAGCCCACTCTTTTCCATCACAGCAGCAGAGATGAAAGAGCTCCTGGGAGTCAGGTTCCCAAAGCCAAGAAACATTTGAATGTCTGCTGGCGAAACAAAATATTTACTTGAGATTTGCTAGAGGAAAATCCAGCTAGAAAATTTTTTAGCCCCATTTAAAAGAATAGGGAATGTTACAATATGGTAAAATTGTTTTAGTATACCATTGTTGCCTCGAGGATCTCAATACCATCTCTTTATACCTTGTGGGACTGTAGCTAAATAACATCATTCAAATTTATGGATGGGTAAATTTATGAGATTATAATTCTTATTTGATATCTGCATTAAATGTCAGAGGTGCATTTAACAATTTATCATGAGAATGAAATGCACAAGGTATACATACATTGCACAGCACAGCACTGTGTAGAGATACACTGTATGGAGTTCTAATTGAGAAACAGTGAACATATGCCTGGATGGAGCCCATGGTAATGTGGTCATGTTGTTATCCAGTACTTAAGCTAACTAATTTTGCATGACCCCAAGTGTCTCACTGTAGTGTTGTGTTTTGCAGTGTGGCTATGTTCACAGACTCTTTGCCTGAAGATTTTTTAATGTAAATTAATATGACAAGACACAAGGTAGGATTACATCAGGCAAGACAGATTACAACTTTAGACAAGGTACACAAGAGGAACAGTCTAAAGTCCCCTACTTTGGATAAACCATAAGTCTGAGTATCTTAGCCGAAATGTCACGCATGAAACATGTGGCAGAACTCACCATACAACCCAGAATTTTGAACCACTGTATTGTGACTGAAGACCAAGACTATTGGGAACATTATCCCACAAATATGGAAAAATTCAACATTGTATAACTTTGAAAATTCATACATCTACAACTAAGTCCCTTTCCTTTGAAGAGGAAAGAGGGCTCTTAAGGCATAAGGAGAGAAAAGGTTATTTTTGTATCCATTCTGGTTACAAACCAGAAGGCTGTCATAAGAATTAGCATCATCTTTAGCCTGCAAGTTAGCGACAAAAAAAAATTAAGGTTGAACTCTACATTCCTTTCTCTTTCATATTCAGCAACCTGGCTATATGCCAAGAAAGTAATAACATAAAAGAAAACCCAATATATAATGACAGTTTGGTGAAGACAATGTCACATAAGGCTCTTTTCAACCCTCTTTTCAAAAGGTCGTATCATCTCTAGTAGCTGCATCAAGCTAGCAAAGATGTATACTGCACTCTATCTACAATCCTTACAGGCGTCTTCAACAGAATTGCATTCTCTCTCTGTCAGCTATAAATTGGGTGGAACAGCTATTAATTCCCTGAGGTGCTGTAGCCCTGCCCTTTTTCATGCCCCTCCCATTATGAAAACAAAATACAGTACAGGCCAAATGAAGGGAGAGAAGGATAAAAATACAAAGGCAGTGGATCTAGATGTTTAAACTAGTTTGAGAGTAGTCTAAAACACTAATAAAGTGATATTTAGAAATGTATTAGCAGATTGTGTTCAACCCAAGGTCCTCTATTAAAATTCTAGGACTGCCTATGATCAACATGTTTTTAAGACTGTGGCGTTTAAAACTGTGTTAGCTAAAACATAATAGTTTTTATATTTATTTAGACATGGCCAATAGAACCAAACAGTTTCATAACTTTTATTTTGCACAAGTTTCTAGCCTTCTATCATGTCCCTAGGTAAAACCTGCTTTGTCAACACAAGATACAGAGTCACATTTAAAATATTAGTTAAAATGTGTTCTCATGCATATCCTGTTTTCTTAGTCTAAATGTAACTACTGCTAACTACTGCTGTTTAACAACCAAATAGCCCACTTTGCTTGTTAAAAATACTTTGCTTGGAAGCAAACAGTAGAGAGATTGTGGAAAGAAGCCAATTTTAAGGAAGGTTCTGAAGAAAAGGGAAGAGGCTCCATTGTCTGATTGCTGGTACCCTCAGTATGCCCATAATACACAAACTGTGGTTGGGGTGTTAGAAGAGATGTTGAACAAGCTTTGAGCTCAAAAGCTTGTCTAATCGCTCTCCCAGCTATACAGTGGTCCAATAAAAGATATTACAAAAACCCTTTGCCTCTGGATCATCATGGCTACAACACTTCAACCCTACTGCAAACTATGGTCGCCTATACACGTGCTGGTTCATGTTCTAAGTGGAACGCATCAGAGCAGACTCAATTTACTCCATGTTCTAAGTGGAACACTCCAGCATAGTCTCCTCATCACGTGTATCAGCCCCTGCAGGTTTAAATATGGCCGCTGGGGCACTTTATCTAAACTTCATCAAATGAGGTTCAGATAAAGCATCCCTCAGCCATTTTTAAACCCACAGGGGCTTAACACACGTTCCCAGCTTTCCGGGAGCCGCTCTAATTAAAATGCTCATCCCACCTCCAAGCACATGTATAGGCACCCTTTGGTTTTACACACACATGCACATGCAGAGAATTCAATGCAAGTTTCAAATGACAGAAGAAATAGCTTCTGTGAAAAACATGGGAAATCACTGTATTATTTTTATGAAAATATGTGCAGCTGTTTCTTCCACTCATTTTTCTATTGTTACCTACTAAGAAAGAAGCACAAGGGACTGGGTAGGATTCATAAAAGCAATAGATTTATCCACTGATAGGAAGGAACTATGGATAACAGTTAACATGTAAATAGGAGCTACCTTGGAGTGACAATAGAAGAGCAATGACCAGACATTGGCTTTAAACAACTTCCAGCCAAGGAAGGCAGAACATGTGAAAACAACATGACTGCAACTTGAAATAAAGAACAGAGGTATGGGCAGACTGGGTTAATTAGGTGGTTGCTGCTCAGTGCTGGGGTTATTTTTTATGAATCCTGGACATTTTGAGACCAAAGTTTCAAGTTAGGGTGCTGGGTTCAGCATATTAAGTTGTGCTTTCCAATTCTGACCTGCAAACCCTACATACTATACTCCAACAAATTAATAAAAGCTGTCTTGCTTTGAAGGGCTGTCCTGTGTCACTGAAAAATACCTGTTGGTTGCATAGCTCTCTAAAGGGGTCAGTCTCCAATGCAGGGTTCATTTTCTTCTGGAACCAAATGAAAGGCAGAATTTTATTTCACTGCTGATGTATAAATATTGCTTATGCAGTTTTTAAGCTTCTAAGTCACTCAGCAACATTATACTTCATACATCCAACAGCCTGAATTGTGTGTAAAGGCCTAGTGTCATTACAGTCTCACCCTATATGATTAAATTCCTCCCCCCCTATCCCTCCATATACTTAGAAATGATTCACTACTGCCTCAGAGGCATCTATGTCCACTCAGTTCTGCCATGGGAACACAGAAGTGTTGCATGCATACTCCAAATTGTAGTCGATCAAAAACCAGGACTAGCACATATTTGATCTTGAATTGAGACCAGTCACCTTCCATCTATCAGTAACCTGGCAATCAAGGCACCTGCTCAGGACAAGGGTAACCCATGTTCTAGGTTCTTCTTCCCCTGAGAGGATTTGAACCCTGACCTCCCATATCACATGACAGAAACCTAATCACCAGAAGGCAGGCTCAACAGGGCTGGGAGAAATGTCCTACTGGAGCTAAGCTGCTGGGCAACCAAACAGAAAGCATCCCAAGATTGGAAGTACAAATAGGCAGAAGCCTGACTATGCTGCCTTGGTAAGGGAAGGGATAAGCCCTTGCTCCCAATGCTGTTTGTGCATTTTGCCCTACAGAGTCATTGGAAAAACTGCATCATGAGCATTATGAGCAAATTGTCTGCTTCCACAGGTTGGAGCATGATGCTCCATAGGCTTTAAGTCCCTTCCCCATGCGGTTGAAACAGTCATCAAGACTACACTATATGGAAACACAGATTGACAGCCCTCATTACAGTACTCTTAGTAGGCATGAACCTGAATCCCTAAACAGGCAGGTGTGTGTGCCTGTGTCTGGACAGCAAAAAGAAAAAGTCTGGTGAATTGACAGAAGAACATTTTCATGTCTTAGACTTTCTTTTCAGAAAAGGAAAGTTCATATAGGGCTTAGACAGATGTTCAGTTTATCCAGGGAGAGTCCCTGCTCTCTCAGGAGAAACCATGAATGTACAGAAGTTCATAATCTTTCTCCCTGAGTAAAAGTGGCCCCTCTGGGAGAAAAATAACTCGGGAACAACCCAAGTGAAGTGGCTCTCTGGAGAATCTCTCTCAGGAGACAGAACTTCTGTACAGGCAGCCAGTGTGCTTTGTGCTTCTTTCTTGCCCTCCCACAGACAGAGGCAGAGCATGTGTCAGTCTCAGGCAAGCAGGGAGCAGAGCACGTCCCCAAGTGCTTATAGCTGGAAAAGCCCAGCACCAAAGCACTTAAGGGGTGTATTTTGCTCCTGCCTTGTTCCCTGCCCGAATTGCACTGTAGCACTTGGGTGCTGGCAAGCATACTGCATACTCCCTGCCCAGCCACAGCCAGGCTGGCACTCAGCTCCATGCACAACACAGACCTTACCCCCACCTTCCCCAAGCCTGATGATCCCTGCTTACATTCACTTAAAAAAAAAAAAAAAAAGAAGCCTGCAAAGCAGTCTGGGCTTCGTGCTCTAAGGACCCCAGGCAGTCTAGCCGTCCTGCAGGCCCTTTGCTTTTTCTGACCTTCTGTACAGTCAGTTTTTCTCTCAGGAAAACAAACCTGGAAGAGCTGTTCTGGATTATTTGAATTTGTGTATGCAGCCGTATGTACAATGCTCAGCGTTTCTCCAACCTCCTGTCATTAGCCTACCCTGCCTTGCCAGCTGACTCTCTCCCACTGTCACATATCCTGTGAAAACATACTCCTTACCACCCACTCAGCTCACTAATGAATGATGATCCTTTTGTTTTCAGGTAACCTGTGTGTGCTCCAGGCTAGGTTTCCTTTCTTACTGGCAACTCCAGTGGTCTAGATCTTACCCTGTTACAAAAATGCAATGCACAAGTGCTGTATCTTACTGCTGCATTACTTAAGGATAAATGCCACTGTATGTGATGCATTTATCATTAAAAATGCACAAATCGCTATGGGAGCAAGGGCCAGAAACCCAGGCATCCCTCCCTCTTTCCTGGTACACAGGCTTATGTCCCCTTCTTGTTTACTCTACTGCTGGCTCCATGACTCTCTGTTTTTTGGTAAGACAGTGGGCCAGCTTCAAGAGGAGGATGGTGAAAGGTGTCTGCCCCATCACTTGGGGAACAGGGTACTCTGTTGGGACACAGGAAGTGCAGGTTCAAACCCCCTGAAGCTGAAAGGGGCCTAGAGCCCAAGTTTCCAAAGTGCTCCAACCCCTAGGCCAGTGGTTCTCAAATTTCTTAGACTAAAGGCATGGATTAAGCAGTACCTGACTGCATCCTTAAAAGATTTTGTGGCACCCTGGTTGAGAATCCCTACACTAGGCTATTTATGATAGTGATGGAGGAGAATCTTTATGTGGGCAAGGGTAAGTTGAATTTCAAGCAGACAGATATGTCTTGGCACTGGCTGAAATTCCCCATTGGACTGGACAGTCACATGCCTCCTGGGTAATTGAGAATCAGACTCTGGGGGAAGGTGCTGCCCACTGAAATGAATGGGGGAACTGCATGATTCTCTGAGGGCGCACGATCTACATGATTGCTCCCACTGAAGGTATAGGAGAACTGCACGTCCACATAGGAAAAGCAGAATTCCTCTCTTAATTCGGTCATGTAATACCTCCGCAGACCAAATCTGGCCAGAGTGGTGCTTCACTCTGGTGGATGAATCATTTCCGGATCTGATCCACAGGGCTTCTTGCTGCAGCTGCTTTGGGTATTTTGCCGGTGTCGGCAATGCCCAGGAAGCTAAGGCAACCCCACCCTTTAAATATCACTGAATTCTCAATTTGCAATTATTGTTCAGCATGCAAACCAGCAGCGAGGCGGTGGGTGGTGGCAGTGTTAACCTCCATTTGCTGGCTATGCCAACACTACAGCCCTCATAGCCACAGCAACAGGCCCCGCAGACTGGATCTGCTAGTGGGTTTTTCTGGCCCATGAAAAGCCCTGCGGTTGGGATTTGGTCTATTAACTCATTTGAGTTTGACACCCCTGGTGTAAGACAAGACTTTTCCAGAAGCTACATATTAGTCTATTGGGTAAAACAGAATTTAGCTTGATATAGCTATTGGGTTCACCATTGTACAAAGTGGGAACGTGGTCTAGAGCTAAAGGGGTACACTCCCAGAGAATCTGTATAAAGGTCAAATCCATGACAGCTTTACTGAAGGATAGAAAAGAAGAAACTGGACCAGCTGGCTTTACAGTTCATCAATACCAGTCTTTTATTCTATGAAACCCATAAATGCTATCCCATGTCAACAAAAAATACTAGAATGAACTGATCATCATTTTTAGGCATCTATTATCATAGTACATTCTTGTGGTGTACATAGTTTCAGAGTGCGGTGTGATGTCTGTTTAATGTAAGACAGTAGATTTTAGGGAGATTACTAGGCCTTGCATAGCTCAAAAAAAATGTTGGCTCTTTTAAAACAAGACTCCTGTCTTGAGCAGGGGGTTGGACTAGATGACCATGTAAGGTTCCTTCCAGCCCTACTTTCCAATGATTCTAAATGGCTGAGACTATGGTAGTTACAACAAACAACATTTAAAAAAAATTCTAAAGCATTATATAAATTCTACTACACATATCATACATAGAACATACACACATAAAGGGTGCCCTTTTGATGCTCAGTTATCCTCAAGAACCTCTTCGAGCTGCCAAAAGAAGAAAGAACTACTAATCTTCCCTGTACAGTTATCCTAAAATGGTTCCTGGAACTTATTAAACTGGACATTTAAAGTTTTTCAAAATTTATTTTTTCCTGTGAGCAGCCGACTAAAAATGCTTGGTATGTGCTGATGTAAACATTTTGGTTTCAGTTGAATTTTATTTTCTCTTTCATTCTTCTAGCAGTTTTCCATATTTCCCACAAACAAATATGCTGCCTGGCACACTGTCAAATTGTTTCTGCCCCTTATAAACAAAATTTCTCATCTTTATGCTGTGTCTTCATGCTTCTCTTTGCCTCCCCAAGCATTTTGTAACAGAATCTATTAAAAAAAAACCCAACAAAAAAACACTAATACTAAAATATCTCTTTGTTCTTGGCTCAGCAGGGGTAAGAAGCAAGAGGCGGGCTTTTCAAAGGGCTCTAAGGAAAAAAAAATCAATGGGTGTCTACCTCTGTTAGCTTTTCCTGAGAAGTCCATCTGACATGATCAGCCCT
>NW_005841862.1:3116252-3128039 GCF_000455745.1 Alligator sinensis | reverse complement strand
TTCAGCAGGGTGAGGATCACTGCCTGTGGCAATTAAGACACTCATAGATACTTGACCCAATTTAAGGGTGGCAGATTTTGAAAAGCCTATGTTCACATTCACTGGTACCAAGTTCATATTCACTGGTAAGCGAAGGGGATAAAGCCATCAGTATCTACAGGAATGAGTTTTCTTTAAAAACAAAACAAAATATTTTCTAATTCTTAGGGTTTCAAAGATCATTTTCCAAAATATAAATAAAATAAAAAATAGATGCAATGTTTTCTTCTCACGTGAGAGGCAGCTCCAGTGCCTCTGCTGACACTTGCAGCTATTTTTAAACAACAGCAGAATGAAGCAGGCAAAAATTTCAATGCAGATACTCAGAATTTCAGCTAAATCCTCCAGCTGCTGCAGGGTGGTCCTTACCATCTCCTTTGTATCAGGCTCTGTCTGATAGGTAGATCTCAAATCATTTGGCTAACAGTTACTTCGTAAATTTTTCAAGAGGTGCTGGTTTGGGCAAGTGGCACTAAAGCACTTCTCACCCACATCATGAACTGTACCGTGATAACACAGCTCCTACTAGGAGAAGATTAATGGATTCTGAAAACAACTCTATATACTCCTCCTTGAATAAGCAACTGTGTAGGAGCTAATCTGAACAAAATTAAACACATCCTTGGGCTATATTAAGGAAGGAGTTGGCTCAAAGGAAAAATGAATAGGAACAAAAACCCAACAAACATTAATTTCGACTCCTTTTGTCTGTATCCAGCCTTTGAAAAATAAGAAGAAGGAACTAGCAAATGAAAAATCATTTCTTTAACGTGTAAATTATAAAAAGGAATCAGAGAATCATAGGAAGTTAGGGTTGGAAGGGACCTCAGGAGGTCATCTAATCCAACACCCTGATCACAGCAGGGACCAGCCCCAACAATCATTCCAGCCAAAACTTTGTCTAGCTGGGTTTTGAAAACCTGCAAGGATGGAGCTTCCACCACTTCTCTGGGTAACCTGTTCCAGTGTTTTACTACCCTCTTAGTGAGAAAATGTTTCCTAATATCTAACCTAAACTTCCCTTGCTGCAACTTGAGACTGTTGCTGCTTGTTCTGTCATCTGCCACCACTGAGAACAGTCTAGCTCCATACTTTTTCAAACCCCACTTCAGGTAGTTGAGGGCTGCTATTAAGTCTCCTCTTCTCTAGATTAAATAAACTCAGTTCCTCCAGTATTTACTCATAAGTCATGTCCCCCAGTCCTCTCACCATTATTGTCACCCTCCACTGGACTCTCTCCAATTTGTCCACATCCTTTTTGTAGTGGGGAGCCCAGAACTAAACTCCAGATGTGGCCTCACCAGTGCTGAATAGAGGGGAATAATCTAGAGGTGCACTGATGCATCAATCTGATAGTGGATTGGCACCAATATAAAGCAAATTGATCGTACTGGAAATCGACCTAACGTGGTTGATAATTTGGCTAATAAATGACCGTGCGTGTGCACAGCCACAGCGCAGCACGTAAGCATCGAGGAGCACAGCCTGGCAGCTTGGAGAACTGTGTGCAGCTGGTAAATCTGGTGCGGTACAAGGGAAGGGGGGAGGGAAGGTGCGTGGGGAGGTGGGAATCAAGGCCCATGCAGTGAGGGAGGAGTGGGCTGGGGCAGGGGTAGGAGCCGGGGCAAGTGCTGCCCAGCCAAGGCAGGTGTGGGACTGAGGCGTGGCTCATCCGGGGGGGCAACTCCCGCTGCTGCATGCTGCTTGTCTGAGAGCCACTGCTATGGCGCTTGCCCACTCATCTGGCAGCTCCTGCTACTCGTCTGGGAGTGCATGGGGTGGGCGTGTGCCTCCAGATCTGCGCAGGGCAGGGCAGGGCGGGACAGGCTGGGGCCAGGGCTCTTCCTGGCCCACCCTCCCCACACGGATCTGGTGGCACATGCCCCTCATGCCCTCCCGGAAGAGCAGTGAGAGCAGTGGCGGGAGCCGCTGGACGAGCAGGTGAGCGCCAGACCAGCTGCTCCCAGATGAGCGGCATGCAGTGGTGGGAGCTGTCCCCCTCACCCCTGCACATCCCCTGGACAAGCTGTGTCTCCCTTCCCTTCCACCACACCAAACTTACCAGCTGCACGCAGCTCTACAAGCTGCCAGGCTGGTATTGGAAATCGAATCGGTATTGGCTGATATGCCTCCTTAAAAATCAGCTATTTGTATCAGCCCCCAAAATCTCTATTGGTGCACCCCTAGAATAATTATTTCTTTTGACCTACTGACAACACACCTACCAATGCAGCCTAGTATGCTGTTAGCCTTCTTGGCAACTAGGAAACACCACTGGCTTATATTCACCTGATTACCCACTGTAACCCTCAGGTCCTTTTCTGCAGAGCTAATGGCCAGCCAGTCAGCCCTAAGCCTGTACTGGTGCATGGGATTGTTCTGCCCTAAGTGCAGGACTTTGCACTTGTCCTTGTTGAACCTCATGAGATTCCTTTTGGCCCAATCCCCCAATTTGTCTAGGTCACTCTGAATCCTAGCTCTACCCTTCAGAGTATCTACTACTCCCCACAGCTTGGTGTCATTTGCAAACTTGCTGAGGGTACACCCTATTTCATGTTCCATGTCATTGATGAAGACATTGAACAAAACTGGCCCCAAGACCGACCCACTTGATACCAGTTGCCTACTAGACATCAAGCCATTGATTACTATTCTCTGAGCCTAATGCTCCAGCCAGTTTTCTATCCACTTTACAGTCCATTCATCCAGGTCATACTTCCTTAGCTTGCCTGTGAGAATGCTGTGGGAGACTGTATAAAAAGCCTTGCTAAAATCAAGGTACACCACATCCACTTGTCTCCCTGCCTCCCTAGAGCCAGTCATCTCGTCATAAAAGGCAATCAGGTCTGTCAGGCATGACTTGCCCTTGGTGAACCATGCTGTTTCCTAATCACCTTCTTCTCCTTGTTCTTAGAAATGGATTCCTTGAGGATCTTGCTCCATGATTTTTTCAAGGACTGAGGTGAGGCTGAGCAGTCTGTAGTTCCCTGGATCCTCCTTTTTCCCTTTCTTAAATATGGGCCCTGTGTTTGTCCTTTTCCAATCATCCAGGACCTCTCCTGATCACCATGGTATTTCAAAGATGATGGCCACCGGCTCTGCAGTCACATCAGTCAACTTCCTCAGCACCCTCGGGTGCATCCCATCCAGCTTCATAGACTTGCACACATCCAGCTTTTCTAAGTAGTCCTGAACCTGTTCTTTCACCACTGAGGGTTGCTCACCTCTTCTTCAAACTCTGATGCCCAGTGCAGTAGTCTCAGGGCTGCCCTTGCCTGTGAAGACAGAGGCAAAAAAGGCACTGAGCCTTTTCTGCATCCTCTGCCATAAGGCTGCCTCCCCCATTCAGTAAGGGGCCCAACACTTTCCCTGATCCTCCTCTTGCTACTGAAATACTTGTAGAAATCCTTCTTGTTCTCCTTCACATCCCTTGCTAGCTGCAACTCCAATTGCGCTTTGGCCTTCCTGACTTCATCCCTGGGTATTATATTCATCCCTAGTTATTTCTTCAAGTTTCCACTTCTTATAAGCTTCCTTTCTGTGATTTGGTTTGCTGAAGAGTTCCCTGCTAAGCCAAGCTGGTCTTCTGCTATACTTGCTAGTTTTCCTGAGCATCGGAATGGTTTGTTCCTGCATTCTCAGTAAGTCATCCTTAAAGTACAGCCAGCTCTCCTGGACTCCTCTCTCCCACAGTATGGCTTATCAGGCGATCCTGCCCAAGAGCTCCCTGAGTGAGTTGAAGTCTGCTTTTCTGAAATCCAGAAGTTCCTTACTCTGCTGCTCTCCATTCTTCCTTTCCTCAGGATATTGAACTCAGTCATCTTGTGGTTGCTGCTGCCCAGCTTGCCATCCACTGTAGTCAGTCCTCAACTTATGACTTTTTGAGTTATGAAGAACGGCAATTAAGACGTTTATAAATTTACACCCTGTTTCGACCTTCCAACATGGGTTCTGTCTTTACGATGCTGGATACAGCTGCGTCCAGCTAGTAAGTCTGGTGTGGTGGAAGGGGAGGGATGTGGGGGGACAAATCAAGGACTCCACGGTGAGAGAGGGTCTAGGGCTGGGGCAAGTTTCTTGTCTGGCGCCTTCCACTGCTCATCCAGAAGGGTATGGGGGGGTGGTGTGTACCCCTGGATCTACATAGGGTGAAACATGTGGGGCTGGGGCTGCACAGGGGTTAGCTGGGAGCAGGAACTATGCCCTCCTGCTGCTTGCCCGCCGGGGCAGGGGCGGGCGCAGGACTAGGTCCCTGCACCGCCTCCAGACAAGTGGGAGCCACCCCCACTCCTGGACGAGCTGTAGCTCCATCCCACGTCTGCCCTGTCCCAGCTAGGTGAGAGGGGGGAGGGTATGGGAGTGCGGGCATATGCCCTCAGATCAGGGTGGGGTGGGCAGTGCCGGGGCTTGTCCAGGAGGCGGGGGCGGCTCCCGCTGCTGCACACTGCTTGTCCAGAAGCTGCACAGCAGCCCTGTCCTGCACCCGCCCCACCCCGGCTGGGCAAGCAGTGGGAGGGCATAGCCCCTGCTCCAAGAGCAGCCCTTGCCCCACCCCGCACATATCTGGGGGCACACCTCCCCCCACAGATGAATGGCAGGAGCCACCAGATGAGCAACTTTCCACAGCCCCAGCCCCTCCCTCACTGCAGGGGGCCTTGATCTGTCCTTCCAAACCCCTTCCCTTCCCTCTTCCCTTCCACCACACCAGACTTACCAGCTGGACGCAGCTGTATCCAGTGTCATAAAGGAACCAATTCCCCATTTACAGCATTGTTCCTATGGGAAAACTGGTTCCAAGTTAGGACTTTTAGTCTTAAGACTTGGTTTTCAGGAACCAATTGTGTCATAGGTCTGAGGATTGCTTGTACTACATTTCCTACCAATTCTACTTTATTTGCGAGCACCAGGTCAAGAAGGCTGAACCACTTTATGACCAAGTTTCAGACTGCACCCATGGGTTAAAATTTGTCTAACTAAAGATCAAAACAGTACAAGAAAAAAAATCTGAAATCTTTAAAGGCAGTTATAAACAGTATCAAGGAGATGGCTTGGGGTCACTTGGTCACTTTTCATTATGGAAGACATTTCGGCAATTGAACAAACTGATGCTGTTGATTTATGGGATACTGCCTTCCGTCTGTGCAGAATCTCAGCACTAACGGTGAATAGAGATGAGCAGGGGGAAACTCATGCTTTTAAATTATTTATGGTTTGATTCACCACAGAAGAGCTTCCTGCGGAAGTTTCACAGGCTTTTGTGGTTTAGCTTTCAGGGAGCCTGATGCTGATTCAGGGGACAAAAATGACTTCTCCCTTCAGCTAAGAACAACCTTGTTTTTATATCTGATTTGATGACAAAAAATGCTTTTCTTTCAATTTCTTACTCTGTTTTACTATTTTTTAATTGAATTGTGTTGAACTATGGCTGTCCAGCATTGCTGAGTTCAGTCATTGTGTTTTATGCAGAAAAATTTCCACAATAAACAACAGGTGAATGCAGCATTGTCTAGGCCAGGAAGAGAGATACAAGTACCCACTTCTGGGTGGCAAGGGGTTATGGATAAAGACAAACACTTATTGTTGCTCAGCACCCAGGCTGCTCAGCTCCCTGGAGGCTTATGCAGCAGAGAAGAGGCCCAAAGTAAGCATTTCCTTGAGTTACGGAACCAAAGCAGGAGGAGCAGTGTTAGGCCTCTGTAAAAACAGGCTCTGAATAATATTCTGTAGATAAGGTACTATCTGTTTACTGAACTGGGCACTGGTTGCAAAGAGAAGCTAACTACTGCTTCTCCTGCTTCCTTGGATCCAAGGCATTTATGGGACTGAAATACCTACCAGGTCTTCAGAGGTTGAGGGAGAACCTTTTCATATAGCAGAAGGGAATAGTGAGAGGGAACTCTGACCCCAAAATCAAAACGTCTTGCTTCTCATAAAGGAATAACCCACATGGGGTACAATTTAGGCCAGGGTTGGGCAATTATTTTGGGCAGAGGGCCGCTTACCAAGTTTTGGCAAGCTGTCGAGAGCTGCATGGATAGTCCCGTCCCTTGAGAGGCGCCCCGCCCCCTGGTCGCCATCTTGTGACTGGAAGTCCCACTCTGACCTTTGCCACGAGAAGTCCCTCCCCTTGCCCCCAGAAGTACTCCTTTCGGCAAGGGGTTTTGCCATCTCAGAACTAGAAAAATACCAAATTATATTCTAAAACTTGAGCATCTACAACATTCATTAATTCAATTAAAAAAAATATTTCTGTCCTGGATTTACATGCGTTTGTGTAGTGTACACAGAGGTGACTGCATAATAACTTAAAATGAAGTCTTATGCTTGTATTTTGTGGGGGCTGGGTATAGGTTTGTGGAGGCTGTGGGTGTGTAGGTGTTGAGTGAGAGAGCATGTGGGTGTGTGTGTGGATATGTGGGGTGTGGGTAGGTATGGGGGGAGGGTGGCTGGGGTTTGTGTATGGCAGTGCAAGGGGAGGTGTGGGTGCATGTGTATGGTGCGGTGTGCGTGTGGGACTCACCCTATGAACATACACACACACTATGCCCCTGTGCCTGCAGACACGTGAGTGCATGCACGCAGTCATGCCCCCTCCCCCCATCAACACGGTTCCATCCTCTGCAGTCTGGTGATCTAGCCAGGAGCCACAGCCACATGGTGTCTAAGCAGGGAGGGGGCAGGAAAGCAGGGAACTTCTGGCTAGGGGTGGGAGGGGCTGGGCTGCTCAAGCCCGCAAGCCTGCTGAGGGCTCCCTCTGAGTCCTACTGTCCCTGGCTCCTATCAGCTTTGACAGGGAGTCACGGGCAAATAAATATTAATTTACAACATTTTTTAGGGCTCTGTGGGCCAGACAGAATGGTCTAGTGGGCTGGATCCGGCCCACAGGCTGTATTTTGCCCACCCCTGATTTAGGCTCTAACATAAGTTTATACAGAATCAAAATTCCACTGCCAAGGAAACAGACAATGGCAAAACAGCTAAAATAAATGTGATTTCTATGTCCTTAGTAGCCTTGCAGTATGGGTCATGATTTAAACATGCACGTGGTGGTGGTGATGATTGGAACAGTGACATAGTTTAGAGTAAAAATTCCAATTCCTTTAATAACAGCTAAAGAAACCTGGTTTTCCATGACCCTAGACTAACAAAAACAAATAAATAAATTATTCTCTTTTCTGCCATCCAAATGTGGCATATAGCCTCCAGAGATGTTACGGATTCCAAAGTGCACAAAAAAAGAAAAAAAGTGCTAAATAAAACATTATGTTTCTAACAAAAGACTAATTCAAAAGGTTCCTGTTCAACAGCACAGTTAGTCCAAACATACTTGAACTGGATGGGCAATCAAATAAAATTAAAACATTTTCAGTAAATTCTATCCCACATCATCACTATTAATCTAATTTTCTTAGGAACTACTTTCAAAATATTCAACCAAAGTATGAAAAATGACTAGACCCTTATTATTATATTTCATTCCATCCAGGAAGAGCACACACCAACTGCTGAAACTTCCTTACCTGACGAAGGGTTTTTGAACCCGAAAGCTTGCTTAATAAATATTCTCCAACTATTTGGGTTGGTCTAATAAAAGATATCAAATTCACCCGAGGAACCTTGTCTGCCTAGACCCTTATTATATATTCATAGATGTTAGGGCCAGAAGGGACCTCAGTAGGTCATTGACTCCAACCCCCTGCCCTGGGCAGGAAAGAGCACTGGGGTCAGACGACCCCAGCTAGGTGCTTGTCCAGTCTCCTCTTGAAGACCCCCAAAGTAGGGAAGAGCACCGTCTCCTTGGAAGCCCATTCCAAGCAACCCTTACTGTGAAGAAGTTCTTTCTAATGTTCAACTTAAAACTGCTCTCTGTCAATTTGCGGCCATTGTTCCTAGTTACTCCAGGGGGTGCCCTAGTAAATAGAGCATCTCCCATTCCCTACTGCCTTCCCTTGATGAATTTATAGGCAGCCAAAAGATCACTTCTCAGCCTTCTCTTGCGCAGGCTGAAAAGATGTAGGTCTCTCAGTCTCTCCTCGTAGGACCTTGCCTGCAGGCCTCTGACAATATGAGTGGCCCTTCTCTGAACCCTCTTAAGATTCTCCTCATCCCTCTTGAAGTGCGACACCCAAAACTGGACCCAGTAGTCCAACTGCAGCCTGACCAGTGCCATATACAGGGGAAGCATCACCTCCCTAGACCTAGTTCTCATGCATCTTCTAATGCATGCTAAAGTGCGGTTAGCCTTGTTGATCACTTTGTCACATTGATGACTCATGTTCATCTTGGAGTGAACTATGACTCCAAGATCCCTTTTCGCTGCTGTGAAGGTCACCTCCCACCTGTAAGTGTGTTGGTGGCTCTTTTTACCCAGGTACAGCACTTTGCACTTGTCTTTGTTGAACTGCATCCTATTTCATTCTGCCCATTTTTCCAACCTGTCCAGATCCACCTGGATCTGTTCCTTACCCTCTGCTGTGTTAACTTTGCCCCATAATTTGGTATCATCTGCAAACTTGGACAGGGTGCTCTCCACGCCCTTGTCGAAGTCACTGATGAAGACACTAAATAGCACCAGTCCAAGGACTGAGCCTTGCGAGACTCCATTGCCCACATCTTTCCAGGTCGATATCGACCCGTCCACCACCACTCTCTGGGTGTGACCCCTAAGCCAATCTGCCATCCACCTGACAGTGTAATCATCTACATCACAGCCAGTCAATTTATTTACGAGAACAGAATGAGATAGTGTATCAAAGGCCTTCTCAAAGTCTGGGTAGATAACATCTACCTTGACTCCTGCATCTAAGCATTTTGTGACCTGGTCATAAAAAGAAACAAGGTTAGTCAGGCAGGATCTACCTGCAATGAATCCATGCTGATTTCCTTTCAGCATTATTTCCCTTGCTGGGCTCCCATACATGTGATCCTTAATGATTTTTTCCAGAGTTTTCCCAAGGATAGAGGTGAGACTGACTGGCCTATAGTTTCCCAGTTCCTCCCTCCTCCCCTTCTTGAAAATAGGGACCACATTGGCCCTTTTCCAGTTCCTTTTCCAGCGGCTCTGCTATGACACTGGCCAAATCCTTCAGCACCCTTGGATGAAGTTCATCTGGGCCCGCTGACTTGAACACAACGAACCCCTCCAAGTGCCCCTTAACTAAGTCTACACTAACAGTTGGTGGTCTGGTGTCCCTCCTGTGTCCATCTATGATCCAACTGGGAGATTTGTCTTGGTCTGCGTCTAGGAATACAGATACAAAGAACTTATTGAAGAGCTCAGCTTTGTCCCCCGTCTCTGTCACCAATTACCTACTTTGTCCTGTAGGGGTCCTATGCTCCCCTGTGCCTTCCTTTTGTTCCCTATATACCTGAAGACGGACTTTTTGTTGTGCTTAATTTTTGTTGCCAGCCTAAGTTCTAATCCTGCTTTGGCCTTCCTAACTGATTCCCTGCAAGTGAGTCACGGAGGTATACTCCTCGTTGGTAGTTACCCCGTTTCCACAGCCTGTATACCACTTTCTTTGCCCTTAGGCTTTCCTGGAAGAAAGGTAGGATGTCACCAGATTCAATGGTTTATATCTGCTGGATGGGAAGAACTATAGCCCAAGTATTGGGATTCATGGAAACATGGACAAAAAAGAGAAGTGCCATATTACTTGAATATAAGACAAGTCCCCCCTCCCCACCATCAGCATGGGGGAAGAAAAAAACCCTAGTCTTATATTCATATAAAAACAGAATGGGGCGGGCAGGCAGCTGCTATGACTCTTACTCCTTCCCCTGCCTTACCAATCAGCAGCGCTGACACTGCTGTATGGCCAGGCAAAGACTGAGTTTCCATGTGCTGTGCTCTGGGGGCACTTACACAAGTTACATTTTTCACTTGATTGGCCCCCAGAAAGCGCTTTAAGGCTGTGATGTAACACATGATCATGGCTGCAGAGCGCTTTTAAAATGGCTGATCACATGAAAAATTAATAGTCAAATCAGGTATTAGATGAAGGTGCTCTAAAACAGAGTGTCTTAAGGAACTTGTATTCCCTCAAGGGTTAATTATCTGTACTTTGCAGGTCTGGACTGCTGCTTGTGCTGACAAACATCAGCCCAGCTCAGCCCACCCCCTCCCCACCCAGTATGTCAAGCTGGACCAAGCGCCCCCTCCCCTCCCCTCCCCTCCCCCCCCCTCGCCAGCTGCCCCAGCTGGGGTATTGGGGGTAGTCAGGCCAGGCCCACAAGATGAGGGGACCCCATTCCACCCTGCCCCATCCTCCCCAGCTCTGGCTAGGCAAAGCCCAGCCAGCAGCTGCCTGCTGCTCCCTCCCGCTCTCTGTCCTGCTGACAGTGCCAGAGCTGGGGGAGGGGGGTAGGAGTTGGGATGAGAAAAGGGGCAGTTCTCTGGAGCACCCCCACCTGCTGGATAGGGCTGGTGCAGGCAGGCTCAAGCCCACCTAAAAAAAACAGACGAGAAAGTCTGTTGGGTTGGGGGGGGTGGGGAGAGGGCTCTAGCTCATGGCACTTTGTGTAAAGTGCCATAAGTTAGAGTGGGGCCCCTAAATGTCTGTAGGAACCCTGGGTCAGAGCAGCATCTGACAGTAAATGGTGTGGGGCCGCGGGAAGAGGCAGAGACTCAGGGAAGTTTGGAAGGGATGAAGCAAAGACTGGAAGGAGTGGGGGGAGGGGGTATAGGTGTCAGGGCGGCAAGAAGGCTGCAGGTGGAAGAACTGGTCAGGGCAGAGGGCAATGGGCAACCTGATCCCCTCCCTCCCCCACCACTGGCTTCCGTGCTGTAGCAATGGGAACAAAGGGAAATTCAAGACAATCCCTCTAACGCTTAGGTTCTATACTTGGAAAATTATAACAAATTTATATATTTTCCATATACAGAACCTAATTATTGGAGATCATTTTATATACAGGGTCATCTTACATTGGAGTAAATACAGTATTAAAATACAATATGAACTTTCTTTTTCTGAAGACTTGTACAGATTGCATGCACAAATGTATAAATCTTAATAGTATTTGCATTACATTTTAGTTTGACCTAACACATCTGCTCTGCCTAAAGATTTCAAAAGCACTTATGAATTTCTAGAAGACCTTTATTATAGTACCTTGGTACCAATAAACTTTCTGACTGCTGCAGACCTTCTGTAAAATATTCAAACTCTCTCACAAAACAACAAAACACTTACCTCCCCAAAGGCTCCTCGGCCAATCACCTTCAAGATTTCAAAATCTTCTTTATGTAGTCGCATCTGTTTCACCTTAGATGTAAAAGGTTTGGCTGAAACAAAGGAAAATATCAATCATTATAAAAGCTAGGTAAGAGTAACATAAAATATAAAGCTGAATGGCCCTGAAAATAACAGACCCTTTTGCTCATATACCTATAATCCCTAAAGTAATATTACAAAGAATAAAGCTGGAATGAATGACTAATAAGAACTAAGCCCAAACTTTCAGTTTTCTGTGAAAGGAAATGTATGGAGCACACGTTTTTACAAATAGAATCAAGCTGCCTATATTTTTATATATTTCTTATAAATTCATACAATGATTTTCAATACAGGAGGTATTCTAAGCATTATGGACTGCTATCACAGATTATAAAAGTAGAGCATGGGAAAATGAATGTCTTATTCTGAACTGAGAAATGCTAATTCTACACAAGTCTCAAAATAAATGATCAATATTTCACTCCAAGGAAAATCAAAGTGCTGATGAAAAAGTGCTGAACTGATAGCA
>NW_005841862.1:3107151-3116221 GCF_000455745.1 Alligator sinensis | reverse complement strand
AATGCCAATCAGCCCTCATCTCTTGAGACTTCTCCTCTGAGCAAGAGGGTTGCTCAGTTTATCCATGACCTACAGAACAGACACAGGGATCCCAATTGAACATCAAAAGAAATTATTAGTATAGTTTCCTTTTGCTTTGACCATCATTGTCTGTCTCCAATTCTTTCTTCTAAGCCTTGTATTTTTAGTCTTATAGATGGTGACCCAACAGGGATACAACCTTCTACACTCAGGTAATATATGTGCCTTCTATAAAATATTTTCTGTATTTTTTCCAAAGTCAAGTTAGTAATAGTCAGAATGCTTTTTTAAAAGATTTTTTTTTAAATCCAGACATATAACATTTACACAGAGTTTATGCCAGATACAAATTGGGTGAACAGAAATGTTTCGGAAATTTAAAAAAAACCACCTCTTTTACATCCCAAATGAATGAGAGCCCACAAATAAACATTCTAAACACATTTTAAAACCATTATCCATTATGCATCAAGTATTACATATTATGCATTCTGTAAACTTTATTTCTATTTTGTAAGCTTTAGTAATATGGCAGCACTAAGAGCATGTAATCATTGCTGAGAGAATTAAGTAAATAAAAATAATATTTAAAAATAAAATCTATTCCACCTTTAAGTTTCTACCAAGGCTTACATTTAGAGCTCTGTGTAGCTCTCGATGAACTCACTGTTATCACCCAAAGGGAAATGGATGGTATGACCATTTCTACACACACCTTGTTTTCACTAGTTACCTGTGCATCCCCATGAGGTCTGTTGCACTCTTTAGGAAATGTTAGTTTAATGAAATGCTAGTTTAAGGAATTTATTCAGGTAATCAAAGAACATACCTATTTTTAAATATCTGCTTTTAAACACAACTTCTTGTCATAAGAAGACTTCACACAATTCCATTCCTAATGGGGGACCTGTTGTTTGGCACTTCATTGTCCATAAGAGAGAGATAGGTGGGCTACTGAAAAGGAAACAACTAGAATCCAGGAGCCGAGCACTGAAGCTATGTCTCAACCCCATATTTCTTCTGTGATATTGGACAGACTTTTTAAAACAGAGCTTCCCAAACTATTCCTCAGCATGACCCTATTTATGGCCCTGTTTCCCCAGCATGGCCCCTCACTCCCAAACCACAGCCCCCACCCCTACGACCCCATCTGCTGATGTTGCAACCCCATTTGGGGTTGCAACCCACATATCTTGTGCTCCGCTTCCTTATCTGTAAAATGGGGATAGTACTTACTACCCTACCTCAGAGAGATATTGAGAGGACTGAATAATTACTTAGGCAGAAGATGGCAGGTGCTCCCAAATGAAATAATTGAAACACCTTGTTTAAATGCATTTAGGTTTTAAAGGTACAGATAGGTGGGCAGGTTAAAAAAAACTGGTCAACATTTACATGGTATTTGGAAAAAAATGGCCCATTAAAATATTTTCAGGTCCTGTTTGCAGGGTGGGTTTTAAAGCAATTCATCCATGAGCCTTGTTATACGATGCCAAAGTCCCACTTACTGAGGGATTATGCAAGGGTCTATGTGGACACATTTCTTTGCAGGACCAATAACTAGAACCATGAAGAAAATTTCTAAGTTGTAACAGTAATTGCTTCCTCAGTATAACAGCAGTAACAAGGTACAGTTGCACAAATGCCCCATGCAGGTTACATATATGCTTAAACTCACACTGGATTCTCTAGACATTAAATATTTGGGCTTTTTGCAGAGATTTACAAAAACAAAAAATCTACCACTAATTAAATGAACTGATTTAAATGGAAAATGAGTATCCAAGTGTACTAATTATTTAATTCTAAATTAAAATTCTGATATAAAGTTGATGTAGATATAAAAATATGATCCAGAGCTTTAAAAATCCCTTTCCAAAACATGTGTCTCTTTCTAGCATTGATTATACAAGTGAACGCTATAAAATGAAGTCAATATACACAAGGTATATAGTAGGGCTAGAGGATTTTCTAACTTGTAATATAAAGTCCTTCTTTCCCCCTCCACAGAAAATGATGTACATCATATACATCAGAGAATAATAAACATTGCAATCAATATCCACAAGGTATTTAAAAATCATAGACCTTATCACACGTGCTTTAATCAAACACTGTAGATTTAAGTGGTGAAGCATCTGATCTGACATACCAGATACAACACTGACTAAAATCAATAAAATAATACTATATCTTAAGGGTGAACATCATTAAAACTGCTGTAGAACAAATACCAAAGTTAAAAAATTAAACATAAGACTACACTCTCAACCTTGCCTAGATTAAGTAGATGACAAGATAATCCCAGAAATTTCTCTTTCAGGAATTTTCCCTTCGGGAGAAAAACTGCCACAAACTTTAACCCAATTAACAATCACACTACTGGAATTTGATAAATAGGCAGATCAATTAAATTCATAACTGTTCCCAAAATCATCTGATACCAACATTCAGCTGATAGAATTGGCTTATCCAAAGAAAAGTATCTCTCATTATATTAATGCATTAAATTGATTCCCATCTACAATGTGCATGAAAACATTCTTCAAATGAATGTTTTGTTGGTGAACTTTTTAGATATTGGAGGGATCCAGGGTGCCTGGGAAAATAGATTTTAAAACTTCACGTACTTTAAGAACAAATATCAGAAATGTCTATCTATGAAATTCAATTTCTAACAAAGAAATTCAAACGGCTCAATTTCAAATGCAATATTAAAGTTTCACTGGAAGAGGCAATTTTTGAGAAACCTTGATGTTTGGCTTTGATACTGAAAGACTGATATTAGATAATTTCCATACCTGCAGAAACTTTCTTCAGAAATTGGGGGATTTTCACCCACAGGAGGCAAATGTTAAGATTAATTATATTTTTTGCCAATGCATGCAGTTTCTTATACAGGCCAAATTACTTTGCTCATTAAAGTTACTTTTTGTCTACACTGCAGGATACCCATTTCTTCAAATTTCTGTTTCTCAGATTTGAAAGGATAAAATATTTTTGACAACCCTGACCTTTTTTCACCCTGTCTTCTCACCAGAGCAGAGGGAACTGGAGATTTACTACCACGCAACAGTACATCTAAGCATTTAATGCTATTTGCATCCATGTACAGCTTCACATCATATGAACTGGACTTAATAAAAAAAACTGCCTTTTCAGCCCCTGGGTATCTGCAAGCAGCTTTGGTGCTGGGCTGCCTGCATGCTCTTTAAAGTCCTGGAGCAGGGGGAGCCAAACAGCATTCCCCAGTTGCTCCTGTCTGGAGAGCATGACAAAGCACTCGCCAGCCACGGGGGTTTTAACATCTTGCTGCCCTTAGCTCTATTATCCGTAGTGCTGTAAATTTCGTAGTAGTGCAAAAATAATGACTATAGGGAGCCAGTGTATCTTCTTTCCCCCGCTACTTTAATTTAGACACATAGACGTACATGTGCATGTGTGCATGTTGTGGGATGGGTAAAAATAACTAAAACCAAAACAGTCTTTTGTCAGGTAAGCCTAGATTATATCATATCATGTAATTAGAAAAACTACTTTAACATAAACATAGTGATATGAGTATTCTAATCTTTTTCAATCAACCAAAATCCCCCATTAAATTGTTAACTTAAATACCAACTGATTTAAAATAAAGAGCAATTTTTAATACCTTACAGGTGCTGTTAGAGTACAAGGTAAAATATCTTGCTAACCAGACAAATTTCTCAAGTCACAAAAATTGTCCTTCCCTTTATATTGTGGGGAAAGGACTGTCATTCTTTAACTATTATATTTCGGAATCTTCTAGGGTTCTCAAAGAGATACTGGAAAAATAAACATAGTCAAAATATGACAGATGAAAATCGGCTTGGGCTGTATTTAATGATTCACAGTGTCAGCAGTATTGAAAAGTCTGTAAACCTTTTTTGGCTACTTTTTTATAAACTTAAGAAACAGACATGACAATGTTTGGCCCAAGAGTTCCATAGAGAGTGTCCAAGAAAACTCAATCCACCGGGCAATTTATTTTACATGGCTTGTACAAATGGTTAATTTGCTTCATCATCAACATTATGTTTGTCTGTTATACAAACAGCTGCAACCCTTGTGGCAAGAAAATCATCCGAAGAATAACAAATTTAGCATGGCTAAGTGCCTTAGAAGTTGTATCTTAACAATCTCATGCTTATGGATTTCTAGGCTATGAGGTTAGGGAGCAGATATTTTGTCAGTCATTTGACAATGTTATACAAGTTGCTTAAAAGGAAATAACCTGCAAGGTCAAAGGAAGGTTTTTGTGCAATCTCTCTAAATACATCCCTTGAAGGAATGCCAATGAAAAGCTGATTGAAAGAGCAATTTCTTTTTTTGCTTTTAGAGCAAAAAGGAACCAGAAGCAATTCAGAGTATTCAGAGTAGAAAAAGTTCCTTTGCTTTATGGCTGAGACAGGACGAAGCTTTATTATGCAGCAGTAACTATGCCCTTTAGAAAAAGTTGCAACTATCTGATCATGGGTACCAAACCAGGACAATTTTCAGTCTTGAAACTACACAGGAAAACCACTGATGCTGTGCTCTTGAGAAGGCTTCTTGCAGGCATTCAATCACTCACATATGACAAGAAAAACCAATCTAACAATTCATTCTCAGGAGAGAAAAGAAACCTGCCAATAAACTATTTAAAATGACCTCTGTTTACTGAGCAATGCAACCATCACTAGTATGTCTTCAAGTTAAGTGTTTTTCTTCCTGTCTTTTATGCTCTACCATTTCATTTACGTTTTCAACAGATGAGGGTCATAAAATGAAGGGGGCGCAGTACAAATCCCTAAGAAACATCTGCTTTACACCCTGCACTGGAGCTTCAGTTGTAATGAGAAGTTGACTAGATACAAAGAGCAACCTAGTGGTGATCTCTTCCTCAGCCAAACCAGTCTGATTGCCATAATGAAGGAGGTCCACAGTCTCTGTTTACATTTATATACATTTTCTAGTGGAAGAGAAGCAAACCAAAAGCTACTGGAACGAATCAATTAGATTCTAATCTTCTCTAGTACTTGATCTCTTTGTAATCTGGATCTAAGAGAATCAGTTTATTTACTGCCAATTTAACATCAAGAATTAGAGTTAGCTTTTCAAAGACAGAGACAATCTTTCTCTCTGGAATAGCCAAAAATCCCTTAGTGGTGATGAGATCCACCACTAGCAGAATTGATGACACATCACAAGTTCAAATATCAATAATGCAGAAACAGCTCCAAGCTTTTTCTGTTCTTCAAAATATGACAAGACTACTCATTACCACTCATAATATTCCTAATGGTATTTAGGTGTCTAACTACTATTTAGGTGTCCACTTCCCATGAAGTTAGGCACCTAAATGCCTTTGGGGATCTAAGCAAAAGTGCCTGGCTGAGATCAACTCATGAACAAACTGCTGGCGGAAATTAAACTGCTGGCGGAAATTAAACTCGTGTGAAATCCATGCTGACTGGCTGGAAAAAAAATTAAAATGTGCAGCCATGGAACAGTCTCTTCTCAGGGAAGACGCATACACACAGTTGGTCTGCACTTAGTCTGTGGGTTAGTCCTTCTAGATTTCTGACTGATGCCAAGCTGCCTCGCACACCAGTGCTTCTGGGCTACACATATCACAAACTCTGGATACATAGAAGCCTGCACCCGGTGGATGAGGAGAGTCCCATTACCTCCTAAAGTAATTACATCAATGCATCTACATGGATATGAAGCCTTGAGGAGGCTATGGGATATGAAGCTACCATATTTTCCTCACACACAACGCACAGCTTTTTTTCCCCACAGCAGCAGAAAAAAGGCTCCCCATGGGCTTGGACACTTGGCCGTGAGGGCAGGGAGAAAGAGTGGAGGCAGTGTTAACTGCTGTGGCCAGAACACAAGCTGGGCCTGTGGCCAGACCCCATGCACTGGTTCTGGAGCTATGCGCCAGGTTGAACTGGGCACACCAAATCTGAGACCACATGCTGGCTCAAATCCAAGATGCAGCTCTGAAGCCAGAGCACAGGGTTGGACTCATGGTGTGGCTCCCAGCACCACTGCAGCAGGATCAGGTCCAACCTCCCCATGTGGCCCCTGAGCCCCCTCATGTGGCCCCTGTACATTTGACACTCCTGATCTAGGCTCAGGATAGGGACTCTTTTTCTAGAATGGTCTATTGCAAAGATAAAACTCATTAATGTAGACACAGCTTTCTTAGGAACAAGTCCAGGACTGTGCAGCAGACTCCTGAAAGAATAAAGCATGACAAATCTCACCAATTTCCATTCCAAGTGAAAGACTCAACTCTCCTCTCTTTTTTTCTTCACTAATTAAATAAAATTTCAAAAATCCACAGTTTCTCAATGGAAAGGTACATGGGGATCAAAAAGTATGTGCGCCAACTGCTAGTCAAGTTACTTAAGGCAGTACTGGAAAGCATGCAAACTAAACAGTGAGGAGCAGAATGTCAGAAGCCGAATAAAGCAAAATAATGCAGTATCAACTTTTACTTTCTGAGGCTATGAGCACTTCGTAGTTTTGGAACTTCTGCAAAAGGCCTCGTCTTTTCTGCCTTTCCCAGTTTGGAAGGAAAGAATGTAATAAAGTTTTATTCTAGGGCTTAATCCAAACCCAAAGTTTTTCCATTGCCTTCCATCAGCACTGAATTAGGCCTTCACTGATTGTGATATATGTAAATGGTATATTCACATTTTTTAGGATAGGATTTAAAATAGAGGATTCAAAGAACTTTTTAGGGTGTGAGATAGAGGGCTGTGGATAAAAAATTCATGTCATTTCATAAAGGCCTCTGTGATGAAAATTCTCCTTTTGTGAGCTTTGAGTTAGGAAATACTAAAACTGTACCCTCATCAGGAGAAAAGGCAGGCTAAGATTTTTTCCTTTCTCCTCTACAAATTACACCTGGGTTTCAACATAAAGAACTAAGAGCCCAGGACCTATCTGGAGACAACTGGTTGGCTTTGCTGAACCAATCTGAGGTGCAAAGTTCTGACCTAACTGGACTCTGGCTAAGTACAGACAGTCAAAATGCCTAAGGTTGAATGGATTCAATCTTCACAGGTTAGTCTAAACTGCATACACTGAACCAATAAGCAAGTGAACAGACAGTCACTCTGATTTCAGAAATGCAGCCATATGCCTGCAGCCGCCCAGGCCTAGTGCTGGGGACCGGGCGGGGGACGGGGGGGGGGGGGGGGAGAGATATGAGCATGCCTCCCTGGTGTGCTGGAGCAGACAGTTTGGGCCTACGGGGAGAGGCACAAAGCCTCCTGGGAGGCTGGGAGACAGTGAGTTTACTTGAATCTGGAGGGGATCTGGGACAGAAGTTGAATAAACTGATTTCACCTAAATCAGTTAAATCTACATCCATCCAGGTTTATCTTAAACCGGTTTGGGCCATTTTGAAAGTGGTTTATGTGCACTGAACTTCTGTTGTGTTACAGATTTGAACCAGTTTCCAATCACTTATACCGATTTATGTGCAACTTCTGTCCCTAGTCTCTGTCATCTGGGTGATCCATTTCTTTTTCTGATTCTATTTCTAAGAAAGATCCATTTCCTTTTCCGATTCTGTTTCTAAAGGAAGATGTGAGGTGGCTGGCTGAATAGTAGGAACAGTTATTAAAGGGACTGAGCTCAGCATATTACAGGATTAGCTCCTAAAATCTTCTAGGGGTCTATTATGGGTACAGCTGTCCAAATGAAGGTGGTACAGCACAAGCCTGAAAGAGTTCTGTCAAATGCAGCTACAACGGTGCTATGGATTGGTTTAGTCGTTCCTGTCCTCCGCAGGTCTTCCTTCTTTTTTAACGATATGCAGACAAAAATTTAAGCCACAGTAAGAAATTCAGTAAACGCCTCAACTAAAAGCAAAAGGAGGAAAACAAGTGACTTAACAAGAGAAAGCTGCTGAAAACATGGTGAACTCAGCTGCAGCAAGAAAACAAGTAGAAAGAAAAGAAAAGAAGGCCTGCTCCCAGAATACCAGTAGTTGAAAGGCACAAAAGAGCTTTGTTGGAACTGGCTGCCAACTCTGCGTAGTAGATGAGGAGCAATACCCTGTAGTCAGCAGTGATAGCAGTTGGATCACAGAATGTTATTTAGAGCAAGGTAACATATGAGCCACAAACATCCTTCTCAGTTTTACCAGTTGACATTCTGTTTTCACTCTCTTGGAAACTGTTCTTAACATATTTTTCATGATGAACAGTAAGTGCCAACATCTGTAAGTGCAGCTTAAAAGAATGTGGCGTTTCCTGAGAATATGAAATATACCCGCAAGTTCCTGTATCGTAATGGTAAAGTTAGACACACAATATTCTGGCTCCTTTCTATGTAAAAAAAAGTAATGTATTTTCATCTAGGTCACCTGGAAATCATCCAGCCATCTTTGGCTATAACTTACCCCAAAATAATTCGTAACCAGGGAATTTCAGATTGGGGCAAGAAATAACATTTCTCTTTCTTTTATATCTGAGAGGGTTTTTAACATTAAATGTAAAAATAACCCTGATGTTCATGTAATATCTACTGCAAAGAACAGATAAATTTATCTCTGTCCCACATTAATGTGGGTCAGTTTATTTTTATACTGTGAAGGGTCTTAAAAGCACATTATTAATCTATCAGTGTTAAACACCACCTTAATTCAGCCTCTTTGTACACACGCATTATGATACAATATTTAACTACATGAACAGAAACTATTTTTCCACAGATACCATCCACTAAATATGAAGGACATGACATGGGGTGGAATCAGGGTTGTGTGGTGAAGGAAGCTGTTATGTGTAGGATCCTGCTTAGTTTGCTACAGAAGTTGGAAGATGAATAAAGCAAGGAATTGCAGAACAAAAAAAAAAGGTCTCATGGTTAAGGCAGTTGAAGGATATTTTGGAAAACCAGATTCTTTCTTCCTCTGCCATGGAGTTTGTGTGATGCTAGGTGAGCCACTTGTGCGGGCCACCTCCCGATCCCGTCCATGTTGCCATGTGCGAGCCGGGAGCGATATGCGGACCCGTCTTTGCGC
>NW_005841862.1:3093076-3106927 GCF_000455745.1 Alligator sinensis | reverse complement strand
TGCGCTTGGCGACGGGGAGAGGCCAGAGGCTGTTTAGACCTCTGTTGCCTTCTTAAGAAATGCGTTGGGTTCGTAGGGATCCGCAGCGCTTGGAGATCTTCACGCTCTCCCTCTCGGACTCCAATTGCTTTCTCTCCAACTTGGGCGGAAACCACCCAAGCTCTTTATACGGCTAGCAAGCCAATTGCTAGCCGCCACGTGTGCATAATTTAACACAAGCCAATAATGGGGCTCGAATTAAAATACAGATGGCAGGAACTCCTTTGCACCGTGCATTTCTGAGATGCAAAAGAAATGCACCATGCAAAGAAATCTATAAATTGGCGGGAAAATTCTCTGTTGCACCGGAGTTCTCCTTTGTAGCAGAAAACTCCACTGTGCAAAGCAGCTGCAATTTGGCGGGAAAATAATTTAGCAGTGCCGAAGTGCACACAAAACAAAAATCACAACTTTGGGTTGTGACACCACTAATCCAGCTTTTTTATGGGGATCCCCAAATTGCATCTTTCTCTTTTTTGTGTGCCCATCCCAAAACTCCAATTCCATGATTTGCAGAAGTGCTGAGCACTAACACTTGAACTAAAGGCAATTGGAACTATGTTTTGAACTGAACACATGAAGTGCTATGTAATGATTGGTAAAGGAAGCACTATCCACCCTGTACACTGAATAAGGAAGGGGCCCTGTCAAAAAATTGTTCTAGATTACGTCATCAAAGACTATCACAATACACATGCACAAGAAAGTGGAAGAAGCACCCTTAGTACTGGCACTACATAACCTTTGGGTGGTGCTTGATTTTGCATGGAAACTTAAAAATATTATTTTAATGTTGGCTATGGATGTGTGTGTGTGCTTGTAATTTCGGGGGTGGGGGTGGGGGGAGGTTATTTTTAATTAAAAAGAAATACAACTAGAA
This sequence comes from Alligator sinensis, assembly GCF_000455745.1. Lineage (NCBI taxonomy): Eukaryota > Metazoa > Chordata > Crocodylia > Alligatoridae > Alligator > Alligator sinensis. Next base: position 3,106,008 of record NW_005841862.1, on the reverse strand, counting down.
AACCCAGAGCTTCTCTCATGTGGCATCATACTGATACACGTTTCATCAGCAGGACTGGCACCTTCAGGTCCACAGCACAGCCTGCTGTTACATGCAAGCTAAGTGTGTGTCATCCTCGATGTAGACAAACACTCATGAGGCATACAACATACATTTTGCTAATTCATTTCACAGGTGCATGCTGACAACAGGACCAGTGAAACTGGAATCTTTAGCTGTACCATAGACTGGGGAGGGAAGTGTGCCTCAGGAGGTGTTCTCTCTTCTGCCTACTTTCCCAGTGTGTGAGCCTTCTGCCTTGTCCCCTCCCAGCTTGTCGCTGCCTCATGTCTTCCCCAACCTGGCTCCTCATCCTAGATCCCATTTCCCCTACCTGGACAGCCCTAAACCTCCATGTCCTTTCCCAGACTCCCTCTCCAGTCCTAATCTCTTTGTTCAGTCATTCACAGATTCTGCCACTCCAGCCAGAAGTATACTACGGGCATACATCAGGGCCTGGGGGAGCATCTGTTCACCAAGGCACCCAGGGAAAGACAAGAAACAATGAACACAAACTGCTTGAAGATCCCTTCAGACTGGACATAAGGAAAAGCTTTACAAGGTGAGTGCTGAGGGTCTGGAACAGACTCCCCCCTGAGGCAGTACTGTCACCCACCCTGGCAATCTTCAAAAAACATCTTGGCACACACCTTGCTGGGGTCCTTTGACCCCAGCAGTCTTTCCTGCCCAAGTGTAGGGGGGCTGGACCCAATGATCTTGTAAGGTCCCTTCCAGCCCCTAAAATCTATGAATCTATGAATGAATCCCAGCATCTCTGTCTACAGTCCCATTGCCCAGCCAGATCCAGCCTCCCCTACCAGATTCCTAACCAATCTTTTCTCTTCCCGTGGTGGCTCACAATCCTCCCCTTGCCTTACCCCTCCCATTTCTTTGCTCAACAAATCAAAGTCTTCCACAAACCCTTCTCCCCAGCCTAGTTTCCTTGTCCAGTAAGCCCCCCAGTGTCTGCCAGAAATACCCAGTCCAAGTGTCTTTATTGTTCTCTCCCTGCCAGCCTTCATGTCTAATGCCTCTGTCTTAACTTACTGTGTTTGAACTCTCAACCCCCATCCCCTTCTGCTATTTCTACCTTCTGCATTCAAAGCAAACAGCTCTCCTATCCATGCTGCCTGGGCCTAGCATGGGATCAGTGATAGCACAGGAGAGACTGGCTCTCCTTTCAGTCCTGGTTCCCCAGCGTGGCATGACTCAAAGCAGCCGGAAGCAGCAGTTGCAGGGGTAATCCTGCTCAGTGCTGGGCTGGAGCATGTCCAGTACAGACTAAATCTTGAGATTCTGCCATGCTATATTAAATGTGTACTGAGCATGTATAAGCTATACATTTTTAAAGATTTGCAACCTTTTGAAAAACCTAAACTACAGACCACCACCTTGCTATATATATGTGTATATAAAAAAAAGAAAACCAATCCAAAACAAACAACTCCCCCCCACCAAAAAACAAAACAAAAACAAACCAAAACCAAGTACCATTTTCAGTTAAGGAATGTGGCCATCTTCAAAATACATGCATACAGTAAATGCCTTAAGTTCAGCAGACTGATTCTTGCATCAGATGTTGAAAGTATCACTGTCTGGGAATTAAGAAGTACAGGCAGCCCCCGCTTAACGTGGTTTCAGGTAGCACTATTTTGCCACAGCGCTCATTTAAAATTAATACGTTTCACTTAGCGCTCAGCAAAGCAGCAGCAGTGGCAAGAAGTGGTGAGTGGCAGCGAGTGGACAGGCAGGCATGACCTCAGGGCCCATACTGGTGCCGCAGGGCCAGGACCAGCAGGGGTCCAGGGCAGGGCAGCAGGAGCACAGGGCCAGGGCTGGCACATGGTGCCAGAGCGGCTGGCAGGTGGGGGGTGGGGAGAAGTGGCAGCGGGGAGAAGCATAAGTGTGGTGGCGAAGCCGGCAGGAGTGCGGGGCGTGGGCTGGCACATGGGGCCAGAATGGCCAGCAGGCAGGCAGAGGGGTGAGGAAAGGCAGCAGTGATGGCGAGAAGCAGAAGTAACCAATTATTTCTATTTACATTAAACCCTATGGGGAAATGGGTTTTGCTTAGCATGGTCCCGCTTAATGCTTGGTTTTCCCGGAACCAATTAAGAGCGTTAAGCAGGGGGGTTGCCTGTATGGTCAGTGTCACTCAGGTTTATACAAGTCATATTCCTGTAGAAGGACTCTAGAAAGCTGCAAAAGCCTTTTGCTCTCCTGTCTTACAACAAGTTACAGCTTGGTGCACCCCCATGCCGAGCATAGCGCATGCCCAGAACAGGAATCATGTAAATTCGACCCAGCTCACCCAACTCCTGTATAGATTGCACACTTCAGCAGGTCTTTTTGGCACTTCTATCTAATAGCTGATTGAATCAGCCATTAGATAAAAGTTACAAAAAAGTCCCACTGAAGTACATGTTCTATAGATGTTAGGGGAGCCAGGTCAAACTGACCAACTTCCTCTTCTGGTAAAGCGCTGTTTGTTTTTTTCACATGCGTCTGTAGCCAAAGTTTTCATTGTTAACTGTCTCACAGCTGCTAAGAAACTTGCACTATTTATTGGCTTAACACTGTAGCTTATGCCTGAAAGACCAATTGAGCTGGATCAGGACAAATGAGCTGCTGCATGCACTCTATAATATTTTGATGAGGCTTGTGGTATGGGAACAACACTTTATTATTTACAAGAACTTATATATAAGACCTCTTTACAGTAAAGAAGGGCAGTCTTCGCACTGCTTTTGTAAGAGTGTGGAGCCCAACCTTGTTGCTGTTGTCCTATACTAGGAAGTTCCTGGTTCCCTACCTACACTGTCTCCTGGCATGCCATACTTCCTGGAGATTCTGTTTCCAGGAGGACTTGCTCTATGTCACACAGTTGGCTTTGACTCTGGTAACATCTTTTTCTCAACATTTAGCTTTCCAAAAGCAAGGTATACAGGTTTCCCTTGATTTGTGCGGGTTCTATTTATATGAATTTGCTTTTATGCAATGACCTTTTATATACCCAAAATTCGTTATATGCAAGGTAAATTTGCTCTTATGTGATCAGCATAGGCGTGCTGCCCCTCCTCCAAGCAGGTAAGTCTGTGAGGGGAGGAGACAGGGCCATGAGAGGAGAGGACAGGAGTGGTGAGGGGAGGGGAAAGGGCCATTGGGCCAGGGCCCCACTCACCCCAGTCCCTGCTGCAGCAGCCCCAGGAGCAGCCGCCGCCGCCGCCCCGGGGGCCGGCCGAAGCCAGCTGCCTGCAGCCGCTGGGCTGCACTGTGCCCTGAATTCTCTGGGGCTCCGCTTCCCCCGGGGCACTGTGTGCAGCACAGCCCAGCGGCTGCAAGCAGGTGGTGTTTGCCATTCCCGGGGCTGCAGCAGGGGTGGGTGGCAGCTTGCAGCAAGATGAGAGCAGGCTGGGGCCAGCAGCTGCTTCAGACTGGGGCTGGCAGTGGCACTGGGCTCTTCCTGGTGCTCAGGGCGGGCTGCGTCTACGGGAAGGGGACTGCTGCCACCCCAAAATTCACCGTAGTCCCCCCCAGCACCACTGCCAAGTGCCGGGAAGTGCCCCAGCCTGCAGTGGCTGCCAGCCCCAGCCTGCTCTCATCCTGCTGCAGGCTGCCACCCGCCCCTGCTGCAGCCCTGGGAGCAGCAGATGCTGCCAGCTTGCAGCCTCTGGGTTGTGCCATGTTGGGGGGTTCAGGGCACCATGCCCCGGGGAAAGTGGAGCCCCGGGGGGTTTTGGGACACAATGCAACACAGTGGCTCCAGGCATATAGCGTTGGCCACTCTCAGGGCCACAGTGAGTGAAGAGAAGTGGAGCAGTGGGGTGAGTGGGGAGAAGTGGGGTGCCACCCACCCCGAGTGCCAGGAAGAGCCCGGTGCCATCCCTGCTGCAGCCCCGAGAGCAGCAGACGCTGCCTGCTTGCAGCCGCTGAGCTGCCCCGCGCACCTCTCCCTGCCCCTTCCCTACCCTCAGCCTCACTCCCTCCTTCCCTCACTGCCGTTGGAACGCATCCCTATCTGTTCCACTGTAAACTGGGTTTGCTTTATGTGAATTTGATTTATGTGCCATTCTCCAGGAAGGCATCTACTGCATAAATCGAGGGAAACCTGTATGTCTTATTTAGGGGTATTGGTATGCAAGACAAAAAGGCATTTATTTGCCTTTTAAAAATGTTTTGTCACATTCCTCATCTCCATGTTCCTTCACTGTTTTGTTTTTTTTTCTCCATGTGGTAACACCCAAATATAAAAGAAAATGTTGCTTATGCTTAGATATGCTTCAGTAAACAATTTGATTCATTATTATTCATATTTTAAGTAATAATGACTGAAAGTCTGAATCATGACCAGGGACTAAGTTATGCTAAGTACTGAACAAGGACGTATGATGATGAGGATGTTCTTTCTTGTCCTAATACCCTCTTAAATTTACCTTTTAGTAATTTATGCTGTTTTTTTCTTGCATTTCACTCAGCTCAAACTGTGCAAGTAATTATACCTTTTCCTTCTGTTGGTTTATGTAGATAATCACAATGATAGCGTAGTTGCATTTTGATATTACATCTTGTTATTTCTTAAATACAATTTGAAGTTCTACTTCCACTTTTATTGTTTGAGAAAAGTCATAAATCATTTAAATAAGGACTTTTAAAAAAATGTGCGTCCTTAATAAGGTTACTTAAATTGGAAGTGATCATTTACCATGCTGCTATCATTACACATGCACACACATGTTAAAAGAATGTTTTCCTGTTACAATATCAAATATTTGAAAGTTTGGAAATATGAAAGTTATGGCTGCTGGGGCAACCTGATCTTAACCCCACAGTGGGTTTGCATTATGACAGTCTTTACCCAAAAGACTGTTTTAGGATCCATCTCATCATTTCTATACCAGCTATAGCCATCACAATCCCGAGTGTTTTTTCTTCATTAAGTGACCCCTACAAAGTAAAACCAAATTATACTGTTTTTTTTATTAATTCACTCAATTCTCACAGTGCTTTTAATTATTCAGATGATGTACTGAAGCTGGTAATCTGCTTGGTTACATTTGCATATATAACACAACATGGTAGCTGAATTAATACAAACAGACTGGAATTTACCATGAAGATGCTAGTTTAAACTGACAGTGGAAAATACATTTCCAGTACCCATGTTTACTTTGCATTGTATAATTTCCATAAACAATTGACTCTTACATAAAGGACAGAGACCGTGCTCTCATGCCACATTTATTTATGCTTTAGTGTTTCATGAAAGCAGGGAATTTATTATGTCTCTGGCAATTCATTTGTAAAATGCACTTTTGGGCCCAGTACACTACTGTATCAATTCTTGGCAGAACCAAAAGTTTGTAGAAAGTAAAATTCATGTTATCAAAATTCTGTGTTTAAACTTTCAAAAGATCCTCGTTGTTCTCGTGTAATTTACTGCCCCCTCCCCCACCACCAAATCTAGCCTTGCAGGCTATCTAAAGAGGACTTCAGGGTTAGATTGTTTCAAAGGAGACCTTTAGATTTGTTTTAATGTGTTAGCCAGAAGGGTCCCACTTGCACCAGATATTTAAATTATTCTTTCATAGTCCAAATACACCATCAGTACATTTCTTGTCCATGCAGGCTCCCAGCAGAAGGTAAAAGCCTAATCCTGTAAATGCCTTCATATAACTATTTGCAAAGCTGAAGCGGAGGGAAAAATCCAAACTAGGATCCCCTATACTGGGGCAGACCACTGTACTTCTGAATGTTTGCTAGGACAGGCTAAAACTAGGCATTATAAACTGTATTCATGAATAAATTTATTGGAAGTATTTATTACATTATTAGTTTTCTCAGTAGTTGGAGGGGACAGGAGTAGGAGTTTTGGCCTCAAACTGCAGCACAGTGTCACAACCCAAGGGTGTGATTTTTGTTTGTGTGCGCTTCGGCACCGCTAAATTGTTCCCGCTAAATTGCAGCTTCTTTGCACGGTGGAGTTTTCTGCTGCAGAGGAAAACCCCGGTGCAAAAGAATTCCCGCCACCAGTAGCTTTCTTTGCAGGGTGCATTTCTTTGTTGCAGCACAGAAATGCACGTTGCAAGGAGTTCCCGCCATTCGTATTCAAATTCGAGCCCCATTATTGGCTTGCGTGAAATTATTAACACGTGGCGGCTAGCGATTGGCTTGCTAGCCGTATAAAAAGCTTGAGTGGTTTCCGCCCAAGTTGGAGAACTCCGAGGAGAACCCCGCAAGGGAGGACTCCATGAACACCAGGAGGAGGAGACTTCACGTCTCGTGAAGATCTCTAAGCGCTGCGGAGCCTATCGGACCCAGCGTGAATATCAAGAAGGCAACAGGGGTCTGATCAGCCTCTAGCCTCTCCCCGTCACTGAGCGCAATCCTCGACGTATCCCTTTTCCTGCGCGCACAAGTTCCACGGAGCCTAGCAAACTTCGTGAGAGTCTATTCAGAGCTCTTTTCTTCGAGTACTTTCTTCGGTTGGCGCGACGGGCTCGCGGTTTAGAGCCTCCAACCGGATGGGCTAGAAGAATGTTCACGGGAAGGAACTCTAGTCCGCCTCTCTTCTTTTCTATCTGTCACTGCAACTCAAGCAAGTTTTCCTGCCTGCACCGCGACCATCTTCAGTGTAAGTAAATAATCTTAAATCAACCATTACGCGTCCGTGCCTAATTCTAGCGTGTCGCCTGTTTTCTCCGACCCAGCGTGCCCAGGCTGCTGGCCACAGCCTGCGCGGCGTGAAAAAGGACCCGGACCGTTCCCGGCCTGCGCACACAGGAAATTTAGGCTGGAGATTAAGAAGAACCTTCCAACCATGAGGGTGTTCAAACATCGAAACAGGCTACCTAGAAAAGCTGTGGAATCTCCATTTCTGGAGTTTTCAAGAGCAGGTTAGACAGACACTTGCCTGGGATGATTTAGTCACAGATGATCCTGTCTTGGTGGACAAGATGACCTCAGGAGGTTCCTTCCAGCCCTACTTTCCTATGATCCTATGATTACATTGTGATATATAATTAAACAATATATTAATAATTATGAAGAAAACACACATTCAGGTCAATACTATGCTTTAGGCCCCTGGCACACAAGTTACATTTATAGCATGACTAATGTTTAAATAGTACCATAAATAGCAATGTGCCACGTGTTCAGCCAATTTAAGTTGCCATAAAATGGCAAAAGGCAGATTAGATTTGCATCTTTATAGGATAACTAAATAATATATATTAGAGCAGTGGTTCCTAAACTATGGGCCAGAACCCCAAATGGGATCACAACATCAGTGGATGGGGTCAAGATAAACAGGATCTGGGGGGGCACAGCCCCTCCCCCCCCCAGCTCTGCTTTGGCCATGCCACCTGCAGGGCAGGGGACAGGGGGTGGGAGGAAGTGGGGGTGGGGCTCTGCGCTCTGCTCCAGCCGCAGCAGCTACTGCCTCGCACGGGTGGCAGCCAGGGCTTGGGCGCTGCGGGCCCTAGCCCTGGGGGTGGGGGGCTACGGGTTGAGAATGAGGGGCACTGGCAGGGCCAGGGGGCTGCGAGTAGGGAGTGAGGGACACCTTGGGGTGGTGGAGGGCTGCAAGGTGAGAGTGAGGGACCATGCTGAGGAAATGAGGTGATAAATGGGGCTGTGCAGAGGAAAAGTTTGGCATGCACAGTATTAGAAAGAGAGAGTATGCAAGTGAGCAAGGGGATGTAGGTTTTAGCTGTGCTGGTCTAAGGGCATAGGCAGACAAGGTTCTTTGGGTGAATCTGATATCTTTTATTAGACCAATTCAAATAGTTAGCATTTTTTTTCTCTTTTTTTGCAAGCTTTCTTGTATAAATACCCTCCATCAGGCTGAGGAAGCATCTGCAGTTTGTGTGTGCGCTCTTCCTGGATGGAATGAATAGTAAAGAAGCCAGAGGCTGGGCTGGTATGCATGTGAGACAGGCAGTCAGTGAAGAAGTCAATAGAGGAGTCAGTGGATTATGAAAATTCTCCTAATGCTTTTTTTTGCCAGAATTTCTCTCAAAAGTAGCTTCTTGTAGAAAGAACTAGATTCAATACTGACAAGTGCAGGGTACCGCACCTAGGGAGAAAGAACCAGCAACATACCTACTGACTGGGGAACTCCCTTCTCGTCAGCACAGAGGCAGAATGGGATCTTGGAGTCATTGTTGATTCCAAGCTGAACATGGGCCACCAATGTGAGGACTCGGTCAGTAAGGCTAACCGCACCTGGTCATGCATCCACAGATGCATCACGAACAGGTCCAAGGAGGTGGTCCTCCCCCTCTATGCAACATTGGCTAGGCCACAGCTGGAGTACTGCATCCAGTTCTTGGCGCCGCACTTCAGGAGGGATCTGGCCAGCATTGAGAGGGTCCAGAGGAGGGCCACTCACACGGTCAGGGGGCAGCAGGGCAGGCCCTACGAGGAGAGGCTACAGGACCTGAACCTGTTCAGCCTCCACAAGAGAAGGCTGAGATGGGATCTGCTGGCCATCTATAAACTTACAGGGGGGACCAGCAGGGAATGGGAGAGACCCTATTTCCCCGAGCACTACCAGGAATAGCTAGGAATAACGGCCACAAGTTGATTGAGAGTAGGTTCAGGCTAGACATCAGGAGGCACTACTTCACAGTCAGGGCGGCTAGGATCTGGAACCAACTTCTAAGGGATCCTACCCTGGGGATCTTCAAAAGGAGGCTAGATAATCACCTAGCTGGGGTCATTTGATCCTAGCATTCATTCCTGCCCATGGCAGGGGGTCAGACTTGATGATATGCTCAGGTCCCTTTCGACCCTATCAACTATGAATCAACTATTAAAATAAAGTTTATTTAAAAGATCTTGGTATGATGTTGTGCACATAATCAATTCTGAGCTGTCAAATTTAGGAAGCTGAAGCAGATATTCACAAGAACTCAGGAATTAAAAACTGTCACTCAAGCACCTAAATATACGGCCCAATTTTGGGGCTAGATGAGGTCCCATTTAGATACATCATTGAAGGGGCCAGGTCTTCCAAAGTGCTTAAAACCTCATATCTTTGTTATAAGAAGAGTTGCTGGGTCTGAACATTCTTTAGTACCTGGCCACTTCATTTAGTTGCTGAAATGGAAACCTAAGAAAACCTGATCCTAGTTTGGGTGCTCAGCAGTTCTGAGAGCCTGGTGCTTACATTTCTTAGCTCTCATTCCAATACAAAGTACATTTTTAGTCTTCTTCCAAGCAAATACAGAGAAACATCTGAAGGCTAGGTGTGGCATGCTAGCTGTGGTGAATAAAGTATTAGGAAAAAATTACAGCCCAGAGAGATGGTTGGCAAACAGCTCCCAGCTCCCCAGACCACAATAGGCCAAAATTAAGAGTGAAAAAACAATATTTAAAAACAGGACTGATTTGAAAAGAGCGACAAAATTGGTCAAATTACTACTACTAGAATGACAAAATATTTCCTCAGTCACATATCCTCCTCAAAAAGAGTTCCTTGCTCATAATCTCCTTCCTCCCCACATTTGTCAATGTCTTCTGATCAGACCAGTATGACTTAGCAAAAGATCAAGTTTAAAAAAAACTGGAAACTGTAACGGAGTGTCCCACCATCAGGCTTCCCCAGTGGAATATAAATGCAATAATTTATCTTTAAATACATATCAGTACAGGAAAAAGTATAAAGGTGCCATTGCAAAGAAAGGAATTTATAAGGAAATTTGCCATTAAATATTATGTATAAAACTTCTCCTCTGGAATTAATAATTTATTTTTCATTAATTTTGAAAGTCAGGTGCATTGAATCCATTACTGTTAGAAGGGGACCTTTTAAGGGGTCATATGGTCATCCCTTTGCATTATGATAAAACTGAGCTCGCTCTTTTCAGCCATTCTTGATAGACAGGTGAAATCAAGCCTGGAATATTTCCATAGCGACATGTTCCACAGCTTAATTGTTACAGTTTTGTTCCCTCAATATGGGAGTAAAATTTAATCAACTACAATTTGAATACTTATTTTTGGTGTTCTTTTCTCAAATAACTAATTTTGTATATTGATTCCCATTACTTACTAAAAATGTGCTTATTTGTAGACTGTAGTTTTGTATTCTTTCAGGCTTCTCATGCTGAAACTGAATACTCCTGCTACTCTGTATTTAGACTTACAGGTTTCACAGGTCCAACCTTTATTATTTTGTTGCTCTCCTTTAAATTCTCCCAAGTGTGTCTAATTTTTAAATTATAAAATGTGTTTATAAGAATGATATAAAATACTTTAACCCCAGTTAAAACTCAGCCAAAATTAGGCCAAATACAAGAAAATATTCACCACCTTATTTCCAGGTAATATTAATAAATGAACCCCCCAAATGTATTTATTGTTTTTCCTTATCATTTAATACCTGTATTCAGAGCCAAATGATGACCTAGTACCATTCACAAATAGCCGTTTTTCTCCTTTTTATATATTTATGCATTTGATTATTGTTTCTGACCCAAATCATTCCTTCTGTCATAAAAACAGAGTGCTCAAATGTTTGTCTAAAAACACAATTAATCTATTTTGAAGTGTATTCCAAAAGCATCTACACAATGAAAAACACCCACTAGGGAATACAGAAATAATTCAATCCAGACAGAGCACCTACCATAAACAAGTTCAGTAGTATTCATTTATAGAGAATGGGCTGCTTATCTACTTGTTTTAATGGATAGGGCTATTTTATACAACATAGTCTTTTGGGATTACTTTCTTGTTATGTTTCAAATGGTCATGGAACAAAAATATAATTAGTGCATACAGAAGTGAAAAGAAAAGTGTATACTTGGAATAGCCATTGTGTACATTTTTGTTTTCCAGATAGCCCACGTAAAACAAATAAGGAGGTGTAGAATGGAATCATTTAAAAATAAATTTAATGGAAATAGTATTCAGACATCTGTTTTTCATCCTGAAAAATTGCAGTTGATTTCAGATGGCAATCTTTTATGATTCTGATTTAGCAACATCAACAAAAAGTCTTGTATGCTTTAATGCCCAAATCTCATGGAAGGATGGAAGGAAAAGTTGTTATGTCATCCATTACAAGTTGTTTTTCCTCATCTTCCAAGAATGGAAGCTTTTTTTCTTTTTTTTTAAACATATCTATATATAATAGTTCTGAAGTAGTGCCAGCACGTGGAGCTGTTCAGAGAAATGATTACCCCTCTCACTTCCCTAGCATACTGTCATGTAAATTGGGACAACTAAAACTGCTAGGATTATCAATCTTCAGGCAACTCAAAAGGTCAAAGGACCACCCCAAGTGGACTCCCCAGCACAGATGATCACATTAGAGTTTGGTCAACTGGGGACAGAGACTAGCAGAAGTCTGCAGCAAAACTAAAAACTTGGGTATGTGGAATGCTAACTGTTCAGCCACTGCACCAATATATCTCCATGCAGGTTGCCTTAACTTTTACCTATCTAATCCTTTCACACACAAAAATAGAAAAAATCTAAAGCAAAGCAAGATCTCAACAGCAGAAATCCTCACATTCCCTCCAACTCCATCCAGACGTGTGTCCTCAGGGAAAGATTGCTTCTCTAAGTGCAACGTAATGCAAATTAGCCAAACCAGAAGACAACTCAGGTGGGGTTTCATGAATCATTAGGACCCAGAACCTCAAAAGGTATTTTAGGCACCTGAGTTCCCCTGATTTCATACGGCGCGTCCACACGTGCAAGCATGTGTGCTTGCAGCAGCTCAAATAGAAGTGGTGCCAATCTGAGCTGGGGCTTTTTGCCTCAGCACACGTGCTGGGACTTGCACTTCGTTGTGGAGCAAATTGTGCCACTTGGGGCAAAATAACTCTGCCTGACTCCTCCCGGATCTGCAGCCAGGGGGAGCTAGAGCCCGGAGCCAGCACCTGTGCTGTCCCCAGCAGTATAAAAAGCCACCCTGGCAAGTAGCTGAGGGATACTCCAGGAGCTTCTGAGGCCCAGCCAATTGGTACCTGGGGACACTACGCCTTGTGCCAGCTGGACTGCTGAAGCAGCCCTGAGAGTTCTCCGCACCTTCTACCCACTGCAGCAGTCTGGTAGTGGGGGCTGCTGCCTGGCTGTGACCTGCTGTGCACTTGCCAGACCTGGATGGGGACTGCACAGCCAGTAGAGGCATCTGCCCCTCGGGGCCAGCTCCAGTGGGCTGTGGTTGCAGCATTGGCCTTTGTGCGGCACTATTGCCATGTGTGCCCCCTGCCCCGCCATCTGGGCAGCTATCGCCCGGAAGATGTTCTGGGTGTGGTGGCCTGCTTTGAACTGTCAAAGCATGTCCTCCTGGCCCCATTTGGCCAGAAGGTCAACCACAGTCAGCTGGGTCCAAGGTGTCCGCTCTGAGCAGGCAGGGTCCTGCCACTGGCCTCTCTAGCAGGAATTCTGGTGTTCCCTATTGGAAAACTGAAAAATCCCTGATAAAAAAAATCCCAAAGTCACTCTGTAAAATACCCCCAAATCCATGTTCCATCACAAGTAAAACAAAAGACCACTATAAAGAGAGAGAGAGAGAGTGAGACAGAGACAGCAATCAGTTGGACAAAGTTTTATTGATATATCTACAGTGTTAAAGCTTGTCTCTCATCATAATAATGAAGTGAACTCTAAATACACATTTCATGAATTCATGAATATATATTTTGCTGCCTTCCCACAGGGGCTATGGCCCCCACACATGGGTTACAGACCTCCAACAGGGAGTTCGGGCACCACACAAGGGGCCCAGCCCCCACGCAAGGGGCCAAATGGCCCCCACAGGGGCTACCACCCCCCCTGCAAGACCCACATGCCCCATCCCAGCCCCCTGATGGCTGCGCCACCTGGCCCCATCCCCCTCCAGCTGCTGCAGCCCCCCGATGGCTGCCCCAACCAGCCCC
>NW_005841862.1:3089512-3092526 GCF_000455745.1 Alligator sinensis | reverse complement strand
GGCAGCCAGAGCGTCTCCATGGAGGACCCAGGCTCTGGTTGCTCTGCTTTTTTAAACTTCGATTCTTTTAGACCCCTGGATATCCAGGGGTCTAATTTTCTCCCCGTGCTGAACATTTTTTCGTTCCCACACGTGCCTGTTGCCTGGCCTCAAAGGGGTTTGAGACAGGGCAAGAGGCATGTGCGCGCTTGTCTGGAGGTGCCCATAAAGTTAGGGGCTTCTCAGAGTAAAATGAGGGACCAACTTCAAAGAAGGCAATATTACAAATCACTAATCAATAAATATTTTTACCGCACAATCATAGCACACAAGAGTCCATTACAAGAAGAAAGTAAGCAGCACTAAGACCTCTCCTTAGGGGAAGGAGAACTTAAAACAAAAAACTTGATAAAAACTGAATGAATAAGCAGCAATGCTCTTATAAGAAGCATTCACATAACATATGAAGGGCCTCAATAAAGGATAAACCCAAAGAAAGATGCAGAGCCTTTTATCAGGGTACACATACTAAAATACACCTCCAGAAGATGGACAAAGGATATCTAGATTAGGATGTATCCACCCAGGAGGCAGAAATTATCCTTAATCAGATTTCAATGATTTTTTCTTTCTTATTCACCATTTTATTTCCATTTCTTTGTAGTTTTTGTTTCTTTACAAACATGATAAAGTTAATCTCCAGTCCATATTATCAGATGTTAATGGGGAATTTCTTTCTTAGAGATTTCTCAGGACAAATGAAAAGACATTGCTTTCTTGTATTCAACTCTGATTATTTTCTTTCAGACCTGAGATGGCAGATATTAAATATATTTAATGAAAACATCATATTAAATCCAGGTCTGATATACATTTCAAACACATCACAATAAATAAATAAAATAAATAAATATGTTGGATCAGAGTGAAGCTTAGTGATATATGAATCTTTATTGTAACAGGATTACTTTTCCCCATCACTTCATTTACATAATGTTACCTCGAGGGAAGGTTAGGATAATTTTATTATTATTATTATAGGTTTTTCTGAATATTTCCAAATATTTCCCACATAAGGCCTGTGACATCCAAAATTGAAGAGCTGCTTATCCTCCTATCCTAAATTCATTCCAAAGTTCATTGAAAAACCATCAGGCTTAGATCTCGAATGTCAACTTCCAGCCTAGATGGATTTTTTTTTTCCAAATGCGTTATCAAATACCTTGAAAAAAAAGTGTTTATACTGGAACCAGTTTCTATATGTTCTTCTAACCACTGTGGTATTAGGAAGAGCATCTGAAATATATCTACATTTTGGAGGGAAGAATTTTCCTTCACTAGAATTCTTTATTATTTCTATGTGCAAGCAATATGGCAGTGTTTCTAACCCACTGTATCACCTAGAAAGGACATTGAAGATGGAATCATGTTGTTCTTTACTTGCGAGTTCCCAACAGACAGCGAGCTATTCTGTACCATTTCAAACGCTAACAGCAGGATCTCCGGTGTAACGCAGTCTGTTGAGCCAGAATTTGACTATAAAGCTATTTAGTTTAAAACAATTGCTGAGAAAGCAAATGCACGTTAGATCTGTTCCAACCCACAGTTAATACTCTGTTTACTTTCATTCACATGCAAATATTAGTGTGCTACGGTTAATCACAATAAAATGCACAGTCAATACAAATACACTTTTTCACCTACATTCTGGTGAAGTATTTCCTTGCAAACGTAAGGGCACATTGAAGTTATTTGTCACTAGGGCTATTAACTGGCCATCAGTTACTGTTCACATTACTTGCACAAAAATTGCCATGGACTGTATGAAGAATAATGTTATCATTTGAGAAAGGAGAAAATGGTTTGGTCCTCAAACGACATCTGACAAAACTGATAGTTACAAATGATAGATGCAATCTTTGGTATGGAGCTATGATGATCACTTCAAAAAGCAAAGACCAGTATTAAGTTCCAGTTCCTTAGGATTGAACAGGCTTTATCATTCTCATTGTACCATTGCACTGTTCTTTGTATTTTTTTCTTTTTCCTTTTCAGTTCAGTTTTGTAGGCATGTGAATTTAGTGCTTGTGAAAGGTACCAGACCAGGGGCAAGCAAAATATGGCCCATCCAAGCACCCAGGAGATTTCTTTTGGCCCATGGGAGCCCACCAATTGATTGTACCCTACTCAGCCTGCATGCTTTGTTCCCACCCTCCTGTGGGAGAGGGCCCTGGCCACAGCCAGCATGCACAGCTTCTGGGTGGGGCTGCTGCTGCCACTGCTGCACCTGCTGGGGGACCTGCTCAGCTTCTGCAGCCTCCAGTGGCTCCTCCTGTATCCCTGCTGCAGCTCTTGCTCCGGACAGCAGGTAGGGAAGCTGCAGTTGGGAGGAAACATGGAGTGTGGGGCTGGCGGGGGCGCAGAGCCCGCACCCAGCAGTGTGCTGGGAGTGAGGTTGGGCAGGGTGTGGGCACCCCCCCAAACACCCTCCCCATGGTGCATAGTCCCCACTGCTGGCAGCAGCAGTTGGTAAGACATTGGGGTGTTTGTGGTTCCCCCCACAACCCTTCCACATATACACGTACCCACACCGCCAAAATACCCTACACCAGGGGTGGACAAAATGTGGCCTGTGGGCCAGATGGGGCCCACCAGACCATTCTATCCGGCCCGTGAGGCTCCTAAAAATATTTGAAAATTAATATTTATCTGCCCTCAGCTGCCTGTCATCCACCCCTTGATGGTGTCCCAAAACTTAGTAAGCAGCGCTCTGCCCAAAATAACTGCCCATCTCTGCCCTACACCCTTCCATACATGTAGCCATACCCCCTCACAAACTCCCCACCCCACCCTACCATACATACCCCCTCACCCCCCCAACCATATGCGACACATAGGGAGTGCACAGCGGTGCACATGCACCCCCTGAGAGTGCTCGTGCCCCCTCTGAGAGCAAATGCTCTCAGCTTAGAAAACGGGCTAGTGGCTCCCCCCCCCCCCAGCAGGGCCGCCCGCATCCCTGGGCCTGCCCCCCG
>NW_005841862.1:3087366-3089501 GCF_000455745.1 Alligator sinensis | reverse complement strand
GCGTCCAGCCGTGGGGGACCCTCCCCTCCCCAACGCTGCCGCGGCCACCTGCGGATGGTCCCTGGTCTCACCACCAATGCTTGTGGGTGGTCACTGTGCCCCCCCAGCCTCAGGAGGCACGCATCGCCTATGCCTCCAACTACATCCCACACACTCCCTCACACACAGAACAGACCTGAGCAGGGTGCAGGGCCTGGGGCAAATCAGCCCATGCGGGGCCCCACCCCCACTCCAATCCCACCTGCCCCAGACCCGAAGAAGCTGCCACTGCCACTGGCAGTGGGGGGTGGGAGGGGAGGATAGCAAGCGGCTGGACTTGAAGCAAGCGGTGGTGGTGCAGAGTTGCCATGGTTGCTCCACCCAGCTCTGTGGGGCCCCCCAAAGGGCAGGGCCTGGGGCAGTCACTTCGATTCACGCCCCTCTAAGGACGGCCCTGCCCACACACATTATACAAGAGGTAGACTATTTTTTTAAAAATCTATGATGCAATCACCTCTATATACACTATGCAAACACATACAAATCAGGACAAAAATATTTTTTGAGATAATATTAAAATATGTTATAGCAGATGTTTGACTTTTAGTATTTGTTTTTTTTTCTGGTTCCAAGATGGCAACCCCCCTCCCAAAAGAAATACAAGGGGAAGGACTTCTGGTGGCAAGGGTAAGGGATATGGGGACCAGGGACTGTCAAGGGGCAGGGCTACAATTGCGGCCCTCAACAGCACACCAAAACTCATCAAGCAGCCCTCCAGCCAAAATAATTGTCCACTTGGCAGCCAGTATCAAGTGGAATGCCCCAGGGGTTGGTCCTGGGGATGGTTTGGTTCAATATCTTTATTAATGATATGAAAGATGGGATGGATTGCACCTTCAGCAAGTTTACAGATCACACCAAGCTGGGGGGTGTTGTACATATGCTGCAGGGTTCAGGTAGGATTGAGTGACCTTGACAAATTGGAGAACTTGGCCAAAAGAAATTTCATGAGGTTCAATAAGGACATGTGCAAAGTCCTGTACTTAGGATGAAACAATCCCATGCACTGCTATACCCTGGGGAGTGATTGGCTAAGCCACAGCTCTGCAGAAAAGGACCTGGGGGTTACAGTGGACAATAAGATGGATATGAGTCAGCAGTGTGCCCTTGTTGCCAAGAAAGCTAACAGCATAATGGGCTGCATAAGTAGGAGCGTTGCCAGCAGATCCAGGGAAGTGATTCTTCTCCTCTGTTCTGCACTGGTGAGGCCACATCTGGAATACTGTGTCCAGTTTAGCAGCCCCCACTACAGAAAGGATGTGGACAAGTTGGAAAGAGTTCAGTGGAGGGCAATGAAAATGGAGAGGGGGCTGAGGGACAGGGGCTTATTTAGTCTGCAGAAGAGAAGACTGAGGGGGGATTTAAGAGCAGCCTTTAGCTAGCTGAAGGGTGGTTCCAAAGAAGATGGAACTAGACTGTTTTCACTGGTGGCAGATGTCAGAACAAAGGAGCAATGGTCTCAAGTTGTAGCAAGGGAGATTTAGGCTGGATATTAGGACAAACTCACTCACTAGGAGGGTGATGCACCAGAACAAGTTAGAATACAAGGAGGTCAGGGAGAAAGGGACTTAACGGTGGGGGTCTCCTATAGATCACCCAACCAAGGAGAAGAGCTAGACCAGGAATTCTTAAGTCAGCTCATGGAGGCAGTTAGGTCAAAAGATGTGGTCATCATGGGCAACCTAAACTTTCGAGACATCTGCTGGGAAGAGCAGTCAGCCAGGTCTGACTGCTCATGTAGGTTCCTAGCTGAGATACAGGACCTCCATCTAACTCAGGAGGTTCACAGCCCCACCAGGGGAGACACTTTGTTGAATCTGGTCCTGGCCACGGGCGACAACCTGGTGGGGGGACTGCGGGTGCTCGATCACCTGGGTGACAGCAATCATTGCCTGCTGGAATTCACCATCCAGTGCAAGGTGGCGAAGGCCTGCAGCAAGGCAGCAGCCCTGGACTTCAGGAGGGTGGATTTCAATGAGGTAAGGAGACTAGTCGGGGAGACACTGAGGTCCCAGAGTGGGGGGAGTTGGGTGTCCAAGAAGAGTGGTCATTCCTTGAGATGATCCTCCGAGCCCAAAGGGAGGTAATCCCTACAC
>NW_005841862.1:3085133-3086281 GCF_000455745.1 Alligator sinensis | reverse complement strand
GTGTGTGTGTGTGTGGGGACCAGCCCCAAGGTTTATGATTTAACTTCATACAGTGTTTCAATCCGCCTAATAAACCAGAATTTTAAGGATCCCGAGTTGGACATTTGTAGCCAACAGCAGGACACGCTAGGAAATCTGGTCGTCGCACCACATAGCAAAGCAAACCTATTTAACAATTTCTTTGCCTCCATTTTTCTGAGTAGGGACCTGGTCATCCCCCCCACAGTGGAACCCCCATAGGCCCCATGGGAGGCATACCCAGGCCTAGGGTCAGTGAGGACCTAGTAAGGGAACTTCTAGAGGGACTGGACGTATTTAAATCAGCAGGCCCTGACAATCTCCACCCCAGTGTGCTGAGGGAACTAGCAGAGGTTATTGCGGGACCTCTGGCACGGCTTTACAAGTGCTCATGGTGCTCTGGCAATGTGCCGGAGGACTGGAAAAGGGCCAATGTGGTTCCCATTTTCAAAAATGGGAGGAAGAAGGACCCAGGAAACTACAGGCCCGTTAGTCTTACCTCGGGGTCCTGGGTAAGCTTTTTGAGAAAATTATCCTGGTGCATGTCCACGAGGGGCCAGCAGGGGAGAATATGCTTAGGGACAACCAACATGGGTTCATTAGAGGCGGGTCCTATCAGACCAACCTGGTGGCCTTCTATGACCAGGTCACCAAATCCCTGGATGCAGGTGTCGTGGTGGATATAGTCTTTCTGGACTTTAGGAAGGGCTTCAACACTGTCTCTCACCCCATTCTTATTAAAAAACTAGGAGATGGTGGTGTTGATGCCTACACAGTCAAATGGGTCACTAACTGGCTAGAGGGCCGCACCCAGAGAGTGGTGGTGGACGGGTCTTATTCGACCTGGAGGGATGTGGGAAGTGGGATTCCGCAGGGCTCGGTCCTCGGGCCTGCACTGTTCAACATCTTCATCAGCGACTTCGACAAAGGGGTAAAATGCACCCTGTTCAAATTTGCAGATGACACTAAGATGTGGGGTAAAGTGGGCACGCTAGATGGAAGGAATAGGCTGCAACTGGATCTGGACAGGCTACAGGGTTGGGCAGAAGAGAACAGGCTGGGTTTCAACACTGACAAGTGCAAGGTACTGCACCTGGGGAGGAAGAACCAGCAGCATCCCCACATGCTGG
>NW_005841862.1:3061149-3084730 GCF_000455745.1 Alligator sinensis | reverse complement strand
GGACCAGCAGACATTGGGAGAGTCCCCTGTTCCCCTGAGCACTACCAGGAGTGACAAGAAATAATGGTCACAAGCTAGCAGAGGGTGAATTCAGGCTAGATATCAGGAGGCGCTACTTCACTGTCAGGGCGGCTAGGATCTGGAACCAACTTCCAAGAGAAGTGATGCCGGCTCCTACCCTGGGAGTCTTTAAAAGGAGGCTGGATGAACACCTGGCCGGGGTCATTTGACCCCAGTACTCTTTCCTGCCACAGCAGGGGTTCGGACTTAATGATCTGCTCAGGTCCCTTCCAACCCTACCAACTATGAAACAACTATGAAGTTACATAGAGACGGTGCAATCGCCATCCTTGGAGATTTTTAAGACCCGGCTTGACAAAGCCCTGGCTGGGATGATATAGTTGGGGATGGTCCAGCTTTGAGCAGGGACAGGACTAGATGACCTCCTTAGGTCCCTTCCAACCCTAATTTTCTATGATTCTATGACCCCTGTACTAGACCAACAGCCCTGGAAATTGTTGTATACAAGACAGCCGCAGGTCAGTTTTCTTTACGTTGTCCTCATGAACATGCTGGCTGTGTCCAGACAAAGGCAGATGTGAGGTATGCGGTGCCACAGACAGGTGCACAGGGTGCCAGTGTGCACTGCCCAAAGCTGGAGCCTGGCTAGCCAGAGCCACAGTCCGCTGCCAGCCAAGCTCCACATGGCAGCAGCAACGTGGCTGCAGCCCCAGGAGGCCCCCAGGTAAGGTTGCTGGGGCCAGCACAGTGCTATCCCCAGCGCCCCCTACCCCACCCAGGGTAACCTGCCATGTGCCAGAGTGCACCTAGCACGAGTGTTTCCCAGGGACAACTAGCAGCGGCACAAGGTGCGCTGCCGCTACCTGTCCTTGGGGAACCAAACATACACGCATGTCTGGATGGGGCCGATTTTTTATAGTTTATCAAATGGAAGCGTCTTCTGTAAGGCAGAAAGGATTTCAAATTCCATGATCCAGTCAATCCTTGGCCTCTCTGCTGAAAGACTGAGCCTCTGCTGAGACTAATAACAATGGTAACAATAAACAAATAGTATGAAAAAATAGATATGTATCCAGGTCAGCAGGGTCTGAAAAAATTTACTTGGGCAGTTAAGGTACAAGCCCAAGCACACATTGAACAGTTAGTGGTTACCTTTTGAGAACTGGAGGATAAGTAAGGCAATAGAACAGTGGTTCTCAACCAATTCAGACTCAAAGCACTCCTTATGAGATTCCAGGACCCCCTCAGAAAATGCCAGCTCTTAGTTTTCACTTGTTTTTTTTGGCTATGGAAAAATAATGGAGCAATTCTTCTATTGCAAGGACAAAGTAAAACTAGAATAGGTCAAAATGTTTTGACACTATGAATCCCTGTTTGAAAGCAGGTTAGACACATCTGTGTTTTATCTTTTGAATCATGTGTAGGTGTTTGCACACCTTATGGTGTTAATATTGCACAGCTTCCCTGTGGCAGTTTATGTGATATTTCTTGACTTTTAATAAAGCCTTTGACAGAGCCTCATGTGACACTCATATGCAAACTAGGGTAATATGACCTGCATAAAATTTATATAGAACCACACCCCCAGAATAGTTAGGTTTCTACCAGATGGGAGGACATACTAAATGTAGTGCCAGAGCCATATAGTATCAGTCAATATTTTAATTAACAGCTCAGATAATGAAATAAAAGAGTATATTTGTAAAAAATGTAATTAGCACCAATGTGGATGGCATTACAGTCATCTTGGAGGACAGGATTAGAATTAAAAATGATCTTGATAAATCAAGGCAGCAGTACAGTACGAAAAAAGATTTGGGGAGTTATGGATCACAAACTGAATGCAATGAATCAACAGTTTGAAAAAATGTTGATGTCATTATAGGATTTATTGAGGAGTGTCATAAATTAGATATGGGAAGTAACTGTTGTTACTATTTGGCACTGGTGAGGTGTAACAGTGTGGTCTGTCCTCTTAAAAAGGGGGCAGCCAGCCCTGCTGAGTAGCTCCAGCTGTGAGGAGGCTGCTGGTAAGGGAGTGACTTGCTGAGAGTTTAAAAATCCCAGAAAGAAGAGCAGCAGGGTAGTAAACCATGAGGGAACAGTTGTGAAACACAGGCAGGTGGTGGGCTAAACTGCTGGCTGTATAGTGAGGCCAGACTGCTGTGCTAGGGCCAGAGCCACAGGGGTTCCCGCGCAGTGTCCAGGACAGGACAACAGAGTTTTGTTTCCTTGTTGTTTGTTTAAAGCACTGCTTCCCAACCTTTTCCTCAACATAACCCCACTACCTCAGCATGGCCCTTCACTCCCAATCTGCAGCCCTCTACACCCTCCTGGTGCCCCTCATTCCCCATCCACATTCCCCTGGCCCTGCCAATGCCCCTCACTCCCCACCCACATCTCCCCACCCCCCCGGCTCTGCTGATGCCCCTTACTCATGACCTGCAGTCCCTTATTTCCCCCTCCCCCCAGCCCTGCTGGAGGGGGCCCCCAGCTGCCAGGGCTACTGGACCAGGGCCATGGGACCAGGGCCACAGCCCGCAGCCCCCTGGGCTCCCCAGCAGTGCCTGAGCCCTGGCTGCCACCCATGGGAGGCAGCAGCAGCTGCT
The DNA here is from genome assembly GCF_000455745.1 of Alligator sinensis. Lineage (NCBI taxonomy): Eukaryota > Metazoa > Chordata > Crocodylia > Alligatoridae > Alligator > Alligator sinensis. The sequence goes on along the minus strand of NW_005841862.1, from coordinate 3,082,100 downwards.
GCAGCTGGAGTAGAACATGGAGCCTGGCCCTCCCTCCCTGCAGGTGGCACATCCACAGCAAAGCCCGTGGTGGGGGAAGGATACGGGCTGCTTGGTGCCTTCCCCCAAGGGGCTTCCATGGACCAGCAGGCAGGACCTGGCATTGGAGGGTGGGGAGGCTCATGCCAGCTGCACCACTATGGAGAGGTGCACACTGCTAGCCCAACAGCAGTGGTGGCATGGAGTTATGCCCCCTGCTGCTGCTGAACAGGCAAGGAGTACCTTGCCACAGCAGCATGGGGCTCTTGGGAAGCTTGATGTCAAGCTTACATCTGCCTCTAACTCATGTACAAATCTGGGAGACATATGCCCCCCTGTGCCTCCCTTCCCTGGGAGTGTGCAGCAGAGAGGAGTCAACCTCCATGAGAAGCCTCATCATGGAGAGCTTCAATGTGCCCCCCACCAATAGACTTACCTGGAGGGAGCTGTGGGAGCTGTTCTCCACACTGCCTGGCTGCCACATGCATTTCCTGTGGAGATGCCCAATTAGCTCTGCAATAAATATCTGTGTCTACCTATTAGGGCACAATAAACTAAAAACTCTACTGCAGGTTAGTTCTTATAAATAAAAGTACTATCTTGCAGCAGCATTATTTACTGTGTAGCAATTCACATGTAGATGCTGACAAGGCTGGCTGGGGCATGAGGGTGCTTCAATGCTGGGGCTGCTTGCCAGCTAGCGGCAGATTGTAGTACTCGTGTGTCACAGCCAGCCCCTCCATGGCATGCTGAGCAGAGGTGGAGCAGCTTTGGGCTAGCAGGCTGACCCCCAGGTCCACTGCCAGCCAGGGCTGCTCCACCCTGGCTCAAAGTGCTGCAGTCTTGGGTGCATGCTCAAATGCAGTGCCCAGGAACAATAAACTGCAGTGTGATATGCACTGGAGTTTATTGCTTCAAACTAATTGCACATGTAGGCGTGTCCTATGCAGATATGACTACCCTACTTTCTGTTTAGTTACAATTGTCAACCCCATTGCAGCTCAGCATGTTTTAGGGCATCACTGCCAGTGATTGCGAATTTACTGTGTAGATCTAGTCAAAGGTTTAAAGGTTGTTAAAGATGACTGTGATAATTTTTTCTCCCACCTTGCCAAGAGTAGGAGAAAAAGTAAATTGGCTTAATTACAAGCAAAAGAAAAGGAGTGGGAGGGAAAGGTTATAATAAGTGATCAATACTGAGGTCACTCTAGAATAGCTGTTCTTAACCTTTTTAGACTCAAGGCATCTCTAATTAGACCCCAGACACTTATCAGAAGGTGCCAGCCTTTAGTTTTTTTCACTACTAAAAATAATAGAATAAAAAGAGCAATTGTTCTGCTGCAAAGAACACAAAGATCACAACAGGGCAAAATATTTTTAATATTATGAATTCCTACTTGAAATATCTGGGTTTATCTTGTGAATCATGTTTGCACACTTAACAGTGCTAACATTGCTTAGAGCCTGCATCACCACTGAACATATCTTAAGGTACCCTCGTTGTGAATCACTGCTCTAGGAACAACTTGAAAAAAACATTTTAAATGCTTTTTGGTGAAAAAAATTGAGATTAATTATTTTTTCTGGAAGAAGTGATTCCCATATCCATTCACCACAGCCAAAATACAATATCCTGCAGACCAAAGGCACAATAGCAAAATTCTTAAGGTTGGCCAGATACAAACCCAAACACAGAAGGAAGCTCAAGTTTTAAATGTAACCAGGGCTACATCATTAAAGGATTTAAAAATATGTACTACCTGATGTCAAGTCAATACATCAATTTCTAGGCAAGCAATTTAAAGAATACAGGGTGGGTATAAATGTGGTCATGTCTGGCTCAGTCCCAGTGAACAAATGTGCTGCTGCAGTCTGAATGGGTCAAAAGTGACAACAAACACTGCTTTAAATCTAGGGAGTTACAATTGTCAAGCTTGCTGATCATGTGGATACACATTGCTTATATCGTTTGCCATAAGATAAACAATATAACCTGTGTAAACCAAGTTACTAAAAACATTTTGATATCAAGCCCAATATATTGGGATTTTTGTAAAAAAGCCTGTGCTTGAATATAATGCCAAGTTTCTCAGTCAGACTCTCTACCTCCAAACCACTCTCCTCAAGAAATGGGGTCACAGCCAGAGAAGAAATTTGCACATACCGATAACTTCCGTTAGAAGCACTGCTTGTTTTCCAAGAAACATGGACAAATAGCTTACAAGTGTCCAAATGGAAATAATCATTCAAACACTCTCCTTCAGAGGACACCCTGGATTTGCAAAGGTATATTGAAACAAGGGACCTACAGCTGTATATTCTTCAAGTCCGTCAGCAATGACACAAGTGTTCAAGCACCACTGACTGATCTGAATCTTGTGGCTATGACAGGCACTGCTGCAATATGCCTGCACTAGTCAGTGAGAAATAAGATCCAGCATGAACAAAATGACAACTAATCGAAAACCAGCCAGCAATAATTTATGACCTGAAAGTGCTGCCCACCCCCAAGCTGGCCAGAGTGGAGAATTGATCCTCCAAGCTGCAGTGAACCTGAATTTCAATTAGTTCCAAGTATTAAGGTAGCTTTTGTAAGATGACTTACTGTGAATAGGGATGGAGACTACTAAAATCCTCTCTCATAGATTGCTAAATAACCATAACTTCTTGATCAGCTTTAGGTTACACTATTAGCCATAAGGATGATATGATTTGGAGTTGTAAAGTTCTCTGTAAAATTACCAGTCTCCTTAGTCCACCACTGCCTGCTCAAATTTCTTAATGTGCACTGCAGTAACCTAAATTATGACAAACAGGTCTTCCATTTTAACCTTCAAAGTAAACCTTTGCTACTATTCTCAAGGTTGTCTTCAGCAAAGGGAAGCATGAGAGATCAACTTCACTGAACAGATGCACCTCACTGAACAGTCCAGTTGCACCCCCTCTGTGTGCACACACTTGCCTGCCTGCTGGTACCTTCAGCAACAGCAGCAGCATAGTTTTAAACCTCCAAGTTCGTAACTACTCCCTGAATCTGGAGTGCCTCAGCTCAGCATGGGTGCAGAGAAAGCCCCCAGCCACCTACTAGCTTCTTATAATCCCAAACCCCATGCAGAAGCCCTAGAAAAAAGGGTAGTACTAGGACAATATAAATTAAATCTGAAGCAGCAGGCAACATTCGTCCAGACAAAAACAATTTTCAAGTTGACCATGTCCTTTTAAAACACACACTCTAAACCAAACTCCCAACTGTTCATCTAACTTCTGAAAGCACTAATAACTGAGGGATGACCAAGCATTTTTTCCTTCAATTCAGTCTGTTGCAACTTTTATGAAAGACTGCAAGTACCTTTTAGTGTCAGCAGTGGAGATTTACATCTGTTATTAGAGGAACTGGTACACACAACATGCTGCTGAGTCACACAGCAGGAAAATCAATGAAGAGGCGTGGATTGCTCTGAGAAGGCAGGGTGCCAACAAATGACCTCAAACTGATTAAGGTGAACATGACAAAAATACTATAGTGCAGTTATTTGCAAAGGGATCAAACAAATTTTACACCACATGTGCAAGAGACTAGGACTTTAACAGTGCTCAAACAGATGGAGATAAAAGGCAATTGAACAGGAACCTTGTGCTATACTCAGCTGTTGACTGAAAGCAGGTGAACTATAAAGATATCATGGTTTAAGCTGAGTAAGGCATCTTCATTTCAGCTTTAACGCATAAGAAAGAACCTTGACACTGAACTGCAGTCGCACTATTTTATTAGATTGCTAGGTGGAAATTTTGGTTATTCTATACTACTATTACTTTTACTAAGACAGAAAACAATAATGGAGTTTCATAATTGATATGCCTTCATACAAATCCACAATAGGCATTTTCTTTAAAAAACTGGAGTTCTACTTGACAATACAGAAATTCGTTTAAAGTCTTCTAAAGCTGCGCAAAGGCAGCATGAGCACAATAAATAATAATTTAAATAACCCCTTTTATTTATCCCAGAGCATGGCATGAAAAGGCATTTTGCTTGGCATGCACGCCTTGGAGTGGGTAGCAGGGAAGGGGCTGGGGCTGCACTGTCACAACAAGATCAAGCCCCTTGGGGCTTCACCACCATCCACCCCCGGTACACCAACATCTTACAACTTGAGGTTGCAGGTGTTTTTGGTACTCTGCCCAAAAATGTTGCCAACCCCTGCTCTAGGAGCACAAGAACAAAATTCCTTGTGCATGAAAATGATAAAGCTCTACAGAGTACTTGAAATTCCTAAAAATAAGAGTACACAGATTACAATAGAAAATATTAATAATATATTTAAAAAATGCACACTGAGTTCTTGAAAGAAAATTATTCAGGAAAGTGATGACCTCACTGTGCCTTCCATTGCTCTCTAGCACAATTCAGTGGTGTGCTGCTGTAGGGAAAGCGTAAAACTGAGGTACTGTGAGCTATTCTACTTATTCCACAAATTCTTGACACAATTATTTGGGGGTGTTGGTTATAGCTGTGTTGGTTAGAGGACATAGGCAGACAAGGTTCTTTGGGTAAATGTGATATCTTTTATAATACTAATAGACCAAATATTTAATATTATACTAAACAGACCAACTAAATAGTTGGTCTAATAAAAGGTATCACATTTACTCAAAGAACCTTGTATGATACAATTATTGACATACACAGTAAGAAAGTTTCCTTAAAACTAGGGAGTAGTAGTTTCAACCTTGGCTGACAGGTTGATATTTTGTTTCAATTAAATGGCAACAATTTTATAGACACATTGCTTTAGAAAGCAAACAGATTTGATGCACAGGTACATAAGTATAGGCAAAACAGTTGGTTGAAAAACTGATCTTTGTCTAAAACGGATTTTTTTCACAGCATATTTTTCCTCTCATCAAAATTTTATACTTTATGTCGAAATTGATTTTTTACATTTTTTGCTTTTCGGGGATTTAAATAACTAAAAATTAAAGGTTTTTTTCTTAATCAAATAAGATTTTTAGGTCTGTTTTCTTTTTGTGAAGAAAAGAAAAATTTCCTAACTACCCCTGACTAGGAATTGCCTCAAAAATCACTTGTACCTATCTCAGGCAATTATTTCTGAATTAATGGAAGGAACAGATTGCCATCTGTTCAGGTATTTACTCAGAGAAGTGCACATGACACTAGAGCAGGGGTGGGCAATTATTTTGGCTGGAGGGCAACTTTAATGAGTTTTTGCAAGCTGTCAAAGGCTGCAAGGGTAGCCCCACCTCTTGACAGGTGCCCTACACCTGGGTTACCATCTTGGGACCAGAAGTCCCTTCCCTTGCCCCCAGAAGTACTCCTTTTGGGGGTTTTGGAGGGGGGGTTGCCATCTTGTAACCGGAAAAAACTCGTATCACATACTAAAACTCAACCATCTACTAGAATGTATTTAAATTTTATTCCAAAACAGATTTTTGTTCTGAATTGTGTGTGTTTACATAGTGTATGTAGAGGTGATTGCATCACAGCTCAAAAATAAAGTCTTACTCTTGTATATTGGGTGTGTTGGGGGGGAGTGTGTGGGGTGTGATGGGGGTGAATGGTGGAGTGGGGAAGGGGTTGTGAGGAGATATGGCTGTGTGCGGGGGGGTGGTGTGAGTGTATATATTTGGAGAGGTTGTGAGGCAATGTGTGGGCGCGAGAGAGAGGATGGGTAGTGGGGCCCCCCACGGCACACAGCCCCTGCTGCCAGCAGCAGCAGCAAAGGTGGCAGGCTCTCAGGGTGCTCATGGTCCACGCAGACACAGCTGCCCAGAGGTGCATGACACCAGCCAGTTCCAGGAGTTGCCCATGGTGTTAAGGAGTGGAGCCAGGCCAACCAGCCTCTCCTGCGCAGGGCTCCCTGCAGATCAAGTGCAGCTCCAGGGACTCGTGTGCCACAGGGGGAGAAGCCCCGCATGATGAAGCCAGCAGCTTCCCTGTCCCTGCTCCCTGTCACCATGTGGAGCTCCTGAGACTCCATCGGGAAGCAGGGGACAGGGCTCCCTGCCACTTCTGACAGAGTCCTGGGAGCTGCATATGGTGGTAGGGACCAGGGCCAGGCTGCCGGCTCCATCGCACAGGACTTTCCTCCAGTGGTGCATGAATGCTGCAGGAGGCCCCACACGATAGAGATGGGCTGGCCTAGCTCCGCTCCTTGCCACTATGCAGCTCCCAGAACTGGATAGAGTCATGTGCTGCTGGGAAGCTGTGCCTGCACAAGTCATGAGCACCCTGAGGGCCCACCACCTGCTGTTGCAGCTGCCACAAGCAGAGACTGTGTGCCACGGAAGGGGATTAGGGAGGTGGGGGGGGGGTCCCCATATTCCCCCTATCCTCCCTCACACCCCACAAACCCACACCCATACCCACACCCTGCTCACCTGAGCTCTGGGCTCCTGCCAGTCATGGGCTCTGCCCTCCCTAGTCCCGCCCAGCTGCAGCTTTCCAATGCCCACCATCACTTCCCTACCTGCTGCCCGAAGCAAGCACTGCAGCAGGGACATAGGAGGAGCTGCTAGAGGCTGGGGAAGCCAAGCAGGTCCCCCGGTGGCTGCAGCAGTGGCAGCAGCAGCCCCGTCTGGAAGCTGTACATGCTGGCCAGGACTGGGGCCCTCCCACACATGAGGGTGGGAGCTAAGCAGGTGGGCTGAGCAAGGTACAATCAACTGGTGGGCACCCACAGGTCAGATGAAATTGCCTGGTGGATTGGATCCGGCCCACAGGCCATATCCCTAACCCTAACCCCTGCCCTAAAGTGGCATAAAGGAGAAGACAAAAGTAACATTTTAGACCCATAAGGTGGGTCTCAACTCTAATATTCTCAAGTGGGCTCTGTGCACAGAGGAGAAAGAAGTAATAAAATGGATCCTGTCCTGCACCTCACAGAATAGGGGTGCCAGATTTAGTGACAACAGTGGGGCAAGTGATGATGGAGCAGGGGTTAACATGCTATTGTGTATCACCCCACTGTCAACAGGCATGCCAACTGGGGCTCCATCACTGGGAATTCAGGAGCTTGCCCCACCTCTGAATTTTTGGCCCATGGACTGGGTGAAATGGCTCTGCCTTATCTTTGACATCCTTGTATTAGAAGAACATTTTGAAGAAAAGTTTTGAATTAAGATCATATTTGAATATGTACATGAATGAGAAATAAGATTCCCCCTATATAAACTTAGTGTATAGACTAACTACCACAATGGAATAAATATTAACATCATAAAAATACCCAACCAGCTATCTAAAAATCAATCAGGTAAACCAAATAGTAAACTGGATGTGTCAAGAGATGGTATCTATTTCTGGCCTGCTAGAGCAGGATCATAGGAAAGCAGGGCTGGAAGAAACTCATGAGGTCATCTAATCTAGCCCCCTGCTCAGAGCAGGATAATCCCCAACTAAACCAGCCAGTGAATTGTCTTTCTAACCTGCTCTTAAAAATTTCCAATGATGGAGATTCCACAACTTCTCCAGGCAGCCTGTTTCAATGCTTAACCACCCTCACAGCACTAATATTTTTTTAAATATCTGCAGACTACGATTTGGCTGTATGTCTTCCAAAGATAAAAATAGGTTATTTTCCCAGCTAAACTTTATTTCATGACTGAATTGCCTCAACAGAACCATAATGCATGGCAGGTGCATGTCACTACAGGAATAACATCATAGAAGTAAAAAGTTATCTTTTGCATTCAGCAAGAATTAGCCATTTCTCACAAACAGCACCAAATAGGAAGGCATTATGTGCAAGATTTCATCAACGGGAAAATATCTTCTCAAAGTCTTTGTCCACAATAACTGCTTCAGTAAAACCACTTCATTTCTTGCATTTAGTCATGCAGCAAAGACATGTTCTTAATTCAAAAGGTATCGCTTCTTAGCATCTGATGAAGTAAAGCAGTTGCTTACAAAAATCTAACTAAATCAGAGATGCTTAAGTCTAAGGTGTAAACATACCCCACATTCTGCAATGGTCTTAACTGGCAAAACATTAAAAGGTCAAAAGTAACATCGAAATCAGATGATGATGGCTTTCCTCCTCACTGCCCAGCTGGGCCGGGGTGGGGCTGCTCACTCCAGCTCTGCCCCTCCTGCCAGCCCCTGCCATTCAGCTGCAGGATAGGGTGGGCTAGGGGGGGGATGAAGCCCACATCCTGCCTCCCCCCTGCCATGATGGGGTGTGCACAGCAGGGACCAGGCCAGTGTGGCAGGACATCTTCTCCCTCCCTGAATCTCCAAGCCACTGCCCAGCCTCCAAGCCACTGCTCACAGGCTCTTGCCTTGTTATCATCAGTTTGGGTCGCAGAAGCTGCTGTGATCCTTAGGGCTTCGGGGGTACTTAAAACCCCTGGATCTTGGAGATCATGGCTGCAGTGATTCCTGGGGCTCAGGGGTTTGTGAAACCCCCAGACCCTGGTGATCATGGCTGCTGTGAGCCCTGGGGCTCAGGGGTACATGAAATTCCCAGACCCTGGGGATCATGGCTGTTGTGATCCAAGGGTCTTGGGAGTGTGTGAAAGCCCTGGACCCTGGGGATTGACAGCTGTCATCCCTAGCACTCATGGGTTTTTCACTGGGCATGGTACACTGTTGGGGGAGCAGATTTTCCCACCCTTTGGGTCTGGCCCCTCTCCCCCACCATACCAGCCAGCCAGCATGAGGGGGGGAGGGACTTGGCTACTGCTGAGCATTTTTTCATTTTTTTGTTGGAGCTGGAGCCTGCCCACAGGGGGGGGGGGGGGGGGGGGGAAGCAGGCTGGCCAATCAGGGGTGGCCCAGCTGCTCAGAGGTGTGCTTGAGTGCCCTCAGCTTGCTGGCCACAGCCAGTACAGGCACCCGTGGAAGGGGGATTGTCTGTTTTGTTCCCTCCCTACGTAGCCTAGGGGACTTAGGGTGATGTGGGAAACTCAGAGCAGTTCTGGCTTGTGCTTTTTGAACCTCTGACGTTAGCCATTGTCTCTAATACTGTTCCATCTCCTACTAGGATGGCATCTGCACAGTTCACCTTTCGCTCTGCACAATACCTGCAATGCATACACAGGACTGCTCCTGCTGCCTATAATGATTGTGCATGTGCTGGCTGAGGGCAACATATAGCTACACAGATTTTGTTATTTAAAAGGTGGTAGCAGTTTTCCTTCTACGTTTTAGTTTGAATTTAAGAATCAGGCTTATCTTCTTTATCTGCAAAGAATATTTAATTAAAACAAAACACGCTGCCTCTTGTCATGTTAATGTTTATTTGACCTGATCAGATGAATTTATAAGTATGCAGGTTTAAATTTACATTCTGTAGCTAATGAATTATATGCTAATAAGAATGATAGCAGACACTTCTAACAGCTTGTGTAATTGAATTATCAAATATGCAAGGTGAAATTAATCCATCAGACTAAAATTTCAATCACTTAATTGCTTTTCAGTCACTTAATTGCTTTTCTGATTCTATCTGCTTTTTCATAATCAAAAAATATTTTTATCCATAATTTTTATCCTGGATTGTACAAGTGAAATATGAGAAAAACAGCAGGTAAAGGTTTAAGCTCCAAAACTGTAGCAACAGAATAGTTCTTTTCCTCATGCTATCTTGTAATCGTCATATCTGAACGTATTCAAGGATATACAATACAGTACAAATCACTTAGAACTGTATATCCTTAGAATTGTACATCACTGAATGGTGTGTTCTGTCAAACAAAGTATGAATTAACAATTGTAAAGAAACCATTGCATTAATCCTTTTTATGAGACTGAATAAAAAAAATACAAAAGGAAAAGTGAAACATTCTATTGGCTTAATTCTTCTCTCTTTTTAGCACATTTTACATTAGAATAACTCCAATGACCTCCCTGGTTTAGGCCTTATAATAAGTTATCTAAGTTGGAGGCATACATACATACATACTGGAGGCATACACAAGCACACTAGGGAACACAAATAATGAGGGTGGGAGGGGAGAATTCTGTCCATTTGAATCCTAGAAATGAGAACCAGACTCATCAGTCAAGTAGCAGGAAGGACTGTAGTTCAGTTTCCACTGACCCAGACAGTTTGTAACAATTTCCACAGCAGAGGATAACTGCCTGATTGATAGACTGAAGGAGATAAGATATAAACACACTCTCAAAAGAGCTCAAATAAAATGCTGTGCAAATATCCTGAGAATCAAAATCAAGCCCATAGCTTGAAGAGCTCTAATCTTACATAGAGACAGGTATGAGAATACATTTGATGACCTTTCAAGGGTCTATTTCAGGGGTCAGCAACCCCCAGCATGTATGCCAAAGCATGGCACACAAGGCCATTTTGCTCGACACACCACAACTGGCCTGGGCTCTGGGCAGCTGCCACTGGCCATGGAGGCCAGGCTGCTCACAGAAGGAAGCTAGGAGGCTGCAAGCCCTGTTGCAAGCAGCCTGGGTTCTGTGGCAGGTAGCACCTGCCCAGAGCCCAAACCAAATGTGGCAGGCAGCCAGGAGGCTGAAAACGGCTGCACTGGGCTCTTGTGTCCTGGCCGGGCTCTGCGGTGGCGGTGGCTGCACATGCACCTTGGGGCACATGGTGGGGAAGGAGCTGGGGCAGCACAACCCTGTTCCCTCCCCCGCCATCTGCCTGAAGGCACGCATGCAACTGCTGCCATCAACAAGCCCGGCCGGGGCTCCGCAGTTCTCGCTACAGCTACTTGCCGCCTACCTGCAACCTGCTGTGAGCATCCTGGGCTCCATGGCAGGTGGCAACAGCCTGCCCAGAGCCTGGGCTGGCTGTGGCAGGCAGCCAGGAGGCTGCAAGCAGATGCACCAAGGTCTGCGGAGACCCAGCTCACCTCTTGCTGGTGGCAGGTGCACATGCACCTCCAGACCAATAATGGGGGACAGGCTAAAATTGCATTGCCCCATCCCCTTCCCCACCATGTACTCTGAGGTGTGAGTGCAGCCACCACTGACATGGAGCCTGCTGCCATGCAGCTTGCCTGCTACAAGCAGCCTGGGCTCTGTGATTTGGTGGCAGTTGCACATGCACCTCAGGCCTATCGTGGAAAAGGACCCAGGGCAGCACAACCCCAGCCCCTGCACTGCTGTCCACCCAGAGCTACCTGCGCACCCACTGCCAGGAACGAGGATTGGGCCCCTTGTGGCTCCCTCACCACCTGTCCTTGGCATGCCAAGTCAAGGCGTAGGTCAAAGTTAGAGTGTTTTTGGCACTCTGGCCAAAAATGTTGCCGACCCCTTGTCTAGTTTATTAAGGAAGTTTGCCCAAGTGAGAACCTGTCCTTCAGCATGAAGACACTGCTGCCCCTGACAAAGCCTTCCAGCAGGGAAAAGATACTGTGCCTGATGCTGGAAAATGTGTGTGTTCCCTATATAATTCTCTCTCAGCATCAGCTGTGTTTCCATATGATATACATAGGAAGGTTCTTAGTAGAGCAGAGCAGACTTTTTTCAGTTGACATCACTCAAATGTAAGACTGGTAAAATTTAGCCCATCTTGAATCTTAAAATAAAAAGATCTTTGGTTCTGAAGTGCTGAAATAAGGTTAGTTGTTGCCACCAAGATAGGTAGATTCAGAAGACACAGGCTACATTCCAATAGGAGTAGGATTATTATTTCTTCTCTCTCTTGATCTTCTAGATTGCCCTTCATAGAAGGGAGAAAGGAATAAAAAGGCATAAAATAGCTCTGAACCAGAAATGAAAAAGTGCTTGACTCCTGCTGATGAGTCTGTGTTTCACTGCACTATTCTGTTCCTGTCAGATTTTTTGTGATTTTTCCTGGGTTGAAGGCTGACAGAGCTAAATTAAATCCACAGTCCTAGGACTTTGACTAGATAAATGGAAAATTCCAGAAAAATGGTTTCCAAAACCTCCAATATAGGAGAAAAGGAGCATGGCACTTTACTATGAGTACAGAAATAAACATTTTAAGGAAAATCACTGAAATAAGTGTGTGTGTTTGCATATTGCCTAGAATGAGATTCCATGTTTGTTAGTACAACAGTTATGTTAAGAAACAAGTATTTTCAAGTCATTTGCAATGTTCAGAAACTGGAAAAGAGGCCTTAAGAAACTCAAGCCATGAGCCTAGATCAGTGAGCCCAAACTTAGAATATTCTCTTTTTTCTCTTTCATCACTTACCTAGGGGATAACTAGAACATCACAATCAATAAGGCATCACACAAGAAGGGGGAAAATAAAAAGCAACAAAACCTACAAAATAATTTTCTACAGAACACTCCTTCAGAGAACAGAGACAATTATTCAACTTTCACTTATTCACAAAATACATGAGAATGGCGATCAAATAAGCCTGAACTCAAGGATATGATAGAACTCCTCTATCCTGTAGTCTGGCAGGAAGCACTACCAAATCCATTGTGACAGTGGACCTAAAAGGCATCTTTCTCTACCAAGACTTGTCTAAAATGTTAATATTCACTTGGTATTACAGCTGCATCATGTTTATATCCAAGAAGTACATCCTTTATTTTTTAAATCTACTGCCATAAACTAAAAATTAGACCAAACTAAAATGTTAACCTGAACTAATTACAATGGGATATTCAGATTTGCACATACCACACAATTTGCTAGTAATCTTGCCTTCCCCATTAGAAACTGATGAGGCACAAGTAGACCTACCACCCTCTGTTCCACTTGCAATAGTCATGCAAAATAATTATTTTGCAAAAGGCAAGAAACACTACATCATCTACAATTCAAAGATTTAAAGACTCATTAGCTAAGAAGGTCTATACATAACTTATACTTCAGGCCTGCGATAACATTACAACAGATGGGGTAAATTATAATACTCAGCAGTTTACAGACCTTATTTAGCTGTATGAACACACAAAGTACAACCTGAGTGATTCCATGAAGCTCCTGAGAAGATGACTGTGAGAGTGGTAGTATTACTACTGCCATATAATAAAAAGGATAAAGATCATCTAGCTAAAATCAAACACAGACCTGACAGAGATCACGTTGGTGGAAAAAGTTCTTCCCTGCTATGTAATATTTGAGATCCAAAAGTTCAGTCCAAAGGTATGGAATCCTCTGAGATTAGTGGTACAGAGAGGAAAAAAAGCCCCCTTATGTACAATGGCTGGAGCAGCACACCGCAAGACCCACATCTAGTCATGGCACTTCATACAGCACTGATCTCCATAATTAGATTACTGCAACTGACAACTACAGACAGTTCATTTCCGGAGCACCTTCCATCCTATGAGCTAACTAAAGAAGAAATAAATAACGCGTGATCCTGTCATTAAAGATTGATCATAATACATTGACATAAAGGCAATGAACTGAGATTGCATTCTTTAAAGTTTTAAAATGCCATTTTCCCAGTTCTTTTAAAAAGGCAAATTTCCAAGCATAAAAAAGCAAATTGCAAGCTCCAGGGTCCTGTTTTGAAACACAAGCTTTTCTCATTAAAACAACTATTGTATTTATTTGTTGGTTGTTTTGGTTTTTTTTTTAACATAGGCAAAATAAAAGTATTCCCCTACTTCTAATCTCATTCAACCATCAGAAACAATGAACTGTTTTTTCCTGAAATTTTCAGAAACCCGGAGGCAGAAACCAGGCATGCAAAATTTCAGCCAGAAGAATTAAAATGTGGCACATATATAAACAAGTAAAAATAGGATCTTATAATGGAATGCACTGGGCACTCTTAACCATTGATGTCACTGCCAGCTGTACCTCGAATGAATGTCAGACCGGCTTGAGACAATACAACTCTACTTAACTCCAGTGATCTGAAATGTAGTACAGAACATCATACTGAAGTATGAGAAGAAGGAAAGTTGTTAAATTATGGAAGGAGTCAAGTAGCTAAACTACTTCTTGAAAGGTTTTTGTAGTTTAAAGAGTGCAAAGTTTTATCTATTTCCTTCCTGGGCTTCTTTATCATACTGTGACATGACCCCATGAAGGAGCTGCTCCATTAGGATGTTATTCCTTGCTTATTGTGAGGACTTCTTAGCTGGCTTCCCATGCCTCAGGAGATCTTATAATTAAACTTGGGTGCCAGATCTGAAAAACTCTGGATCATCTGATAAGATATTGAAATTAAATTCAGATAGAAAGGCCAAACAGACTGAATATTACAAAAGAAAGGAAAGAAAAGAAACGAGAAATATGTCTTTGAATATGCCTTATTGCTTTATTACTAGTTGAAAATCAGAGCTAAGGTGAGGGAAGAATTTTTTTCCTTATTCGAATTCACTGGAGAGGAGAAGATACCCTTCCCCTCCCTGCCAATCTTCTTGGTCCTCACAAATCACAACAAGACCCAACTGCCTAAGCTTGTTGTTGAAAACCAATCATTACAGCTGGAAATTGGAAGGTATTTTACAGCAGTTTCCTACAGGATGTTTATTCAAATGAACAAGCTTTAGAGAACCTACTAGATATTTTCAGCCACAGCACACAAACACACTTGCTTTTGGCTATCTAACAATGAAAACAGTCAAGTGGTTATAACTCAGAAAAAAGAACACATTTAGTAATTTATAATCATTAGAAGCAATTTAATTAAGGTAGTAAGCATTAACAACAAAGTCATTCAAATACTGATACAAGAAAAGTGTCATATTGTCCAGCAAGTTAGGATTAAAGGTTCTCTGGTTAAGTAGTTTAGACTCAAAATTTAGGTCTCTAAAAAGTTTCACATACATTTTTTGTCATTCCAATTCAATACATTAAGATTATGTGTTCCTATGTGGGGGATGTATAGTTTTTAGAAGATTCATATGCCGAAATCTCTAAATTTTTGACAATCACTGTGAAGAATCATTTCTGTATTAAGTTTCACAGATGTTACTGATTTTATGCTTACTAACCCTTCACTACAAGGTAAAGTAATATCCCCTGTGGCCCAAACGTATGAACGCTAGCAAACCAAGATAACCAAGAGGTCATCACTGTTTGTCTGTGAAGTTAAGAAACTGTACTCCCAAACCACAACCTAAGAACCATTTGAAGAAATATGTCTCTACTATAGAGGAAGTCTAGTTATTTGAATCTAGACCTTGGAGAATTCATAAGTCCAATTCTGACTGCCTTACTAATAGCTGTAGAGTGTTTTGTGTGACCCTGAGACACTCTGGTAGATACTTTCCTAAATCTTAATGTCTCATATTTAATTTGATATTAGTTATCAGCAAGTCTCATGTGACAAGAACAGTTAAATAAAATAAACAAAATCTCTTTCTCCTCTTCCAGTCCTTATATATAAAACTAGGGTGTTACACTGATTAGCAAAACCATTTTGGAATCTTCTGACTAATATGTAGGCTATTTTTTTTAATCTGGTAAAATAAAAGTTTTTCAAACATGGTAGATTTCTTGCAGTTACTGGTGTTATTTTCCACTATCCAAACTATTACAAGTTGTAAAGGTTTATCTTCAGAAAACAGTACAGCTCTTTCTTACTCTCATCCCATATAGAAACCCATTCCTGATAAAACACTCTTAGTTCATAAATATGATATTTATTATCCAGTAGAAAGCAACAACACTCAAGTTGATTTACCAAAGAATAATCATGCAGAAATTACCATACTAGCAGAGTCCTAAGGGGTCACAATCAATTTTCCTGTGGAAGCTGATAACACAAATTTCACCAACAATTTCACCCTTTTGATTTGCTCAGAATCAAAAGGGAAAAGAAAGAAAAAAAAAAAGCTTAAAATGTGAGTAGTAAACAGCACTCTTTCCCTTGCATCATACAATTAATATTACAAGTGTACTACACTTATATGCCTGCTGGAACATGGCATATTTTATTTAACTATGTAACATAAGACCAGTCCCAATTTGTTGCCCATGATTTACATCAGGAGTGTCAAACTCACCCGGCACCCAGGGCTGGATCTGGACCAAAGGCCTCATTGCGGCCCTGACCCAGTCCAGGGAATGGCAGCAGCGGCCACTGTGGTGGCAGCAACATAGCAACGCGTCCAGAGGTGATAAGGGATTTGGCAGTGGTGGGTCTGGATGTGGCAGAAGTTTGGGGCTGGCAGTGGGTCTGGAGGCAAGGGTCCAGCAGTGACAGGGATCCAGGCGCAGCTGCAGTATTGAGCCAAGGTCACCACTAACGGCCAAAGCCAGCAGGGACAAAAGGCCCTGCATTCTGTAGTAGTCCATGCCTCTCCATCTTCCAGTAACCCACTGGTACTCCAGCAGGCAAGAGAAGTCATGGACCAGATATATGACACCCCTCATTTACATCCTAAAAAATTCTGATTACCTGTATAAAAGTTAAGTGCTTAAGTAAATAGCATCTTTCAGACTTATTGTCTGCTTTGTAACTTAACTGTATCCTGTCTAACTGCATATTAGCTGTAACTATATGCGTCTACCTTGTAACTAGCTGTAACGATTTGATTTGGCCAGACAGTGAAGGGGAAGCAGCTGTCAAAAGACTGGTGTTAGAAGCTTTAAAAATGACAAGAGTCAGCAGCCTTCATTTTCAAGGCTTCAAATACTAGCTTCAAAACTGACCATTAAAAACCCTGAAAATGGGAAGAGGTATTCAGTTTTAGGGCTGCAAATACCTTAATACCAACAGTGCTAAGTACTTTACACAAAGAGACAGTAAGTGCATACTCCATGTAAGTATGCAATTATTTTTCAAACTGAGGCTCTGCACTTGAGCTGAGTACACTGTAAAATCATTTTACATTTACTGTATGGAGGCTCTTCTCTGTGACCTGGAAACAGACAAACTCAACAATGATGCCTCAGGAAAAAAAAATCTTTTGTGAAAGAAGCAGTATATAAAAAAACCACAGGAAAGTATTTGAAAGAATCATTTTTAGCGACACGTATATTCTATGTGGAGCCATCGTTGGGTTCAGTAACATTTCAGTGACAGATAAGTCTCCATGCTTTCTTTATGAACACCACTGATTTTCCTTTGTTTGTAATATCATCTTTGAATATTGACTTTTGGACCATGCAGAAACCATGAGAACCTCTTTCCATGTGCCTGAGTGACTCCACATGGAGAGTCAGGATAAAAAATAATATATCATCGAGTAGGGAGGCAGGCAATCCACTTTTAAATGGATCTGACAGCACTGTTTCCCATGGGGCTAAGGAACAGTGGTTACTAGCACTGCAGCATCCACTGCCAAGCTGTTCCTCAGCCTAAGATCATTAATATGCAGTCTACCACTCAGGATGTGCAGATCCTGAGAATTTACACCTCTAGCTTATGGTTTTCCCAGGTGTCCATTATCATGATATCCAAGCAAGTTCTGCAATAGCCAAAATCAAATTAGTTACACTGCCCTGGGTAAATAACAGCTGCAGAATCTTTTCAGAGGAGGTCAGCTAGTGCCAAAATTGCAGACAAACAGCTACTTCTACTGCACACCATTATGAGTATTACTCTCCAATGGCTCCCAAACACGAACCACTTGGGTAGCCAGAGAGATCACAAAGCATAGTAAGTTCCCATGGAAATCAAAGCTACCATGCTGAACATATTATATTTATCTATTAAATATATCTGTTTACCTCTAATTGTCCACAGCTTTATTGATGATAAATATTAAGTTGAACAAAAAAGCATTAGGTTGACAACTGATTTATTATAATCTGAGAGCTGTCACAGCACAGCTGTAAATTCTCTAACAGCATAATGGCCTTTAAAATACATTAAAATATCCCAAAATCTGCTGTATATTACAAATGCTGTAACTTAAATCAGAAGAAAACAAAGACATTCTAAATTAGAGATTCTAAAGTCTGAAATACACATTGCTGGATTTTAGCAAAAAGGAATTTTCTACTTTGTTTTTATATTAAAGATCCTTTAGTATCATTCCCTAGCAAGCCTATATATAGACATATGTTTTCTGTGAATAGCATAACTGCTTACCAATGAGGATTTCAATCTGTAAATTAATTCTGTATCAAACTACTACAGTTGGAATCATGATAAATGTATAAAGCAATCTAAGCCAGGCGTAGGCAAATACTGCCAGTGAGCCAGATCTGGCCTGGCGAGGGATTTATCCAGCCCACAGAAAGCCCCTGAGCCCTTCCTAGCCCAGGCACAGGGGGGCAATCGAGGCCATCGTGTGTGCAACTGATCCTGCTGTCCCAGGGCACACACTGGAAAGACTGATTTGTTTTTCTTCAGTTACAGCCTTCAAGTGTGCTACTCTACGAAATAGCAAACCACTTTCCAACCCATAGAGATGACATACCATATGTCACGGATTCACCCAAATGCAGAATTAATTTGAGGATACACTCCATGTCATACATAGATATTTTTCCAAACTAGATTTACTACTGTGGTGTTTGGTATGTATAAACAGCTAATGTTAAGCTATGTTTAGTTTCGTCATGCTGACATGCTCTTTTATATGAACATTTTTTTTGGTTTGACTTCTGTATTTTCTCACATGCCACACACTCCCCAATAAGATGCCTTGTTCTTTGAAAGGCAGAATGAAGAAGAAAAAGATTTTTTCAGAGTTATGGGTGCACACAGCAAGGACAGAACCTGATCTCCAGCTCACTCACCTTCCCTTTTCCTGCTCATGCAAACGCTACAGTAAACTGCAGGTTGATCAGGGCAGCCCCAGCTGGCAGAGGGTCCCAGGAGTCAGCCTTCTAGCCTGGAGCTGCTCTGGCCAGGCTCAGTGTGCTCTGGAACAACTGGCTGGGATGTGAGGATGCTTCAGTGTGGGGCTAGCCACGAGGCAGCCCCTGCACTGGGGCACCCTCGTGCACTGCTGCATATAAAGAGGGTCCGCAGCAGGGTTGTACTCATCTTTTTGCCCTGCTGCAGTGTTTATTAGTTGCCTGAGCCCTAATAGAGATAATTAGTCAACTAATAGACTAGCTAATTAGTCCACAGTAAATGTCTCGTGTAAATGCACTCAATAAAGGATAAGTGACACCTTCTCAAATATGCCTAAAGGAAAAAAAAGTGACTTCTTAGTGTTCAAGTTTTTCAAAGTTGAAATTTTAACGGTTTTCATTCATTGATATTAGATAATAGGTTAGATATTAGGAAGAACGTTCTCACTAGGAGGGTAGTAAAGCACTGGAACAGGCTACCTAGAGAGGCTGTGGAATTTCCAACCTTAGAAGCTTTTAAGACCCAGATAGACAAAGACTTGGCTGGGATAAGAATAATTGAGGATGGTGCTGCTTTGAGCAGGGGGTTGGACTAGATAACCTCCTGAAGTCCCTTCCAAGCCTAATTTTCTTTGCTTCTATAAAACCCTTTACAGCTGAATTATCAGCAGCCTTTGGCTGCTCTGCCAAAAACTGAAACTGCAGCTGCTGCTGAAGACTGGACTTCATGGGCAGATCTAGGATTTTGAAGAGAAATAAAAACTGTCTGCAGGGCTATGAAATAGGAGGAGAAATACCAGGAAGAGCTAAATTGCACATTCTTCAGCAAAATTGCTGAATAAACCATAGCATGATTAATGGAACATCAAGACCATTAAAAAGAAGATTGTGCCATTAATGTCCATTGAGCAAATAGCAGGGATCAGGCTGATTATAAGAAGCCATGAAGTCAATTGATTTCCTCAGTGCTGCCCAAATTGAAATGCCACTGCTACTATTCTGGGCAGAAAATCAACTTCCCTCCAGGGACCCCAATTTTGGAAGGCTATTTTTTTGAGAAAGAGTGCATATGTTGTACAAATATATGTAGTATTTTTGTATAAGTTGACTGAAGATGGGCATTAAGTTACCTGGTAGGATAGATGACCAGGGGTATTCATCTCCAGGCAATAGCTATTCACACTTCAGAAAAACCTTGTCTTGGCAGGGAGAGGGAGGCTTGTGTCCTCTCTTTCCATTTGGAAAACATGGTCACCCTACCCTGCCCAACAGTAAACTCCTAAAATTGGTAATGCATTACAATCAGCCAAGAAGATGGCAAATCTCTAAGTGTGTCTGAAGTAGAGGCCTCAAATAAGGACTGGTTACATTTTAAAGAAAAAAGCCTTTAACATAAAAATCCATATTCAGCAGATAAACACTTCAGAGCAAATTTAATGGAGAAATTATATTTTTTTGCTTTCTTGAATACAGTAAAGAACAGAGAGGGAAATATAATTAGAACTTTATCTGTCTGGAAGGAGAAATCATGCGCAAGGATATGTATACTTCTGCCTTCCTTTAATGTCATTTGTAAAGAAAATGTTGTAATTTTGTGAGAAAGATCACTTTACCTATCAGACCAGGCACCTATCTGGGGGAAAGAAACATTTGAAAAATACATATGGGAAAGAAACATTTGAAAAATACATACCCTCCCCAAAGTTTGAATAGAAAAATAAAAGTATTTAAGAGGCCCCTCCAGAGAGAAGACAAGGTCTAGGAACCCTTGGCCTTGGGGAGTTTATATAGCTCTCCAGAAAGAGAAAGCTGTGATAACCTCATGAGCTGGTGGGTTAATAATGAAACAGAGTGAGATTTTTTTTTCTCTGTTTTGCAGTCTTTATTCCAAATCCAATAGTTACTTTTTCTTGTATCATCTATCTTTTTGTGTAATAAATCTAGTAGTAGTAGTAGTAGTAAATTGCTGGGATTTTTTTCCTTCCTGATGGTCTGTGGGAAGAGTGATTTTCAGAACTTGTGACAATTGCAAATAACTGACCTCCACAGGAACAAGGATCCATGTAGTACCTTGCAAATCAAGGGTGTACATTCCATAAACTTCTATGCTCCTTTTACTGAAGATGCAAGGTCTGGTCAGAGGCTGGAGAGACCAAGATTTGCTTGTGTGAAGAGTTACCCAAAGAGCAAAATTTAACTTCCTACAAGCACACAGCAAAACAGTGGGGAAGAGGTTTGGGGCCATGGGTATAACCAGCATCACCAAGCAGATTGCCACGCATTATTGTAAATTAATCCTAGGGA
>NW_005841862.1:3056494-3061109 GCF_000455745.1 Alligator sinensis | reverse complement strand
AAAGATCAGTATGTATGGTTCTGGCATTGATCCACAAGACTTCATTTTATAGATCTGTCACTCATGAAACTTCCAACAAGATTAACTTCTCTTCAATACTTTCAAAGAAGTAATTAAGATAAAATTCCTTCTAGTTTATTCAGTGAAGTAGACTCAAATATGATAACAAGTAGGAAATAAAATTTCCAAATGTACAAGGTACAATTAATGAATGGCTTGTATAGAGTACATAAGGTGAACAGGTTTACTATTTACAATGAAGATCAAATGTCAAGTCTATATGATAATACACTGGTTTGTGAAACAGAAGAAACATAATTTCCTTTATTGATAGGCAGCTAAATGCATAGAACTGAAATTGCTGCAAGAAACAGAAAAGAAAATAACCAACAACAGTAAGGGCATTGCTACACTGATATTTGATTGACCTTGAGGGTTGCCATGAGTGATATGAACTACCCCTCCCTATCTACACTGTATCTCACAGCCCACAGCAAAGCTATCCATCTTGTATTTCCTATTCCTCAGGCAGAGCACTTCTACTGATTACTTGTTTCCCCTCCTATGCCTGGCTCTAATTATGGACAGTAAAAACAGGAATGACAAGGAGGAGCCAAAAGCCAGGAACAGAAAGCTGTGGGTTTGTTGGTGGGCTTTTTGCGCTGGAGGTCTGCAGCATCCAGGTATGTTACGAACACATTACAAGGAGGTAGAGAAACAACTGAAGCTCAGCAGAACTTCCAAAGTCAGACTGTGCTGCCACTGGAGGCTGGGCTTCAGAGTTCGCAGTAGTCACTGAGTAGGGTCTTGGAGGTGGGTCTTTGGATTAATCCTAACTGGAAGCATACATATCCCCCAAAAGTCTTTCCATATACTTTAATAGGCTTCAGCTCAGAATCTAAAAAGCCATTTCTCTTTGCACAGTAAATTCAGCTTCTTAATCTAATATTTATGCATTTATCAAGGTACTGAACTAGATGCACTTCTGCTTGGCTTCCCTGAGAATGGAGAGTACTAAACACCCTCCCTAAAAGGACTCAGTGCATTCCCCAATTGTGTCCTAAAAAATTCAATGCTGAACTGAATACTTAAAAAAATTTGGAACCTGGCAAGTCTCTAGCTTTAAGATATATTACAACAATTACCACTAGCATATTTTACAGCTTATCCATCTCTGTTGTTACTACTCATACTTCTATATTGACCGTCTTAAAACAACATTGAAGTAATCTATTAGAGCAAAAGCAACTGTGTCTCCTTCAGTTATGTTCTATTTCTTGAACTCAGTTTACAGATTTTCCAGTTATTTCTGGGGAAAGCTGGAATTAGTCCATCTGAATGAACTGCCGAATCCCAATGCACATTATTTTATAATATCTCTATAAAAAGCCATTATTCTTCATTGTAACCTACCCATTAAAATGATATTCACAGAAAATGATTTCCAGAAGAAAATAAGGCCTTGTAGACTGAGCTAATGTTAGTAAATTAAACTGGCGGCCAACCATCAATTTAAACCTTTTTTCATTTTAAGAGGTGCTTAAACTGGTATAGCTTGGTTTATATTGGTATGATTACATTCATGCTGGAAAGTTTGCACCAAAGTTAAAATGTTCAATATACATGTACAGACAAAGCCAAAGTCACTCTCTCAAAGCTTGCAAAAAGAAAAAAAAAGGGGGGAAAGGGGGCTCTCTCTTCTCTTTGTCTGCTAAAAAGACTAGATGACATAATGAACAAATGAAATATGTTGCCTAAAGATGTTAAATAGAAGATCAGAAGAAAGAGTAGGCCTTTTCTCAGGGCTTACCAAACTACCATTGGGTCAAAAACAAAAACAAAAAATCCACACCAAAAACGCATGTTTACCTTTAAGAGGCAAGGATTTTTATGGGCGCTATCTTTTATTGGACCAACTGTAAAGTTGGGAGGGACATGCAAATACATCCTCTACCTAATTAAACAACATAATATATTAGCCTCTCTTTTCTTTCTAAAAGGCAGCTCTGTATGCTCTGCATAAAGTTTCTCTTTTTGATTTCAGATATCACTTGTTTATGCTATTTCCTCTCAGTGCAGTTATACAAGTTACAAAATGAAGAGGAGTAAAGCACTGTTTTCAGACTGTTTGGATATAATCTCCAAGACACTTACTAACACATTAATATTGGCACTGGCTTGTAATTCTGTATTAGGAATACATTTGAAAGTACAAATGCATTCTCATCCCATGTATAGTCAAGAACTCTCTGCTTCTCTCTCCAGCTGACCTCCACAGCATCAGACACATGGAAGAAAGATATCTTCCACAAAGCACAGCAATGCTACAAATAGAAATACAGTCTTTCCAAACCATGATTTCTTGTTTCTTCTGCTGGGACTATGTCCCATTTGCTGACATTTTCTTGGCATATTACCACAGTTATAGGGAAGGTGGTTTGTCTCTATGTGCTTTAAGCGTTTCAACAAAACTCAACCTCAGAAGACTTTTTTTTTGAATGAGGTAAATGGGGGAAAAGAGGAGGCATAACTCTAAATGTAAAAGAGACAATCTTGCTAAAGATTTTAAAATAGTTACAGAAGATCAAAATGCAACTTGTATAAATACAAGATAGTGCATAGATGCTGGTGGGAGAATTCTCTATTTCCTCCTTAATTTGACACCACCTTAGACCATTTGTGTTGGTTGCATAACAAATTCCTTTTAACCCTCTAATATTAGCAGAATCCCACAGCAACATAGTCCTTTGTAGGGCAGTGATTCTCAAGCAGAATGCCACAGCACCCCAGAGTGAAGCAAAATCCTTCCAAGGGTGCCGTGACACCTGGCCCCAGTGCCAGGAGGTTAGTAATCACTCCTCTTTCACAGCACTGGGTACCAGCATCCCACAGACAAGTGGGAAGTACCTGTGGCTGTTCCCCACCCCATGGAAGCAGCCACATCAGACCCTGTGCTCCCAGCGGTGTGCTGTACTGTGCAACATGTGCATGAGCAGAGACAGACATGGGGCTGTGGGGCTACACTTTTTAGCCTGGCTTGTCCCATGCTTCCCCTCCTCCCTATGTTTGCAGAGCTACCAGAAGAGGCCACAAGTACGTGTGGCTCTTGTCACCAGCATTATCCCTGAAGGAGAAGCACTTGTCTCCTCTGGTACAGACCAGGGGCTGGGACGGGGCTGATGGTAAAAAAAGTAAAGGCAGAGGGGTGTGAAGGCCTGACCCTTCCACTTTCTCCTGGCACAAGCTACTTTCTAGCTTAGTGGTTCTCAGCCAGAGTACCCCTAAATTCTGAAAAATTATGAAGGGGTACCTTGAGGCTAGACAAAGGTTAAGGACAGAGCTTGCCATGTCAGCAGTTAAAGCTTCCTGGTGTAATAGTACTGTGGAAGAGGAGATGGACTGAGGAAAAAAAACCAAAACATTAAAAAAGCTTTTATCCACCTCTAAAGTGCCAAAAATTTCCAACCTTTTCACTGTAACAAAAGACAATTATTTGGGGCATTCGTTTCTCTTCTGTCTTTCTCATTTAAGAAATATTTAACTTTTATATGGCTATGGATGTTTCCAATTCCTGCCCTCAAACACTGGGGGAAACACTGAATTTTTAAAAGATTACTTTAGGTCAGCAGTCCCTTGAGATGGAGGTTAGTTTTCCAGTATATAAGAGAATCACTGGCGAGTCTGGAGATGGCAGAAGAGGACAATCCGAGATCTGCATGGCCGACTACAGATCAGGCAAGAAGAGGAAAGTTAGTCTTGGTAATGTCGAATCACAGCTTTTACCCTTTGTCTCACTTGTCTGGGTAGCTCCAAAGTGAGGTGAGTTTGCTCACAACAACTGATGCCTTGTTGTACACATCGCAGTACCACTGGAAGTGATTCATTGCTTGAGTTTAGTATGGATTGATGTTAATAATACATTTCTTCAAGATTAGCTCTCAAGGTATCCTTGAGTCTCTTCTTTTGTCCAGCTCTGGAGTGGTAACCATCAGTGGCATGGGAGTACAGGACCCCTTTCAGGAGCTGCTTGTCAGGCATCCTTATGACATGACCCTGTCCAATGGAGCTGGTGCTGTATAAACACAGCTTCAGTGCTAGCAGAGTTTGCTCAGCCAGAATACTGGTGTTCATTCTTCTGTCCACTGAACTGATATGGAGGATTTTCTCAAGACATCACCGATAATAACATTTCAGAGCTCTCAGGTGCTTCCAGCGTAATCCAAGTTTCAACTCTCTGATACATCATCCATATTTTAGATATATTTTAAAGATATCAAGACAAATCCCCAGCCAAATGTAGGATCTGGACAAATCCCCAGCCAAATGTAGGTCCGTTCCCCCCTGCCCCGCCCTTTTTTTTCCATGTTCAAGTAAAAATAAATTTTGCTTCAACTTATGTTTCTTTAGGCAAAGTCAGTCTAAAGTCTTAGTTAAAATAATGGAAATTGTGGCATAGTAATCTCTATGGGCCAGATTCCAGCTATCTGGAGTGTCAATGCATTTTATGCACCTAAGTGTGATTCTGTGCCACCTTGCTCAAGTCCCTGAAAAACTGTAAATACAAAAGGTAGATGGGGTCTTCCTCCTCCTTACTGCTTTTTTGACACACAGTCTT
>NW_005841862.1:3054523-3056396 GCF_000455745.1 Alligator sinensis | reverse complement strand
GGGGGTGTGAGGGGGGGGCGGCCGGGTCGGGCTTGGCTTATACTGTGGCTGGGTGGAAGGAAGAAGCGGCAGTGGCAGCCACCAAGTCCTAGCATCAGCTCGCCTCAGATCAGACCTGGGTCATTCTGTCCCACCATCACAAAAACATTGCCAACTAGTGATTTTAAGGGTAAGATTACAATGTTACAAAAGCAACTGCATTCACAGATTTTTAGTACTTGAAGACACTGGAACTAAATCGCACATGGGCACCAAACCCACTTAGACACCCAATAGATGGAATCTGGCCCCTTACACTCCTGTAATGTCTGTTTCCATTTACAGTAGCCTCACTTGGATTAGACCTGGTTTGATCAAAGCTAACTATCCTGTGGTTATAGCAGGTTTCTCCATGCAGTGCTAAATGTGGGGCGAGAAGTAAAACAAAAAAAGAAAGAGAGACTCTCTTAGCTCTACTATCACTATGCTGTATAGTTCTGGCATTGAAGAGACCTTCCATGGAATTCAGGTAAAAATGAGCATAAGAATATGCAGCATTGATTTACAACCTTCAAAATGGGAAGCTGTACCCATTCTGTAGAGTGACTGCAGACTGATTCCACTATGGGCAACATCACTTAATAAAATGAACATAAATTATAAGTGAAGTCTCACACAAGCACATCTGCTGCCAAAATTATCTTTAGGAATTGCTGGTAGCTAAATAAGCACTGAGAAGATGGGAGAAAAGAAGCAACCTAAGCAGGATTTAATTACTTCTATCAAGTGAACCGAACCTGTAGGCCCAAACTGGGAGAATTTGTGTTACAGAAGCTCCCGTTATAGCCAAGAAAATGATGGAAGAAAGGAAGATGCATTCTCACCCCTAATACATGTTGCAAGTGAACTCTGACTGTGTTGCTTCTCTAGAGTAGTAATGCACAGCAGGCCCGATTCTTCATGATCACATGATCGAAATACTTTATTTCTGTACTTGTCTCTCCCCTCCACCTCCAATTTTACACCAAAGGCACCATACCATTGCAGCACCCTTTTTAAATTGTGGATCCAACAATGAAGTTTTGTGAAATTCATTTATTAGGTAACAATAAAGAGACAGAGAGATTAATTTAAGAACACCTTCACCATGCGTCTGTCTATAGCATCAGAACATTTTTGGTGGAAGGACAAGGAAGAGCACAAAAGAGGGGAGACGCATGCTTTCACACAAAACAAAAGATGAAACAACAGTAATACTTGTTAGTCTTTATTTTGATTGACCTTTTCATTGAGGCAGCAGCATGTTCTCTTTAGATCATTTCCAATTACCACAATAATCTGTTAATAACAACAGGGAAGTCAGAGTAAGAAAATACATACATATTACAATGCCAGGAACTCCATATTAAATCTACTTTACCCTTCATTTTAAAAGTGATATCCCTTTTATATAAACAAAGTTACATAATACATGAGCGAAGCAAGCCCAAGAAAGGAGGCAGATGCATCTTCTCCAGTATTCAGTGGCAGATATATGGTTAGTGGGGCCCTGTGATCCAAGCAGGGTGCAGGGCCCCACTTCCCACGCCACGGCATGTTTGTGGGGGAATTATCGTGGCACACCAGCCATGGGGGAGGGGTGGTGGCCGGAATTTCCAGCCGGAACGACTGAAGAAGCCCACAGCCTGCTGGGCAGGAGACAGGGCCACAAACAAAATGCAGGAGGCTCTCTGGTGGCAGCAGCAGTGGCTGTGGTGGGGCCCCCTGTAATTAGGGGCCTGCTGCCACTGCACAGTTTATTTCACAGTAAATCTGCCACTGCCAGTATTACTTCACTTTCACAACATAGATGCAATATTCTGTAATCTATCTGACAAGGTTGTATATAGAATAA
>NW_005841862.1:3047277-3054492 GCF_000455745.1 Alligator sinensis | reverse complement strand
TCCCTACACCTCTGTTTATACATCCAAGGTTCCCATTTGCCCTTTACACCATGGACTACAGCTGGGATCTCACAGTCGGTTGCTTGTTTACTGTGACTCCTAAATCCTTTTCACAGTCACTGCTTTCCAGGATACAGTCTCTGCTTCTCCAAGTATGGCCTACACTCCTTTTTCCATCATGTATAGCACTGTATCGGGCTATAATAAAATGCATTTTCTTTGAGTGGACTCAGTTCAAATTATCCAGATTGCTTCATATGACTCACCTGTCCTCATCACTGTCTGTCAACCTTTGTATCAACCAAAAATTTTATTAAAAAATCTTTGACAAAAATATTGGGAGCATCAAGCCCATTGTCAGTCTCTCTAGAAGTACAATAGAGACAAATCCATCTCATGATAATTTCCCAGAACTACCTGATGAGATGTCAGGTAGCCAGCTCTTAACTCATTTTGTGGGCTTTATGGATACTGAATAATGCTAATGTTTTTATATCACAGGACACCATGTGATCTTAAGTAAAATACAAAAGTTTGCAAATATTTAATTATTTAAAAAAAAAAAAAATGAAAAAGCACAATCAGTCTTTAAAGCCACAGGATTTCCTGGGGTTGTGTCATTTGCCATGCAGACAAATAATCAGTTAAGTGTGACTTCCTATGACAAACCAAGAGGAAACCAAAAGGAACTTACTCATTCGAAAATAGGCACCATATAAAGAAAAGTATGCTCAAGTGATAGCAAGGACTGTAAATATTCCACAGCACTAAAGCATTCTTTTGAGAGACTTAATTTTCCACTTTCATCAAAATGCATCAGACAATGAACTAGTGAGAAAATAGCTATGAGGCACACACTGCATCTGCGATTTGTTTTATTGAGGCCTCCTATACATGTTACAGGTATTGTGCAATTAACTGATTAACTGTGCAATTAACTGAAACCAGCTGCATGTGCAAAGTACCTATCACACCATAAAAGTCCAACCAGCGATAAAGCTAGACCCCAGAAATGTGTACTAACTTTATAGCTGGTTGGTATCCAGCTTTAATTTTCACATGTAGCAGGGTCTCCCCTGTGATTGGGAGCCCTGTCAGCTCATCAGGCTCCCAGCTACAGGGGTGCACCATGCCACAGGGGAAGCTGCAGACTCTGGGTGCTGGCAGCATCTTGCAGGGGGTGGGAGAATGTGGCTGCCATGGTCCCCCAGTCTTGGGAGTTTTACCCCCCCACCACAAGGCTGGGAGACTGATCTCCCACCTCCAAAGACATCACATACAACCCTGGGGCTGGGAGACCATGGCAGCTGTCTCCCCCAACTCTGGGAGTATTTGTGCCCCTGTGGCTGGGATCCCCTCAGCTGAGGAGGCTCCCAGCCACAGAAGCTTGGTTTTTGCAAGTGCGGTGGGAGCCCAGGATCGGGCTCCCCCTGTACTGAGAAAAAAGTGCGACAGGATCTAGTTGCGATGGATGCATGGAGTGGCAGGAGACGCGATTGTGTGGAGTGCACATTAGATCCCATTGCACCTTTACCTGCATGTGTAGAGGGGCCCTAAGCGTGACATTTGCAAGTCATGAAGTGTAATAAAATATTCAGAAAGTTGTTTATTCCTGAAGTGCCATTCCATTTTCTAAATTCTGAAACACATGATTTTACTACAACGTAATTTGCAACTGGAGGATGTTCTGGTGATTCATTTTATGCAAATTGTTTTATAACGACTCATCTGCCAATGTTGATTGTGAATGCAGATAAGGATGTGTATATTCTGACTGTCTATACTAGCATTTTTCTTGAAATGTCTGCCTGTTGTATAAATACCAGCGCAAGTCCACTACTCACTGTACTGATAGCCTGGTCACTGGTATTTTAATCAGTGTTATTTGGACCTGCTTAGAACTCCCTGCTTAGAATTAGACCCTATTTGAATTTAAAAGGGTCATTTTTCCAAGCTTAAAGCAACCATCTGCGTAACAGCTGAGGAACATAAAGTGAGAAGAGTTAATTAAAAGTACCAGTTTTCAAGGAAATCCTAATGGATGCCCAGTATAATTCTATAAACAAAGAGAAGAAAAAGTTACGTTGAATAAAGTTCTGGTTAAATTAGATGAGAAAACACTGATAAACACTGAAAAAAGGGGAAGATAACAGGCAATGAATACAAACTACAAATTAAAAAAAAACGTAGGCAACTGATAAGGAAATCTAAAAGAATCAATAAAATATTAATGACCAACAGAATGAAATACAATAAAAAGCCATTTTAAAACATATTAAGAACAACCCCCCCCACTCTATTTCAAGTACAAGTCCAATATTAGTGGGCATAAATATTGCCAATCCATGTTTTCATGGAAAGCAGGTCTTGTCAATTAAACCTGTTTTTTTTCTTTTTTTTGTATTAAAATAAGTATATAGATATATTTTACTTGGCTTTCTCCATTAATTTGATTTATTAATACATATCTTTAATTTACAAACTCCTATTATCCAGAATTTAACACAAATTTAGATTAAAGCATGTCTGTTAAAAAGAGATTTATGTGCTGGGAAAAATTCTATCACATGTATACAGGAGGTCCCTTCTGGCCTTACAGGCATCTTTATTGTAGCAAGTTAGACAGAGAACGCCTCAGATGCCTGTAAAGTAAAAAAAAATCCTGACAATGAGATGTATTTAGGTGTAAAACCCATCACTTGGATCTTCTAAAATTAGACAATAGGAAAAATTAATCAAATATTCCAGTACTGAAAACATACCATATAGAACAAATTTAGATTTTCCTGGGAAATGACCTTAAAAATCTTAAAAGACCTTACTTCTAGGATTATATAACAGCAAAACAAGGGTATAAGACAGATTTGTTGCCAGGATAATATCAATTTCTAAAACTTGGTTTAAATTTGGACCAAATTAATATATTCACGTGAGTATCCCTATACAAATAACCAGTGTATACTTGGACATGTAAATCAAGGATGATTTGGCACTTGAAAACCTGGAAGAGGACAATGTGAACATCAAGTGGGTTAGATATTCACATTGACCTCTTTTGGGTTAGTCATCCTTTTCATCTGAAAGATTCACAGTCATCAACAAATTTAATTTCTGCTCTATTACATTACACTCCTTAAATGGAAGTTTATAGAGAAAGTGGCTCTAAAACTACTCCGTCTGAGGAATCTCATATTAAAGCATAAGTATGAACTGGAATTTATGAAAATACAACCAGGATTAAATATTTTGCTAATGCTGCTGCTTGGCATATTGTGGTTGCTACAGCAGTATAAGACATTCACACAAGAATGAGAGTCAACTTACAAACAAAGAAGAAAAGAAGCAGATAGATACGGAAGGACAGAACATACAAATAAATTTAAATACATTCCTCCAGGAACCTTGTACCTGACACTTTACAATACAGAAAAGGAACAGGCACCATAACTGGTTCTTTATTAGAACATGTCTAAACTTGTTTCTTGTTGCAGATTAATTTGTATTTTTTTGCACTATAGTGCCTTACACCCACAACATTTTTATTGAAAACCCTCTGACAAGGTAACATGAATTATGAAATACACTTTGCAAGTGAGTTTAAGGAGATGCAAAATGAGTTTATCCCCAACAGAGTGGGTGTGGATGCAGCCTCATCCCAAAATAATTATAGCATAGCTGCTGTGTCATCCTACTGATATTCCACAATGCTGCACTGGCTGCTGCAGGTAGGCCCATCTGTTTACCCATGTACCCTCTACTGCTCTAAGGTCATCCTGCCCAAACGTCAGCTCCCTGTGTAAAAGCTGGTTTGCAGCAAGGTGAGTTCTCTTGTGACCCTGGCCCAAGAGGAGTTCACAGACTTGTGTCACACACCTGATTATTCAGCAGTCCTACCTTGTAATTGAGCATGGTACCATGCTGAGATCCTAGATTCACTGGTCTCAAGGGAGAAACACATGTACAGCCCCAACTGAATAGCAGTAATTTACACAAGTTTAGAGGTGGGTATGACAATAAATGCAGGTAGAGGGGTGGGGGGGGCAACACAGCTGGGACTGAAACTAGAGCTGCAATAAGGTAAAGAGCTCTACAATGGATGAAGAACTTAAAAATACCAAAAACTTTTAGAAGAGCTCACAGAGTCTGAAGCTTACTCCAAGGGGTTGGATCATCTATGTACAAACTATCACCACTCAGCTAATTAATTCTGTGAATTCATTCATTAATCTTGGTATTTAGGATCTTGTCAGCTGATGAAAACTAAGGCAGATGTACCTGGAGAAATCCAGAATCAGCTCTCAAATACATCCAGAGGCATAGATAGACTCAACATTTGGGGGGGAAGCTACTTCCTTCCAGCATTGTAAGATTTATTAAATGCAACTCTGTGGGGGATATAAACAACTTAAATTCAGGTACTTAAATCTTCACCTTCTGATCTTTTAACGTCCTCCACCATGGCTCAAAAATCACAACCATGCTGGAGAGTATATGTGCTCTATTTCAAAATAGTCACCCCTTTAAGCTTGCTGGTTGCTTCATCAAATGCTCCTCTGTGGTATTTATTGTTCTCTCCCCTATTTCGTCAATACCCTTCCACTGTCAATCCCTTCCCTTACAACCAAGAAAATGACACCACAGAAGTTAACAAGGAAACAGCTTGAAGGAAAGGCGCTTTATTGCAGTGGCAGATGTGTTCCGATAAAGACCTACTTCATCCTATGTCTAACTGATCTGCATTGCTAACATAAGCCTTTGCACAACAATGATTCCAACAGGCCTTTGTGAAATATTCTTAAATGCTCTTACAGTTCCCCGCATCTTTCTTCTCCAGCCAAAATAACATCAATCATCATCAACATAATACTGTGCAGAATTTCAAATACATAAAACCACTTATGAACTAACAATGTTCAGAGGTAGCTAGTTGTGTTAGTCTAAAGTCATGTTCAGTTAGTCTTTGCTGCAGACCTCCCCTGACATGAGACTCCTTTCCGATATCAGTGGTCCAACAGTTGTGGTTTGTATCACCTTGCGGTGATCAAACATCACAATTTATTGTGGTAGTTGTCTGTCCAAGACCTTCCTAGGAAAGGGGATGGAGTCAGCCCTCTTATCTTCACTGCTTCTGGAATGTGTGTTTGGTGCATAAGTCCATCTGGGAGACATCTTCTGCTACCTCTTGCATTATTGCTGCTGTTTGTGACTACTGTTCCCTATTCTAGACATGCACAGCATCCTTTTAAAATGCTCAGAGCTCCTGAGATCCCAAACATACTGAACTTTTTTGTTTTCTCTCATCTGTCTCTCTATACATCCGTAATTCCCAATTATGCTGACATGAGTTATTCTAAGCGCAGACATTCTGGTTTTCAGTTTCCAGTTAAACAAAGTTATCAGGTGACAACCCATGCTTGAACAGCACCTTTTTATAAATGAGTGGTTCTAAAAATGGATCAGACTCCACAACGCTTTTCAGTAGGGGCTTTATTATTCTGATGCCATTTTCCATCATCCTATAGTTCAGGGATAATGGAAACTAGCAGTTATGTGTCTAAATGAGTACTTCATTGAAAAGTTAAAATTCATGCCAACTAGACCATGGCCTTTGACACATGATATTACATTTCAGGTAAGTAATGTCAAACAAAAATAGATTTAACATGCATGAGTACCTGTTAAGCTGTACTGTCTTCTAGTAAGTCTATCTTAAGGAAATGAGAAAGAGAAGTATATAGTTTTCCAGCCAACATAAAC
Organism: Alligator sinensis; assembly: GCF_000455745.1. Lineage (NCBI taxonomy): Eukaryota > Metazoa > Chordata > Crocodylia > Alligatoridae > Alligator > Alligator sinensis. Next base: position 3,048,735 of record NW_005841862.1, on the reverse strand, counting down.
ACAGCTATGCCTATGTTGCTGGAAAGGACTGGGGACTGTGGGGAGAGGAGGGGATTGTTTTTCCTGTGCTGCCAGTATGGGCTCCTTCATTTGACTCTGTCTGTATTTTTGGCATATGTGACAAGCTACATGCCAAACAGCTTGTGGCTTGTGTCAGGCCAGTATCCACCCTCCATAAGCTTCAGTATGCACCAGGTGACTTCCTGAGCATGGCAAATTCTAATGATTTTGTTAAGAATTCACTTTGGTTCTTCTGGCTTCTTTTGGTTTCTCTCCAACTGTTTTGTTCAAACTGTACTCATGACCTGGTTTCAAAATTGCAAAACTAGCCTCATCAGCTTAAATAATTCATAACATCTTGTAGTGTTTTCATCTTCTTTTTGTGTTATTTAAAAATCACATTGCTCAAATATTTCATTTATGCAGAGTGTGATATTCCTCAAATTTATTCAATAAGATTTGATAGCTAGTCTCCTCTGCCTGAGTTAACTGAAACCTATTAAAAACACAAAGTGCTGGACAATCAATTAATATCTGAAGTCAGGCTACCTTCTACCTGTTTTCCTTTTGCGCTAGCTCTTGTTGCTTGCAGGTACAGAACAAAGCACTGTTTAAATCTTCTCCAGTTATTGTCCATGCTTCCAGAGACTTTCAATGCTAGTGGCGCTATTAACTATGCCACTCTTTCACACTGGGGATTTTCATTGTTTTACTCCAAACTTTTAAGTGCTATTCAGAAATCACTGAGAGCCAAAAGGTCTGGGAAAAGCTCTGCTACATTCCATATTGTTTGAGTCTTAATAAATCAACACTAACAGGATCCTCTGCACAAAATGAATGGTTACAGTAGTTCTTGCAAGAGCCTCTTAAAAGTTCCTCAGAACAGATATACGACGGGGGGGAAAGCACTAGAATCATTTGTATGGCTCAGTTTCCTTAAAGCACTAAGGAGGCAACATGGTATATTAGAAGATAAATCACCCGCCTAACAGCAGACCAACATTTAAAAGTCAAAGATGTTCTTGGCACTTTAATGACTTCGCCATCCTTTGGATTACTGAAAAATTCTATGCGTTTTTGCAGGACACGTTATGCTGATCTATAGCTGTTGGATATGAAAACTTTAGCCACTGGCAGACTTGCAGTCTGGCACAGCGGTTACCCAGCAATGTAGCTCTCTTGGCCCTGCCTATAGAGAGTCTGCAATTCCCTTCCACCTATACACTAATTCTAGGGGCACCATCCTGGACAGCAGCATAGCATCTCTCTCCAGTTTGCCCACTGTCTTTCTAAAGAAAATCTTCTCCTGCCTTCTTGTGAAGATTCCACCAAAGTAAGGATGGTCTGCCAAGTTGCCTTGCCTGCCTCCACTGCATCCCCTTCGAGTAACACACTCTGAACATCCACAGCCCACCTGATGTTGACTAAACCTTTCCCATGATACCACAAATACCACCT
>NW_005841862.1:3029065-3047246 GCF_000455745.1 Alligator sinensis | reverse complement strand
TTCCCACTAAAGGCACAGGGGTCCCATGCAAATAGGGAAGAGGTCACAAACTGTAAAAGTGTTTGGCTATCTCTAAACTTATACACAAGACTGGGAAAGCCCTGGGGGGAAAGCAACATTTTATCACTCTCAGCAAAGGGGCTACAAATTGGACAATAACTAGTTGCCTTTTTTTTTTTTTTTTTTTTTTTAAGTAGCACCTCAGGCATTGTGACAATCACAGGTGGAGTGCTAATGCTAAGTTCTTAAATGACAGAGAAATGGCCAGCACACCAAAAACATAGCTGCTCAGATGATGGAAAGGCAAACAATCCTGCAGGATCACATGGCCTTGAAAGCACAAGCTTGTCAGCAATTTTTTAAGGCTTTTAAATGGCTTTTAACTTTGGTCAGAGTTGCATGTATTTAGGAATTTACTCAGTCTGACTTACTGCACACAGAATTGAACTTCAGGTACTCATCTGTACTGCTAGTAAGTAGTACTTACAATACCAAAAAATATTACTCTTGAACTAGGATACCATTTTGTTAGGGACCAACTCAGAAGACAAGTCCTGCCTCAAAGAGTTTTATTATAAAAACAATGGGCCTTTCTAGATGAGCTCGGGGTGGGGATGAAGGGGGGGAAGGGAGCACTGTAATTACCCTCAACACCTTTAAAAGGATATGTAAAATTCTTACCACTGGCTGAAAAATAGCCTGCAAGCTGTAGTGTACCTGTATTCTAGTCCCCTGGCTGGAGAGCTACACAGGTTGTGAAACACTGGTCTAGTACGATTCTGTAATGACTTGGGATGTAGTTGACTAGTTCCTTCTCCCTGTGCAAGTATCCAGGAATAAAGTTTCATAAGCCATGGAAACAGAGGGTAACCTGAGTCTCCCAGAATGGTTTGAGGCACACCAATGACATCAATGTCCTCTGTTACTGCTGGAGCAAAAGTTCAATGTCTCATTGCAGAAACAGCTCAGAATTTCCAGTCCTGGAACATAAATCCTTTCAGACCACTCACATTAATATCAATTATACTTCTGTGGTGATCAACTTTGCTTTCAAGCACCATTTTGCAAACAGCTTTCTGTTGACAATTTCAAAGCCTGGTATGTCAGATGAAGTGAAGTGCACAGACAACATCAGTCACCACAATGCAGTTTCAGGACCCTAACTTGTGTAAACCCATTAATAACATCCTATGGATTGTCTAGCCTTATGACCTGGGAGGGATGTCAGCTTCCTGGTAGCAAGACATATCTCCATTAGACAGCTGATCTAATACCACCAAAGTGCTTTCTGACTGAGGCTAAGGAATTGGGGATGATAAGATTCCTTACACACTTTTGCATGCAGAGGGAAGCTCCTGGGCAAATTATTGGCTGATGCAAACTTCTGCACAGATTTCTAGGAAAATGGCTGGACATCTTGTAGCTCTCTCACCATTATTAGCCATCTGCACTCTCCTTTCCACTTGTCTGTGCTAGATGGCCAATCCTAACAGCAACAGTCCACTGTGTAAAGCTTCTCCAGGAAAAGACTGAGAAGTGTCCAGACCGCCTCCATGTTCTCTTCCTTATCACCCAGCTTAAGTCATTGCATGACTTTAGATATACCTGGAGTACCTTATTTATACCTGTAATCTCTAGAAGACTGCATTACCGATAATTGTATCCTCCAATGCTGCCTGACTGTGCTCTGAAAATAGCACTGGCTCACAAAGAAAGATGGATAATGAGTTGAAGCAGGAGAAGGAACAGAGTCATGTACTTTCATGCCCCTTATTCGATGCCTTTCAGTGGGTATCAAACAAACCCCTATGAGGAGAGACTGAGGGACCTAGATCTCTTCAGCCTGCGCAAGAGAAGGCTAAGAGGTGATCTTGCGGCTGCCTATAAATTCATCAGGGGAGGGCAGCAGGGAATAGGAGATGCTCTGTTTACTAGGGCACCCCCTGGAGTGACAAGGAACAATAGCCACAAATTGACAGAAAGCAGATTCAAGTTGGACATTAGAAAGAATTTCACAGTAAGGGTTACCAGAATCTGGAATGGGTTTCCAAGGAAGGTGGTGCTCTCTCCCACCTTGGGGGTCTTCAAGAGGAGACTGGACAAGCACCTAGTGCTTTCCTATCCAGGGCAGGGGGTTGGACTCGATGACCTACCGAGGTCCCTTCTGACCCTAACATCTATGAAACTATGAAAAAAAAGCAGAGCACAAGACGTGCACAGTGGTAGACCACTGAATCCTAGGATATCTGATCAGAATGCTGAGATCTTATTTTGACATGTGGCAATGATGGGTGTCCATAGTGATAAGAAGAGAAAGCACTTTAAACACAGGGCAGGTTGTGAAGTAACAGTTGTTGTAGACCATGTAATGCAGTTACATAAAAGCTGCAACAATTTTAAGTGTAGAGATGACTGTAGCTGGCAAAATTTCTTCTTGACCAGAGCACATTCACCTTTACTAAATGATCAGAGTTATAAACACTGTTAAGACCACCAGCATAATGACAATCTGAGCAGCAATTACTACTACTGGAAATGTGACGTTCATAGCTAAAATAGCACATACTATGGGATAAGTAAACAAAGCCACACGAGCATTACATTATTTTCATCATACAGTTTATAATGAAGACTTAAAAAAAATTAGGAGGGGTGTGTGTCTATTAACTATAAAGTACAACCAGCCTGCACAACTCCAATCCAATTTCACAGTTCATTACCTACAACAGGTGTCTGTATCAACAGGCTTCAACCCGTGTCAGGTGGACTTTCTACACAGCAATGAATGCTGCACCAAAATTTAATTTAAAATACAAAAAATGGACTTAAAATGCACATAAATAGTGTACCGTTCTGCCAAATGGAAAACATGCCTTAATTAACTTAAAGCCCACTTTATCAATTAATTGCTACATAAGGAAAACCCATTACTGTGAGATGCATATGTTTTTTTAAATTATCCACATGAACTAATGGAAACTGATTAGCTAAGTGAACATAACATGTAATCATTACCTCTGAGTAGATGTCCAGAGTAGATTTACACTATGTTGAATATGCAAGGGCAATACAAACAGCAACACACCTGCCAAGTCCTCCTTGCCAATCATTTTGCAACATGATGTATTCAATTCAAGACCTCGTCTGAACTGAGACAAACTAGGCCAAGGGACACTACCCTCTGGCCAACTAAAGCACACTGCCAGGCTCTAAAGTCCCCATCTATGTTTTCCTTTGGCAAAAAAATGAAATAAAATAAAAAATAAAGGATACAATAAGGAATTTCAAGAAAGAAAGGGTAGAAAGGGGCTGGTGAAAATACTTCACTGTCAAGGAAAAACTAGATGACCTAATCCTAATAGAATTAAAAAAATTAAAAAGGCCTATGATTCCAGGAAAATGAAAGCGTTGTTAAGATAAGTAACATTTCCATGAGTGGGGATGGGGAGATATAAATGCAGACTCAATACCAATGAGCATTTTTTAAACTACACTTGAAAGACTCATTTTCACACTAATATAGGGAAATAAGAGGTACTTTTTGCCCTACGATTTGAAAAAAAAGGGGAAAAAAAAAAAGAAAAAGTTGTCATCCTGGCAAACTCAAGCCCCTGGAAAGAGTTTGTAGATTTCTCTGTATTATTTTGCTCCTGTTTGGCCAATACATTAATGACCAGGCACATTCTAAGCAGTCTTAAATGTCTTAGGAGTAAATTCCTGCATGAATACCCAATTTTGTAAAACGATTCTTCCCATTGACCATGTTGATACAGAATTAAATATTTATGTAAGAAAAATATGCTTATGATTTTGTGGAATACCATTTTTTCCACTATCTCTCCTAAATGGCTCCTTGCTGAATTTGCTAGTAAAAAATACTTTATCATCTCAATTTTTAAGCTTATTCTTGCTTTCAGGGTAGGCCAGCATTTTCTTTTTATTACTGACAATGAGAGAAGGTCTCTGAAAGTAGTTTCAAGTTTCTTGCCCAAAAACAATATCAACCTTACAGCATGTTTATAACTAATATGTACAAGTTCTTCTAGCCAAGTGATAATTATCACTGTAATCTTTGACTCAGATTCAGGAAAGCACGTATTTAGATGGATCTTTGTAAGCATATACACAACTAACTAAAGCAATTGAGCTAGAAACCATAGTTTAGTATCACTGACACTTTTCTTAAACGGAACACATTTGCCAGTAGCGAAGGACCTCTTTCTCCTCTTCTAATTGATCATAATCTAACCAATCAGGAGAGTTGTTGCACACTATACTGTAAGGGTAACTGAGTTAAATAAAACACTGACAGTGGCTGTCTGCCAGAACCAGGTTTGACAGCTGTTTTAGAACAGGGTGCTAAGACTATTTTGATATCCAGTTCTGGTAGGAATTACTTCAGACAAAAGTGCTAGCAGAAACCATGTTGTAGAATATTCCTCAGGAAGTTTCTCGTGAACATGGCGATAAAGTCTGTAACTTGGTTGGGTAAGGCTACAACTATATTTATATAAGCATCTGAAAACCATTTTGGGTTCAGTTTTAAGTCCTAGTACCCACAATTTGTAGATAAAAATTGTTCCTTTTACGTATCTGGTAAGATAATGACAGGATTGTGCGTGTATCCCAGAGCAATTCATATTACCAAAAGTACTAAAAGCTTTTTAAGGAATACATTTTGGCACTATTTTATCTATTGCTAATGCAATCAGCCATTCTCTGGAGAAATGAAACCATGCACTTGAGTCTCAACAGGAAGAGCATCTTTTCACTCATCTGTAGCACTAATTCTGTTGGAATGATTAGGTCTATCCAGGTCTATCCACATCCTTCAAGAAGGTTTTTTTTTACTGTTTGGAAAGAGTCCAGAAGAGAGTGACCAAAATGATTAGGGGCTTGAGAAATGAGAGTTGTAAGGAAAGGCTAAAAGAACTACGGTTATTTAGTCTGGTGCATGCTACAGTGTGGCTTGTGTCAGGCACGTTGCACACCACTCCACTTCCATGGTTACCAGTCCTCAGTAACATTGCTCCCCACACAAATGCTGAAGCAAACTTACTAGCCAGACTCCATGATAATCGTATGCTGCCAGTGCACTGGGACATATTCCACCCACCAACAACTTGGCTCCCCTGAAGACGCCCAATATGGTCCACCTTTTCAAAATCCTTTGATTTTTTTCCTTACTTACTCGATGACATGGAGAATAGTCAGCACAAGCACCAATCAATCACCCCACAATCTCTGACCCTACGTCAGTCAACTGGGATTTAACAGGCTACGCTGTTAGGCGTTCTCAACTGTTTTCGAACTGGACAGGGTTACTGTGCCTCAAACCTATACCAATGGGGCCTTTGCAATGAAAACAAGTGCCCTTGTGGACAAGTTCAAACCACGTCCCACATTGTTGACTCGTGTCCATTTACAGCGCTACCTGGTAGCCTCCAGGCTCTTCACACCAGTGGTGACATCACCTTAAAATGGCTGAAACAATATGTCAAAACCACATATGCTAAATAAATAAATTTAGTCTGGAGAAGAGAAAACTGAGGGAAGATTTGATAACAGTCATCAAATACCAGAAGGGTGAATACAGAGATTGGAAATGGGCTTTTCTCTGTGGCCACAGAGGACTAGAAGTAGTGGCCTCAAGCTGCAGCAGAGGAACTTTAGGTTAGAGATGAGGAAGAACTTTTTGACTACGAGGGTGCTCAAGTATTGAAACAGGCTATCTAGAGAAGTTGTGGAATCTCCATCCTTGGAAATTTTCAAGAGCAGGTTAGACAGACACTTGGCTGGGACAGCTGAGTCAGGGATGATCCTGCCTTGAGCTCATGCTGGACTAGATGACCTTAAGAAATCCCTTCCAGCCCTACTTTCCTATGATCCTATGCACCCACTTTGCTCATGGAGCAGTTCTTTTAGCAGTTGTTTTATTAGTGCTACTGCCAATCGTGTCCAAGCAAAAGCGGCAACCCACTACACTGGGCTTGTGAACCAGAAAGTGTATATGAAATGAAAAATATGTTAGTGCAAATTGTAAGGTAAAACTGTAAAAGAGTGGCAGCAATCTAACTATTTTGCAGTTTCATCCTGCTCTTGTTTTCTCTTGCCTCCAAAAGTTAGTTCACATCACTACCAATTTAACACCTACAAGTAGAAGGGGATGAACAAGAGGTGTTAAGGTAAAAAGCTAAAAATATGGACTGAAAAAAATTCAGAGTAGGTTTAATTATTTTAATTAATTAATTAATTAATGGAAAACTAATTAGAAACCTTATTTTCTCCCTTAAAGTTTTCAACTATGAAATCACCTGGTAGGAGAATTTCATTTAGTTTGCCATTTTCTTTTCTTTATCATCACTAACCACTATCACTCCTCCAAAACAGGTGAAAATTAGAATAGAAGGCTGGTGTTAAGACTAGAGTAAACCCGAAAGTTAGTCAGAGTGGAAGTCTGTATTTTAAAACAATGCTTCTGGTCAAAAGAAAAATTTAAAGGCCAATAAAACAACATGTAGTTGCATCTTCTTTGGTCCTATACTATACTGAAATCAAGCAGAAGAACTATTCTGCTGTTCTTAAGACATAACACGTCAAATCCATGGTAGAATAAAAGTGCATTAAAGCCAATCACATTTACTAATACGCAACTAAAACTAAACTAAAACTAAAAATGGAGTTTTAACTAAAGGTACTGGATAGAAATGTGTGCTTAATATCCTTATTGCATTATATAGTTATAATATAATCTTCCCAGTGTATAAGGCCTGGCTTGCACTAAAACTAATTTGGGTTAACATCACTAGGCAAAATAGGGACACACATTTAAAATTCAAAGAACCATTCTAAAAAAAAAATTTAAAACTCTCTCTCCTTGAAAAGCAGCTTTTAAATAAATCCTGTAAAGTCTTTGCCGTAGAAGGAGATGTTCAACATTAAGCTGGTCAAATTTAAAAGGGTTTGTTTTTCTTTACTCCCTTAAAATAGCTAGATTAGATTGATAATGAGCCGTCTCCATCAAGAATCCACATACATTGTTTTAAAATTATATAAATTAGGCTGTCCAAGTGGCAGCCTGCAGGCCAAGGGGCTCTGAACTCCTGCCTCGCCACCACTCCTCCCAGGTCCTCTGAGCTCCCCTGCTCTCTTCTAGCTTCTCCTTCCTACCCTACTCCTGGGGACAGGGCAATGTGGTGGCAGAGAGCCAGGGAAGGGTCTGTGTTAGCTGTGCTCTATGCACAGCTAGAGGGAGCAGAGCTTGGGTGCATGCGTGACTGGCAGTGGAACCAGGCTGTCCAGGGTGAGAAGAGGGACCCCAGGAAGGCCATCCCACAGTGTGCAGCCCATGTTTGCCCTGGGAGTCTGCAGCCCACAGCATGTGCAGCCCCCTGCCACCCAGAAGTTGGACAGCCCTGAAAAGGATTTATGAATTTTCAAATAAAAAAGACTCTTTCCTATCCAACTTGAAGTCTGAAAGATTACAGAACCTTTAGTCCTATAATTAGTACGCTTATTTAATTTTCATCAGCTGCATCATTTTATCCAGCAGGACATGATGTAATGGTATAGTATCAAAAGGAAGAAAATTAAGCAATGTGTGTCAGCATTGCAAAGATTTGCACACTATTCTTAACTAACTCATACAGCACATACGGCATTTCTTAAGATCGCAAATTGTTCATTGCATATCAGGTTTACATCAAACAATACCAGTCTTGCATGCACAATAAGTCCAACTGACTTCAAAGGAAATCACAGAGATGCATGTGAGGGCATCACTGTACCACACACAATGTGGACAAGTTAACTTTACCACTATATCAGAAACTTAACTTTTGAACTCCCTAACTTTTTGGTGTTTAAACATGTAACTTTAATATTTATATATTTTTTATATTAAATATTCATTTATACCATACAACTTGAAGATATAACCTATTCCAATTATTATCAATTTACTTCTAAGGAAAAAGGAAAAGGTCATAAAAACGTAGTTCACATTTTCCTCCCTAGTTGAAGTAATAGGAGGAATATTCTAGTATGTAACAATATTTGTACGCAGACCTCCATAATTCAATTAGATAGTGAAAAAAATGACTGGGCAATAGACGAAGTACTGGAAAGTATTTATCCGATTAAAACTTATTGAAGTGAGACGTAGGTAGTCTTTTTAACATCTAATATTCTTCTTACAATCCACACGGTTGTTACACAGCCTTGACTTTTGGACTTGCAATATTTTTGTGACTTTAATAAAAATACCAACTCAGAAATGTTTTCAGCATAGTTTTATTTTAGTATTTAAGTGTGTTTAACCTTCTGGATCCTTTTCTTGGTTATTTGATTCTCCTGTAGAATTCTCTAATGGCAACAGCAGTTCAAGGCCCTTATTTGTAGTTACTGACTTATATTCAGGAGGAAAAAAGTGTTGTGCCTAAAACTGAACCTAATAATGTGGGGTTGACTTATATGCAATTCAACTTATAATCAAAACAATATGGTACATACAAATTAAGTTAACTTAGTGGCATTTATAAAACAAGGCAGGAGAGCTTGTAGCTTTCCAAAGAGAAGTCAGGTGCAGAACAGTTGCAGTATGATCTTCCCCACGCTGTTGATAAACATACTTCTATCATGATATTTTGGGGGTGCACAGAAGTGACGCTTTTTGCCCAGTCTGGCCACAGAAACCAGTCTATAGCCATGACCAAACACAAGCACACAGCAGCAGGCAGCTTCAAAAATGGCCGGTTGGGTGAAACTCATTGCATGAGGGGTCAGATGAAGACATTTTAAAACAGAGTATCTTCTGCAACTTGCACCTGTGCTGCCTGCCAGCCTGTCACTGCTTTCAGAATGGGAGAGGGGAAAGGGAGGGGGACTTCAGTAAGGGAGTTTTTCAGCCCCCACTGAAGGGTAGGGCAGGAATATTGGACCCCCCCAAGGTGGGAGGGGATCCAATTCACCCACCCCATGCTCCAGTGCCAGCTGGGAAACCCCTACAAAGAGCTCCCTCTGCTCCCTTTCCCCCTTCCCATTCTAAAAACAGCACAGCTGGCAAGGAACTGGCAGGTAGCAGGGACCCCTGCTAGGGGAACTTGGCTGCAGGCTCCCAGCCAGCACCTAGATTCCCCTCCCCCCTAGAACTAACAGTGAACTTCTGTTTGGTCCGGAGGATTGTTTAAAGTCAGAACCCTTCCTGCAAAGCCTTCTCAGTTCCAGGGTGAGCTCACTTCCATCTGCACCCACAGGCATAACTTATAGGGGAGGAAAGCTCAGCCACCATGAATCAAATTTTGACTTTACAGCTAAGGACAGTGTCAATTAGGGTTAACCTGGATATAAAGGTTAATGACACTGGGAAGTCATTTTTTTCACATTTCATATTTCTGCCTGACATTGGCTCTCAGCACTGGTGATAAGAAACAATTTGACTTCTTTACCAGGACAAAAATCAGTGCAACTTTCAAATGGATTTTCATGGACTTAACTGGCCAGTTGTTATACCATAACTCACAGCCAAAGGAATCTATGATTCTCATAGGTAAGGGGTGGGGAGGAGCATATTAAAAAAATCCCCCAAAATAGGAAAAGGGAGGGTCACAGAAAACATTGTTGTTTTGAACATAGTAGGTGCTTGCAGACATAACTCTCCCCTCCCCCAAAACAGCGTTTGACTTTAAACTCAGTGTGAGGCAAGGCACAGGAACGTGCATGTCCAGAAGAGGCAGCGCATTACTTCAACTCAGCTCGTCCGACATCTGTAAAGATCAGGAGTTTTAGTGGGGATTTCTTTTTTTGGCACTTATTTAATAGCTGATTGAATCAGCTTTAGCTAAAAGCACCAAAAAGCCCTGGTGAAGCACCCAATCTTTATAGATGTTGCAGATTCAGACTGTAACGCGCTGCTGCTTCTTCTAACAAAGTGCTTTTAAAAAAAAAAAAAAAAAAAGTCTACAAGCAGCCAATGAGTCTAGTCTATGTGGAAGCCTAGCTCAGTGGCAGCCAACCTTTTTGGGAGGCATGCCACAAATTAACTTTGTACCCTCCCCAAGTGCTACTCCAATCTGCTTGTGCTGCCCAATCAGCTGCTCTGCTTTCTGTTCCCTGACCTGTGCTTTTACTCAGTCTGCTCCCCTGCTTTCTATTCTCCGTCCTGTGTTCCCTGCCCTATTTGCCGCTCTATTTTCTTCTCCCTGCCCTATCTACCTGTGTTGTTGCCTGTCTCCTCCCCAGTCTGCTATGTGCCACATGTAATCTGGCTGACCATGCCTAACCTAGTTTATCCATCTCTTTACAACTGGATTTCCAGAGGTTGGAATGAGAAGTAATGATGGCTAAGGGCTAGAGTCCAGGGCTAGGTATAGTTTCACTGCTAGGCATATCAGTTATTTAGGGATTTAGCAATGGAGTGTAAAAACAGATACTACACAAGGAAACTAAAGCAAATTTGGACAGCATTGGAGAGCACTTTGGAGGATCAGCTTTATTGACTGAAGTTTCCTCTACTTGTTTTTTTTTTTTTTTTTTAAAGGAAAAAAAGGCACAGGGGTCTAATTTCAGTTTCCCCAAAACTCTACAAAATGAACCTTGATACGTTCCGGACTCTTGTTCTCGTCCTATGAAGAGGGCATGATTCCATGCCAAATGTCATTAATTAATTATGGGTTTTCAATACTTAGCATTACATCATACTTTGCATACATTATCAAGGCATACTGTAAACATACAAAGCCTCTCAAAATTCCTGAGAGGAAGGTAACATGTACTGTCCAAATTTTTCATATAGAGAACCTGAAAAACAAATGATTTGCCCAATCTATGAAAAGACACAATGACAAACGTTGGGTTAGATTTCTATCTAGTCCCTGTGATTACTAGATCTCTTTGAAACCAGAAATGAAATCAAAATAGTGGCACTGTCTCTCTCATGCCACTCCGCAGCAGATGAAAGATAAGTTTCAAAGTTTGTTCCAATCATTTTCTAAGTTAGGTGAATTTGATAGGATGAAGCTATATCCAAAGGTATTTGTTACAATCCTAGAACAGAATATTCCCCACTGAACAACCTCCAGAACCATTTAATCCAAAACTCTACATGGAGAACAGTCTTCTGAATGGAGAAGACAGTCACCTTCATAGTTCCAGTGCAGACGAGGCTGACAGGAGCTTTGTGGACTGTGTAAGTGATTGTATGGTTCTACAAGGGTGCTTTGTGACTATGGTGTGCAAAAGGGACCAGAATAGACATTCTTGTTGGCCCCATGGATAGCTGGTTGCCTGCTAATCCATAGGGACTAGATTTGATAGTTTGCATAGGAGCAGAAAAGGGCTCCCGAACTATGAAAGGTATCTCCATCTTCCACTGGAGAATTTATTCTTCCTGCTCTCCAATTTCCCTCACCTGCTAAAAGGCTGGCATACACTTCTACACTGTCCATAGAGAATCTGATGCTTTTTGGCCTAATCCATCAGTGTCTTGTTTTTCAGGGTCTCTAAGACGTTTACACCAGAACACAAACTGGACTATACTCATGGCCTGCACATCCAATACTCAGCTGCACAAACACCCATGTCATTGAAGTGAGTATGAAGCCCATTTTCTTGGCTAACTTCTGAAGTACATCAGGAAAAACACTGGAGACAGAGGCTGCAGTCAGTAAATGGTGCGCCTTCTGTTCTCCCATGGAAAAAAAGGACTTTGGTTTGTCCAAATGAGGCCTCTTTTGGAAGACAGACCAAGTCTGTCAAGCAGGGCGGGAAAACCTCCATGCTCAGGCCTTTCCATCATTGAGGAGAAAAATAAAAACCAGCCTTCCTTGCCCTGCAGCAGAGAGGAATAGGAATGGGTTGATGGGGATTTAGACTGTTTCTTGAGGTTTCCACAGTGATAAAATAAACTGTTATCTACAAAAGCTCATGTCTCTCTAAACTAGTTACGACTCTAAGGTGCCACCCTGACCCACCTTTTCCATGAAAAGAGGCACTCAAGCTGCTGGAGTCTCAGTTGACTAGAAAGGAAGAGGGCTCTTCCTCTACTATTTGAATGGTAGCAACGCAGTTCCAAATATCCTGAGACTTATTTGAAAAATTACGCATCTTTTTGGTTTGGATTTCCACTCTGCAACAGGGAGACATGAACTGTCTCTCAGATGTTCTGGAGGCAGAGGACAAAACTGAATGGATTTTCATGAGCTGGGCTGAACTCCTTCCTGCTGGATACTAACATGTCTGATTCTGCCGCCAAACTTGCAAGCATACTGAAGAACCACTTTACTGGATCAGTGAGTCCTTAGTAGGAGAAAACAGTACTTCAAATTTGGGCAACAAGTTAAATGTTGATCCCTTTCTTAATCTAAGGGTTGGGGAAAGAGGTTTCTTTCCAATACCATCTTGCCACTTCTGGAGGGAAAAGACAACATTGTGTTCTGGCACTAGAAATAGTTAAATAGAGTGGATACCATTATCATGAGAGCTGGATATTATTTTTTGGCCACAATAGCTCAAGCAGTACAGTTCTCAATAAGTGGCCAAAGCTGAAATTGAAAAACTGGCTCTTTTCCCTATTGGCTCAGAAGCATATTATTTTAAATGGTCAGACATCCTGCCTGCTGAAGCAGCTATGGTTTCTCTGCACTTCTTCCCTCCCTTCACTCCCACCCCATTTTCAAAAGGAGTTAAAACAGTTTGGAAAACAGTTTGGACTCTCTCTCTCCACCTGAATGATGGTGGTTGTCTTTCCTTTAGTCAAAAACAGCTGTGAAGCATCAATACAGTAAACTGGCAGACACACTACTTTGAGGTAGAATACATTCACCTAAAGTCTGTTAATAAGACCATGTCAGAAAACAATCCTTATGTGAAAGGTTCTAAGGATTCATTGATAAGTAGAGCATTAAGAAAGAAAAAAAAAATGCACAGACTCCTATCATTTCTTTTTTTTTTTAGGGGGTGAACTCTAGCTGTTTTACATTTATTTTTTCCATCACTTAATTTGATTTCACTATCATACAACAATGCCTCTGCCTCTGAACTGTTAAGTGGGGTTTGGCTCAACTTGGGTCATGATTTCATTTTTATTCAAGGACCATCCCCACTCATGCACCGAACATATTCCCATGCCCACCAAGAAACACTCATTCTCTCCCAAAATAATAATTCATTCTCACAAGGTGTATGCTATATATAGTTTGAGAAACTAAATATTCAGATCTACTTTCAATGAAGGAATGATGAATGGATCACAACATGGTGACCATAGCCACTCTGCATAATTGTCATGCAGTGCACACTTTGAGCAGATAATTTAGTTCAAAGAAATATTAGGTAACTCATAATAGAATTTTGTTTAAAAAGAAACAACTTATCAAAATCACCAAGATAATGTAAGCTACAGGTTTTGTTTAAACTATTCTAGAACCTATTCTACAAGCCAATGAACTGATGGATACATTTAATACATAGATAATTTAACAGTTATTTCTTGTATACACAGGGCTGGTAGCATAGATTATTCAAGTGGCTTGACACTTCCCATTATAAGGTTTTGTTTTCAGTAGCTTAAAATTTTGCCAGAATTAAACACATCAGCACTGATGTTACTTACAGATTCTTTTTCTTTGTCTTGAAATCTCTTCAGAAACAGTTTAAGACAGGAGAAGACTTGAACAAGGAGCCTCAGAAGAAACATAGGCAGGAAGCTTTAAGGAAAAAACTGGGAAGAGGAGGAAGACTTGGAATGGCTGGACATGGAGACTGGTACTGAAAACTTTGATTTTTGAGATCACTCTCATGAAAAGCAAGGTGCGTGGTGAAAACTGGATTTGGCTGAGCAAAGAAACTGCAAAAAAGGTACTATGTATGGGCTGTGACTGAAAGAGGTGAAGAAAACAAGGGGTGGAGACTGGATAGAAGACAAGGGCAGGGTATTCAGAGACCAGGATTTGCCAGCTGAAGAGACTGGGTCTAGGATGAAAAAAGTATGGAATTGTAACAAGTTAGAAAGGAAGGTGCCAAAAGGGGTCAAGCTTGGGAAGAGTGGGAAGAAGTTTCTGCAATACTGAATTTAGCCACCTAACAGGTTAAATAGGTGGGGCACACAAAGATTAAAACAGGCAAGAAATCAGCTACTGATCTCCAGCAGCCAAAAGGTCAGAAAAGAGTTAAGAGACCACCCGAGATCAACAGCTGTGAGGGGTCAAGGTTAAGGAGATCAGATTCTATGTTTTCGAGCACCATCTAACTAGTAAACAATAGTAAAGATGATGCACCAAGCACTAGGGCTGTGTGAAGCTTCGGTCCCTGATTCAATTCGGCGGAGATTCGGCCTGATTCATAGATTTCATAAACATTAAGGGCTGGAAAGGACCTCATGAGATCGAGTCCAGCCCCCACCATAGGCAGGAAGTCAGTTGGGATCAAGTGACCCCAGCAAGAAATAAATCCACCTGTTTTTTGAAAGAGTCCAAATTAGGTGCTTCCACCACCTCTGGGTGGAGTTTGTCCCAGACCATGGACACTCGCACCATAAAGAACTTTTTTCTTATGTATGTCTAGTCTAAATCAGCCTTCCTGGAGTTTATGGTCGTTAGACCTTGTTATCCCTTGGGGAGCTCTGGTGAACAGCTGTTCTCCCAGGTCCTGATGTATGCCTCTTATGTAATTGTAGGCTGCCACCAAGTCCCCCCTGAGCTCTCTCTTCTCTAGACTAAAGAGTCCCAAGTCCTTCAGCCATACAGCCTGCCCTCCAGGCATTGAATCAAACGAGTGGCTCCCCTCTGGACTCTCTAGCTTTTCCACATCCTTCCTGATTCAGTGGCCGGATTTCCAAATCCAAATTGAATCAGGAGGCCCTTTAATCTCTCTGAATCAAATCGGAACCCTCCAAATTGATTTGGAGAGATTCAGAAAGATTCAACAATTCAGACAAACACAACTTTATATGTTTTTTCTACATACCTCAAGGTACCAGGCAGCTCGAGAATGCTGAGATGGTAGGGTGCAAGAAGCGTCCCACAGGAATGCAGGGGGCTTCCCAGCGCACTTGGCAGCAGACCTGAAAGTGGACCAGAAGCACTTCCGGGTGACTTCTGAATCCACCAGGGAGCATGCTGAGATTGGGGCCACCGGTCCCCCGCCCCGGCTCAACAACTGGTGCCTTTTGAGTTTGGGAGGACACCTGGGGTCCCCATGCAGCTGATTGCTGAGCCAGGGGGGCACAGGAGGGCCCCCCAGCACCTTCAGTGGTAGACCTGAAGAGGACCCAAAGTACTTCTGGTCCATTTCCAGGTTCACCACCAAGCACACAGGGGGCCCCGCTGCACTCCTGTGGAACGCTCCATCTGCCCCAGCATCGCAGTGTTCACGAGCTGCGCCTGGTACCTTGAGGTATGTAGAAAAAAAAACATTTAAAGCTGTGTCTACAGCTGAATCACTGATTCTTCGAATCGGCATCAAATTTTCAGATTTGGATTCGGCCAAATCAAATCGGGGACAGTGATCCAAATCAATGAATTGAATCACTGTCCCCGATTCGGGCCGAATCTGAATCTAATATGGCCTATTTTGCACACCTCTACCAAGCACCAGGGTGCAGCACTCTGGGTAAAGAACACCTTCCCCATTTCTAACAGAGAACTGGGCTTCCCAATGATCATGGACCACACTGTGGGCTCTGTACCCTTCAGCTTTCATATCAGCCATGAGGTAGTCTTGTATACTTAAGTCCTTGCACATGTGATAAATACAGCTCAAATTCAAAAGCTGCTGCTACAACAGACCAAAGGCTTCACAGCCTAAGGACCAGGTGTCACTCACCTCACACACAGTGACATTATTTCAAAAAAGAAAAGGAAAAAAATATCAACCTGGATTACTCCAATAAGACCAGCAGAATTTGGCCCCAAGTGTCCTGTCACAGACTAACTTTTTGACAGGAATTTGTGCCTGCTCAAACTAGCAGGAGCATCTGAGAAAACCCATTTGAAAAACATGCCCCCTCCCTTTTTTTGTCCTTCACCAAAATGATGAAAAAACCCAAGACACAGATTATTATCTCTTCCAGTAAATGTACAGATACAGCTGAGGGATGTCTTTTTGTTCTGCGTTTATACACCACTGAGCACAATGGAGCCCTGGCACAAGACTATGATAGTACAAACAATAAACGATAATTATAGAACCATCACTGACAGGCAAAACCCATTCATGTTTTCTTTTAGGTATTCTCCTCAGATAATCTTTGCTTTTCCTGCTAAGTGGTTGAAGGTACTTTTCCTGTTCCTGCTCCTCTTTTAATATTACAAGCTATTCCAGAAGGTGGGAAACTATTACGTGGACAGGAACATTAGATATTTTAATTTAGTCTGATTATATATTTTAACTTCTTTTTAGCAGATACTCCAGGGTGTCACAGGCTAGGCAGCTAATGAAACAGTGAAAGACAAACAACTGATCTATTTTCTTAGTCTTTGCTATTGTAACACATTTATATTTTTGAGAACAAAGTTTGCCTCACTGAAAAAAAAGGTGTTTGCACAGTCCGTGCTTCATGCACAGCACCACTTTAAGTGAGGCTTATTCTGATGCTCTTCATAAAAGAAAAGGAAATTCTGAGACACTGGTATATTCATTTTGTGCAGCACAATAAAAGGCATAACAAACTGCAGAGGAAATGGACAAAAACATAAAGCTATTACTCTTCACTTAATCCACAGATGACTTCACAAAGTGTGGAAGGGCATCAGGAATATCAGACCAACTTGCTACACAGGAGGAAGCTCTTACTGTTACTACAAAGAGAAGCAGCTTCAGGAAAATAACAGCTTAAATGGCCTTGGAGTCAAGCTTGAGATGTCACTAAATGACAGAATATGCATTTTTTTCCTTTTTCTTTTTTAACATCTCAATCTATGTAGAGAGAAAGAATGCACCAGTGAAACATATGATAGTACAGCATAAAGACTTCCTCAGCATGAGATGGAGATGACTGCATTATTTCCAAGTGGCAAAACCACAAATGAGTTATTAAGGTCATCCAAAACAAAGTACCGACAGATGGTCCGACTCTGCTAGTGTGCACTTTGTGCAGTCTGTAACATCCAGTCAAAGTGAATATAAAATATTACCAGTCTTATTGGATAGACTTTTGCACAGGTATACATGACTATATAATGTTTAAGGTAGTGGAAATCAGACTGAAAAATCTTTATACCACACCAATATGTATTTTAAAGAATATTTTGAAGAAATGACCTTACAATTGTTTTAAATAATCTTGCTTTCCCCTGAATCTACTTAAAAAGCTGTGTTGAATTAATATTATGAATCCAACTACTCCATATGAAGAAAAAAGTATCCCATTTCAGTCTCACTCACCACTTCAAAGACAAATATTTCTAGCTCAGGAAAAGGAGAAGAGGAAAGATTCCCAGATCCTATTCACAATCAGGGATCATAGCTTTTAGGGACTAATGCAATATAAATAAATGTAGAAAAGGGAGATTAAAATATAGCCATTTCCAAAGCAGCCTTCCATCAAGCAGCTTGATGAAAATCTGCCTGTGGGTTTAGAGCAGGGGTGGGCAATTATTTCAGGTGGGGGGCCACTTAACAAAGTGAGCTTTTGAGGCCACATGGGAAGCCTCCCCCTTGATAGCTGCCCCATCCCCTGGTTGCTATCTTGGGACCAGATGTCTAACCCCCTAACCCCTGACCTTTCCCACCAGAAGTCCCGCCCCTTGCCCCCCAGAAATACTCTTGAGGTATGGGGCAGGGGTTGCCATCTAAAACCAGAAAAAAAAACCAAATCATATACTAGAAGTCAAACATCTACTATAACATTTTAATTTTATTACAAAAAATATTTTTGTCATGATTTGTGTTTGCATAGTCTATATAGAGGGGAATTGCATAATAACTCAAAAATAAATTCTTAGTCTCGTATATGGCTGGGGTCACTTGAGCCCAGTTTCCCTCCTGCCCAGGCAGGGGGTCAGACCTGAAGATCTACAAGGTCCCTTCCAACCCTACTTCTATGATTCTATATTGTGTATGGGGGTGTGTGGTTGGGAGGGGTGTGGGGTTGTATACTTGTGGGAAGTTATGGGGGCAGGATGTGGGTTATATAGCATTTGTGGAGTGGGAGAGAAGGTGGGAGGGTGTGGGGACCGCCCCCCCC
>NW_005841862.1:3021853-3029034 GCF_000455745.1 Alligator sinensis | reverse complement strand
TCCCCATGGTGCAGCAGCAGGCAGGGGTGCTGGTGCCCAGGAGCACACGGCTCCAGCCAGCACTGCACATCACAGCACGGGGCACAGCCCCTGCCGGGTTATCACTGGCGTTCCCCATCACAAACGTGCAGCCCCTGCACTTGTGCAGCATGGGAAGGAAGCCCTGTATGCTGGAGGCAGCTGCCTTCCCCACCCCTTGCCATGCAGGTCCAGGGGTGGGAAAAACAGCCAGCTCCCTCCTGTGCCACATTAGTGCAGGGGCTGTGTATGCGTGGCAGGGAGCATCAGCGATAGAGATGGCCCAGCAGGGGCTGTGCCCCTTGCCTCAATATGCAGTGCTGGCCTCATAGCACCAGTGCTGGACACAAGCGCCCCAAGTGTCCCTGCCTGTTGCTGATCCCACTGCTGCCTGCTGGGGCTGTGCACCATGGGGGGGATGGGGTCTCCATAACACCCCCACACTCCCTCACACTTGCACGCTGCCCACCTGAGCTCCACACTGCCACTGCCGCCTCCTCCCGGGCATAGGCTCCGTGCTGCTGCCAGCCCCAACACCATGGTCCTGCCCAGCTGTAGCTCCACCCCTGCCCCACCACTTCCCTACCCAGAGAGAACGGGATGCCAGGGAAGCCAAACAGGTCCCCAGTGGCTGCAGCAGCTCACCTACAAGCTGCCTGTTGGCCAAGTCGGGCCCTTCCACCCATAAGGGTATGCTGGAGGTGTGTGTATAGGTGGGCACCTTGCTCCCACCCTCGTGCACAGAAGAGCTCGATGGGGTTGAATTTGTTGGTGGGAGCCACAAGCCAGATGAAAGTGCCTGGTGGGCTACATTCGGCCTGCAGGCTGTATTTTGCCTGCTCCTGATGTTTAGAGAAAGATAGAGGGGCGTGAGATGACAGTGTATTACAAAGGGTGATATCACAACTTATCAAAGGGAATCTACTCCCTGAATGCTTTTTTCTTCCTTTCATTTCCACACCTTACAGTATCTATCTATAAAGAGCTGCCTCAGTTTGCAATAGAAAAACAAAACCAGGCAGAAACTCTAATTATTGTGCTGAAAAATATTTACTGTTCAACAAAATTATTAAGTAATTAGGCACATGCCTCCATTTCCAGGAGCAGTAGGGAGACAGACTGGGAAGGGCTAAAGCACAAGTCAGCTCCCCTGTCTTGCTTTAGGGTTATCAGAGACGCCTAATGCAGGAAGAGTGCATGTATGTGCCACAGAGTTTCACAGCCTGGCTGTGCAACAGGTTCACAAAGCAATTTTACAAGGACAGTACCACTCAGCTGAGAAACAGTGAGGTAAGCTAGGGCTGCACAACAGTGATGTTCACCGGGGATGCCACAACATTTAATGTGGTGATGGAATGCTGCCATGACTCTAAAAAGGTTGAGAACCACTGCTACAGATACAGACGAGCACACCTCAGGGGACCATACAATTCTTCAAACATGCAATAGTGTAAGAAAATTAACAAAGACAGAGTATCCTCTCCTGGGGTGGGAGGCAAACCACAGTAAGAGAAGCCTGGGAACAACTAGAGGTTCACCTTTTACAGTTTCTGTAGAATCATTTCCTAAAGAAAAAGCTTGGATGATGGCAGCAATGGGCAGAATGGGAAGAATCTATTTGTGGCAACTGTCAGCAGGCAAGGGAACTTCCTAATCCATAGAAGTCATATTAAAACATTCTTCACTGCTTGTCTAGTGTTTCCCCTCTTCCCTGGCAACAATGCTCTCCAAGGTTACCACTGAGTGATATATCTTTCAGACAGTAACAACACCAACAAAAACTTTTAATGGGTAATTCACCAAGTTAGCTAAGGAATACACCAAGAGAAATTTCTGGCTCCCTCTTCTACCTTTACATTTATCTTCCTGAGAACTCCTGAGCTTCCAGAGGATCACTTCAGAGTTATATTATAGTGTAGAGATACCATCCCCTGCACCGTACGAGTTAACTTCACAGCATAAAATTATAGGTCACAAGGTTTAGGATTTCAGTCAGCCCAATAACCCAGTTACCCAAATATCTTTAAGGATTTGATCAAAAAAATCAACTGAAATCAAGAATGAAATTCCTCTGACTGCCATCAATGGGCTTCAGATCAGGTCCTAAACTTTACAGAAGCCTTACTGAGGGTGCAGGAATGAACCATCCCGATGTGCAGGAAGACTAGCAAGTATAGCAGAAGACCAGCTTAGCTCAGCAGGGAACTCTTCAATGAGCTAAAACACAAAAAGGAAGCTTACAAGTGGAACGTTGGACAAAAGATTTGGGAACAATATAAGAGTACTGCTTGGGCATGCAGGGATGAAATCAGAAAGGCCAGATCTCAACTGGAGTTGCAGCTAGCAAGGGATGTTAATGGTAACAAGAAGGGTTCTAATAAGTATGTCAGCAACAAGACGAAGATTAAGGGAAATGTGAACAGAGGAGGCAATTTAGATGACAAGTGATGTGGAAAAGGCTAAAGTACCTCAATGCCTTTTTACTTCGTCTTCACAGGCAAGGTCAGATTACTGCATCTGGCAGTACAGTTTGGTGAGCAGCCAACAATGGCGAAAGAACATGTTATGGACTATTTAGAAAAACTGGACATGCACAAGTCCATGGAGCTAGACACAACGCACCTGAGGATGTTGAAGGAGTTGGCTGATGCGACTGCAGAGCCACTGGTTATTATCTCTGAAATCTTGTGGGGAGAGGTCCCGGACAACCAGAAAAGGGCAAATATAGTATCCATCTTTAAGAAGGGAAGGAGGAGGATCCAGAGAACTACAGACTGGTCAGCCTCACCTTGGTCCCTGGAAAGGTCATGGAGCAGGTACTCAAGAAATCCATTTCTAAGCACTTAGGGGAGAAGGAGGTTAGGGACAGTCAGCATGGACTCACAGAGGGCAAGTCATACCTGACCAAACTGACTCCTTGCAGCGGACATGATATACCTTGACTTTAGCAAGGCTTTTCATACAGTCTGCCACAACATTCTTGTAAGCAAGCTAAGGAAGTATGGGTTGGATGAATGGACTGAATAGAAAACTGGCTGGATCATCAGGCTCAAAGTGTAGTAATTAGAAGTGCACCGATACATCGGTCCGATATAGGATGGGCACCAATACAAAGACAATTTTCTGCATTGGAAATCGGCCCCACGCAGCCGATACTTTGTCTGATAAATCCCTGTGTGTGCGCGCAGCTGCAGCACAGCACATAGGGAGCGGAGCCAGCAGCGTGGAGAATTGCACGCAGCTGGTAATTCTGGTGTGGGAGGGGAGGGGGAAGCGGGGGGAGATCAAGGCCCCCACGGTGAGGGAGGGAGGGAGTGGGGTTGGGGCTGCCCGGCTAGGGCTGAGGCGGGCACGGAATAGAGATGCAGCTCATCAGGGGGGCGCAGGAAGGGGGGTGGAGGCACTCCCACTGCTGCATGCAACTCGTCTGGTGCTCATCTGGTGGCTTCTACTGCTGCTCCTGCCACTCGTCTGGGAGGGCACGGGGGGGTGGGTGGAGCTGTGCCACCCTATTTGCATGGGGCAGGCCAGGCTGGGGCCAGGGTCTTCCCAGCCAGGCAGATCCAGGGGGCACATGCCCCCCCCCGATGAGCCAAACGCAGCAGCGGGAGTCACCCCCCCTTCCTGCGACCCCCCCAGTGAGGTACACCTCCATCCCACCCCGCAGCTGCAGCCCACCTAGTGCAGATCTGGGTGGCATACTCCCCCTGGCCCCCCAGACAAGCTACTTGTGGCTCTGTCCCATGCCCCTCCCTGCCCCGGTTAGTCAGCGCCTGCCTCAGCCCCAGCCCCATTCCCTCCCTCATCGCAAGAGCCTTGAGCCACACCTGGTACCTTGAGGCATGTAGAAAAAACATTTAAAGCTGTGTCTATGGCATCTTCAGATTTGGATGAATCCAATTGGGGACAGTGATCTGAATCAATAAATCAAATCACTGTCCCCAATTCAGGCTGAATCCGAATCGAATACGACCCATTTTGCACACCCCTACTAAGCATTAGTTTTGCAGAAAAGGACCTGGGGTTTACAGTGGACAATAAGCTGAATGTATGAGCCAATACTGTGCCAATAGTGTGCCCCTGTTGCCAAGAAGGCTAGCAGCATACTGGGCTGCACTAGTAGAAGCATTGCCAGCAGAATGAGGGAAGTAATTATTCCCTTCTATTCTTCACTGGTGAGGCCACATCTGGAGTACTGTGTCCAGTTATGGGCCCCCGCTATAGAAAGGATGTGGACAAGTTGGAGTCCAGCAGAGGGCAACAAAAAATTGTTAGAGGGATGCGGCACACAATTTATGAGGAGAGGCTGAGGGAACTGGGCTTATTTAGTCTGAAGAAGGGAAGACTGAGGGGGGATTTGATAGCAGCCTACAACTACCTGAAGTGGGGTTTCAAAGAGGATGGACCTAGACTAGGGGTGGGCAAAATATGGCCCGTGGGCTGAATCCGGCCCGCAAGGTCATTCTATCCAACACATGGGGCCCCTAAAAATTTTAGAAAATGAATATTTCTCTGCCCCTTAGTTCCTGTCAAAAATGACAGGAACCAAGGGCAGTAGGACCCAGGGGAAGCCTGGTGGGCTCCCACAACAGCAGGGGTCGCCCCATCACCCCAGCCGGCATCCCCAGCAGGGGCTTCTAGCCTGGGACCACATGGCTGCCCCACACTGAAACCTCAGGTAAGGGGCAGGGGAGGGCAGGGGAGGACCCCAGGCAGGGAAGGAGCCTGGGGAAAAGCCGAGCGCAGGCAGGGGGAAAGCGGGCCCTTGCCTGTCCCGTGGCCAGCGCCCTGCACTGCAGCCTCTCACAGCCCACGCGGGGCTGTCTGGAGCAGGCACAGGCAGCCCCGCGTGGGCTGTGAGCACCTGCAGCAGGGAGTGCCAGCCATGGGGCAGGCAAGGGGCTGCTGTTCCCTGCACTCAGCACCAGCTTCTTCCCTGCTGGCGAGCAGGGGGCCGGGGCTGTACGCTGCCCCTTGCTTGTACTGTGGGGCTGGGGGGCACTGGGTGTGAGTGGGCATGGGAGCACAGGGCCTGCACTGGTGTTCTGGGGCCACTGCTGGTGGGGCCCAGAGTAGGGTGGCAGGAGTGTGGGGTCCCAGCTGGCAGGGCCTCTAGGGAGCCAGGCCAGCTCCCCCCTCTCCCTGCTGATGCAACCCAGCCCGGCTCCACAGACCTCTGCCAGCCTGTGCCCCGTTTTGGGCCCCATCGGTGTTGGCCCTGGGACACAGGTCCCAAGACCTAGGGACATTGGTCCCAAGATGGTAACAAGGGGGCAGGGCACCTGTCAAGGGGCAGGGCTACCCATGCAGCCCTGACAGCCTGCCAGAAGTGGGTAACAGTCCTCTGCCCGAAATAATTGCCCGCCCCTGACCTAGACTGTTCTCAGTGGTGGAAAATGACAGAGCAAGGAGCAAAGGTCTCAAGTTGAAGCAAGGGAAGTTTAAGTTAGATATTAGGAAAAACTCTCAACAAGAGGGTAAAGCAGCACTGGAACAGTTTTCCTGGAGAGGTTGTGGAATCTCCATCCTTGGAGGTTTTTAAGACCTGGTTTGACAAAGCCTTGGCTGGGGTGATATAGTTGAGGATGGTCCAACTTTGAACAGGGGGTTGGATTAGATGACCTGAGATCCCTTCCAACCTTTTCTGTGGTTCTATGATTCTTAAGGATTTTTATAAATCAAGGTTTATGGGTACTTGGTAAATAAAACATTTTCCTGTAATCTCACTAGGATATTAATAGCTCCTTGATGGGGGCTAGGGCCATGGAAAAGATATTCTTATGGGTGAACATCATAACTACTGTAGAAATTAAAGGAACATCTTTTCTGGGAGATCCTAGTTCAGCATATGCTTACAGTTACTTAAAGTAAGATTGCTGCAAACATCCTCCTGACTGCTGAAAAATAGTTTTTCAACATACCCTACTGAGAAATTGAACATAAGTACCACTGCTGTTAATTCTCCAATGCTGAAAAAGAACAACACAGCAGCAAAAGCACAGAGGAATGGCTCCAAGACTATTAGACAGCCTTCTCCAATAATTACACTCGGAGAAAGAACACCATATCATTCTCAAATGGTGAACTGAAGGTTGAAAAAAATTACATCTTCTCACCAAGGATGAGTTAAGAGATTCAAGAACTAGGAGTAGTCGTTTCCTTGGAATAAATGTTGTATTGGTTCACCTGAAGGAGAAAAAAAAAAGATTTCCTCCCTGCAATTGTCTTTTGCTCCCTAAGACACTGTGTATTTCTGCCTTGGTATTTGTATAGATACAGCCAAAAAAGAAAGCAGTTGAGATACTCTAATTGCATTGATTTAAAAATATTCTTCTCTTAGGGATGTACATTTCATTGGACGCAACCGTTATTTCCATGAATGAATGCTGTGCAGACACATGAGCTGTTTATATGCTGTGCACTCTCATAGTAGAAAGCTGAGGGAACCAAAGATCATCTAAAATTAGGAGCTAAGTATTGGGAGAATGGTCAGTGTTCATCAGATAAGCCTTGGGTGTATAGAACAGACTCGATGAAACTGCAAGCAGCAACCAACCCACAAATATTATCAATCTCTCCACACACACGCTTACCAAAACTAAAAATCTGTCCTTTCTAAAGGCCTAAATTTCTGTCCAGAAAAACACCCTAATAAAATACTTCAATGTGGAGAACTAGAAGAATTCTTCCGACACCTGTGCCTCAAAGAATATTTCCATGGCCAAACTGAACCCACTCCCAACAACAACTCATCCTCTGACAACATTCAGGAAAGGATCAATACCAAAAAACCCCAAAAACCATCAGATTGGACACATCGCAGTGGACAAAACCCTAACCTTGACCACTACATTGACTGCTTCAGGGACAGAATGAACAATGAAATAATCAGCAACACACGCCACCACAACAACCTCTCCCTACCAGAGAAAAAGGCCATAGAATCTCTAAGATCTAACCACCAAATAGTAATAAAACCAGCAGATAAAGGAGGAGCCACAGTCATCCTAAACCGTGAGGATTACATAAAGGAAGCCAACAGACAGCTCTCTGACACCACCTACTACAAAGAACTACAAGAAGATCCTACTCCCCTTTTCACCAAAAAACTCAACAATACCATCAAATCATTTCCACCAAGATTACAAGAAAAACTACAGACC
>NW_005841862.1:2998316-3020711 GCF_000455745.1 Alligator sinensis | reverse complement strand
ATATGTAGGAGAGACCAAACAACAACTGCGCACCAGAATGAATGCACACCGGAAATCCATCAAAGACAGAAACACTCAATTACCGGTGGGGGCACATTTCTCACAGGAGGGCCACTCTCTCTCCAATCTCTCAGTCCTGATCCTCAAGGGAAACTTACACAACACTTCCCAAAGACGAGCCTATGAGCTCCATTTCATCAACCTGCTGGATACTAGAGATCAGGGACTAAACATAGACATTGGATTTTTGATACATTTTAATCTGCCTGGCAACTGACTCCCCAGCCCAGCCCAGCCCAGCCCCTGGCTTCTTTACTTTTCATTCCATCCAGGAAGAGCACATACCAACTGCTGAAGCTTCCTTAGCCTGACGAAGGGTTTTTGAACCTGAAAGCTTGCTTAATTACTATTCTCCAACCATTTGGGTTGGTCTAATGAAAGATATCAAATTCACCCAAGGAACCTTGTCGACCTAACACATATACTTTCATCAAGTCCTAGAATAAAAAAACCCTCTGAAAACATACACACTGGCATAATGCAGAGATAAACAATTAAGGAACCAAAGCCATAGACTCTTTTTTTGCCACTAGACTGCTGTATGGGTTTTAACAACTCCTAACAATTGTGCCTCACATAATACCTGCTTACCTTTATAAAGTTCTAAAATTGCTCTTGAATACAGTTCTTTTTGTCTAAAACAAAGTAGTATTTTTCCTCTGACAACACCTCTACCTGTGAGAGCTCAAATGTGTTGGAAACCCACATAATGACATCAATTAAAGCCAAACAGTGATTCATAGATTCATAGATGCTAGGGTCGGAAGGGACCTCAATAGATGATCGAGTCCGACCCTCTGCATAGACAGGAAATAGTGCTGGGTCTAGATGACCCCAGCTAGATACTCATCTAACCTCCTCTTGAAGACCCCCAGGGTAGGGGAGAGCACCACCTCCCTTGGGAGCCCATTCCAGACCTTGGCCACTCAAACTGTGAAGAAGTTCTTCCTAATGTCTAGTCTAAATCTGCTCTCTGCTAGCTTGTGGCCATTATTTCTTGTAAAGTGGTAAGTGGAGAGTGTTACTGGTTTGGTTAAATAACTTGAAAGGACATCAGTAGTTGCAGAGCAGATTGACTTCAATCATTACTTCAATCAGACAGCAACTTTAATTTAAATAATAATTTAATCTTGTATGCACTTGTAGTCTTCAGTTTTTTACTCATATTTGATTCTCATTGGCTACTAACCATAATGTCAACTTGCAACTACCGCATTTTCTCTCATACACTTGCCCTGGAATAAGATATGTCTTGTTTCTGAAAGGCACAGCAAAAAAAAAAAGAAAAGAAAAGAAAAGAAAAGAAAAGAAAAAGAGAGCTTTGCTTGTACTAAGTACCTGAGTAGCAGCAGCTAGGGACCTAAGTCTGCTCACTGTTGTGCTCCCTGTGACATGCAGATTTAACTTTTTCCTAATAAGCACCAGAAATTGCTCTTACTGTATTTCCTCACATATAATGCACGCACCAATTTCCAGCAGCTGTTTTCTAGGGGCGGTGGGAATAGGGAGGGGAAGAGGTATGTGTTATCTGCAAGAAAAAATAGAGTATACAGTATCTCACTTCAACATCAGATTTGGTTCTTTTTGCTAAACTGGGAAGATACACTATATGTACATAAAGAATTACACAACTTAACAGACACCTATTCATATTTTTTTTTACATTTTATTAATTTACTAAATATAATTTACCATTTTCTATTTATTACAGTATACATTTTACCTGTGATTTGTCTCAAACAGCTCCTGGATGAAATTACAAATTCAATTTAAAGGGCAAAATACATTCAATTTGTTTTTTATTATTTAATAGTACAGCAAAAGCTGTATTAACCGGCACCTTACAAGCCAGCATGCTGTTAACCAGCATGCCGGTTTGTAAGGAAAAAGTAAAACCGAAGCGCCCACCGTGGCACTTCCGGTTTCACGGAGCCCCCACGGCCCAGGGGGAAGCAGCCTGAGATGCCAAGCCCCCACGACCCAGGGGCATAGCAGGCTGTGAGGGGCCCACGGGGCCTGCAGGAGGGGCGGCAATGCGGTGGGAGGGACGGCAACACCCCAGATGCAGCGGGACAGGTGGCAGCCCGAACAGGCAAAGATGCCTGTTTGACCCACTCAGTTATCTGGCATATTTTGTTATCCGGCACCCTCCATTCCCCATGGGTGCCAGATAACAAAGCTTTTCCTGTATTTGTATTTATTCATTAAAAATCTATTAAATGTGCTTAATGGATAAGAAAAGCTGTTTTTCAAAACTCATTTGTTTCTATAAAGGAAGTATTATTTGTAGTGAGAGAACTAAAGGGCATCTATACATGTGCTTCAGGGTAGGGGGGGCACTTTAATTAGAAACACTCTAATTAAAAGCAACATCCTGCACTAGAAAATGGCACAAAATGGCAGTGGAAGCACTTCTGACAAGCTTCAATTAAAGCACTCCCATCGCCATTTTGAAATGGAGGGACAATGAATAAACATGACGTAGAGGCTGCTGAAGGGCACTAATTAGCATGCTCCAGCAGACTTGCAGCAGGATCTATTAATTAAGCCTGCTCCAAAACATGCTAATTAGCATGCATTGGAGCAGAGCCCTGTCACGTTTATAGGCACCCAAATGCATTATTTCTGGTTACCATGACCATCAGGATTTTATAAGGTCTCAGGTTCTTATACCAGTTTCATAGATCATGAATATACCATATTCATAGATTGGAAAAAGAAAAACATGCTTTCCTGCTTTAAGAACATATGAGTCCCCTTCAAGTCATAGGTCATTGAATGCAGTCTCTGTTATCACAGGTAATACATCATATAATCCCTTTTATAAATAAGTTCCATCTTAAAAGCAGTTATGTTGTTTGCCCCTCCCCCGTTTGTACATAAACTATTCCTTAGCAGATAGCAAGTCCTCCCCTAGAACAATGCATCCTGCATGCTGAAGTTAACAGCATGCTGCTGCACGCAGCACCAAGGCAAAATTTCCAATTCTGCACACAGATGCAACATGCAATTGCAGGTAACTCAGGACTCTTAAGATTTGGGGCTTCTCACAGCCATCAACAGCCTCACAGAAGCAAGGGATCAAAAAACTGACAAGGAGCATCTCCTAGAGGTTCCTCTTGATGGAAATCCTTACTAAAAGCTGAAAGATTTATACTACCACCTGAAGAAAAAAAATGAGTATTTTTACTTCCAGTTTATTTACTTGGAACAGAGTAGTTATTGAGCTCTACTAAAACTGAATAAAACTCAAATGTAGAGAACAAACAAAAAATAAACAAGCACTTGCTTTGTAATTACAGAAGAGGCTACAGCTGCTAAAAGCAAAATTACCACTTCAACAAACTTTAATTCCAGGTATATGGCCAGTGACTTCTCCAACTTAGAGGTCTGCAAATCTCTTTTTAAAATGTCAGAAAACACATACTATTTTTTAAAATTTAGATGGCTACAGTAGATAAAACTTTAGACTTTCATAGAGATGGAGTTAAATGTTTACTTTTAGGAAAAAATACGTGTGTAAATAAAAATACATTTTTTAATTTAAAAAGCTACCAATTCTTATCTATCCTGATAAGGAAAAAATAGATTATGAATAAATGTTCTTACCTGATGTAAGCAATATTTTACACTGTTGAAAGGGTATATGTATATATATTTAAAAAACCCCCCACAAACTAATTCATTTTTTGCATTTTTTTATACTCTTGGACTTAACTCTGCTCAGCAACTAAGTTATTTTTATATTCTTGTCCTAGGTCATCTTATGTTGCTGACGTTTCAGTCTCCAACATTTACAAAGTAATATTTAGAACTCCCAAACAAGACTATCTTCATTGCCCTCCCCCCACCCCCAATTTAAGTACATAGATGCTAGGGTCGGAAGGGACCTCAACCGATCATCGAATCCAACCCCCTGCCTAGGCAGGAAAGAGTTGGGGTCAGATGACCTTAGCCAGATGCCTATCCAGCCTTCTCTTAAAAACCCCCAAAGTAGGGGAGAGCATTAGCTCTCTTGGAAGCCCATACCAGTTTTGGCCACCCTTACCGTGAAGAAGTTTTTCTTGATATCAAGCCTAAATCTGCTCTCTGTCAGTTTGTGACCACTGTTCCTTGTTACCCCAAGAGGTGCCCCGGTGAACAGAGTATCTCCGATCCCTTGCTGCATCCCCCTAATGAATTTGTAGACAGCCACAAGATCACCTCTCAGCCTTCTCTTGCAGAGGCTGAAGAGGTCCAGGTGCCTCAGTCTCCCCTCATAAGGCTTGTCCTGTAAGCCCCTGACCATAAGAGTGACCCTCCTCTGGACCCTCTTGAGTCTATCAACATCCTTCTTGAAGTATGGCCCGCAAAACTGGACTCAGTACCCCAACTATGGTCTGACCAATGCCGCATAGAGGGGAAGTTTCACCTCCTTGGTTCTATTTGTCATGGATTTGCTGATGTACGATAAAGTGCGGTTAGCTTTGCTGATAATTTTGTTACACTGACGACTTATGTTCATCTTAGAGTCCACTATGACTCCGAGATCCCTTTCCGCTTCTGTGCTGCTGAGAGGGTCATTTCCCAGACAGTAGGGGTGCTAGATATTTTTGTGCCCTACGTGCAACACTCTGCACTTGTCCTTGTTGTACTGCATCCTATTGTGTACTTCCCACTTTTCTAACCTGTCCAGGTCTGCCTGCAATCATTCCCTACCCTACAGATTGTGCACTTCACCCCACAATTTAGTATTGTCCACAAACTTAGAGTACACTTCACACCCACATTCAAGTCATCTAATAATATTTGAAATGTTGTAACTCACCCCCCTTCATATTTAAAAAAAACAATATAAAATTTATGGTTTGCTTTTACTTGACAATGGCCCTGCTTAGGGGGAAAAATGGTCTTCAAGAAGATATCAAAGTGATTATGTACACAAATTCCTGCACTGTAACTGTATAGAAAAAAAATCTGTTTGCAGTCACACTGGTGTAAATTCAGACTAATTCTACTGGAAGTATTAATAAACTCCCCATTTACATCTCAGAAAAATTTGGCTTACAGCTACTGACTTCCTATCAGTACAAGTCATAGTTATGGCTCATAGCTGTAAGTCACTTCAAGCTTCTTAAACTCGATATAGCACACTAAAAAATAACTGGCCTAACTGTTTTACAGTTCCGTTTTTTGGGTTTTGTTTTATTTTTAAGATAACTGAATTTGACTTCCAAGATCCATTAATAAGCCTGGCTACATTACAATACTTCCAGACTTCAACTACTGTTCTTGCATTATTTATTTACCTGTATTGATTTTCTTTTAAATATTGATGGGGGCAGGGGGAGGTACTACGCAATCTTAGTTAAAACTTACCCTGTAAATTTAAATACACAAAGAATTGCTGAAATCAACAGCAATTCTGCCTTATTAATTCAAAATACGCAGTATAGTATGCCCAAATTGAATTCCCACTGAAGCTGACAGGAATTGTGTCACAGACATCACTAGGAGCAAAGACAGACCCCCTAAAGGATTATCCAAAACAATGGTCAGCACACCATGAAGAAGAAGTCCTTGTAGTTTTGCCAAAATGACTTCATTTACCATTCTCTCTCTGTGACAGGTTTCCTCTGTCCCATTCCAGAGGATATGATTTTGTACCCTGGATGATAGGATAGCAGTACAGACTGACTGCCACTTTGTTACAGAATTTTTTTAAAGCACATATGTTCTGAGGCTGAAAGCAAGAGCAAATATTGGACAAGTTTTGAAGAGTAAGAAACAGATGTTTGTTTGAAACATTTTTAGAACCACACCAAGACAAAGCCCATGAAGTTACACACTGGGCGCATCTACACGAGATGGGCGCATGTATTTAGTACTTGTATTAGCAAATACTAAATAAATGTGCAGTAACTGGAGTTACTGCACAGTACTGCTGAACATCTTCTAGGTGATGCTACTGCACAGTATCCTAATAATACTGCACAGTAGCGTATTAGTACTGTCCATGCTGTGACAATACCACGCAGTATTTTTCGGCTCCTGTGCAGTCAGCGTCTTGTGTAGACATGCCCGCTGTCTTGCACATGAAGCCAAGACATCAGAGACTTGCTTCCCCCCCGGTTTTCTTAACCTTCTCATTTATACAAACAGAAAAGCTTAAATAGCTTGAGGTTTTGAGATCCAATATAACGTGATAATATATAAATTTTATTAGGCAAGTTACTAGGGCTGCGCAAAATTTCACCAGCTGTTTTGTTTCAAAGCAGTTTTGACTTGTTTCAAGTTTGAAACAGCAAAATCGAAACAAAATGAAAAGCTTAAAAACAGCCTCAAAACAAAACTACAGTTTTGAAAGTTTCAAAACCTTTCGAGTTTCAAAGCTAGGCTTGCTTGAACTAATGAGAAACTAAGGAGAGGGAGGGGGAAGAGGAGGGGAGGACTGCTTTGATATTGACATGTGTAGCTGGCCAGTGACTGTGATCCTTCCCTGAGGTTCCTTAGAATCCCAGTGCTCTCGGGGAGGGATGGAAAAACAGCATAAACAGCATTGTTTGAACTGAGCTTTCCTCTGTGCCTTCACACTTACAGGTGACATGAGTTTTGCTCTGAACAGTTTGAGGTGTAGTTTCCCAGAAACCCCTTTAGCTATCACCTTGAAAGCTGGCAGGTTTCATGGCCTCAGCAGGAGCTAGTATGCCTGCAGTTTTCACCCCGCTGTGTCTTAACAGACACTTGTGACACGAGTTTTGCTTGTCAGCAGCTTGAGGTGCAGTTTCCTAGAAACCCCTGCACCCATCTCCTCGAAACTTGTCAGGCTTCATGGCCTCAGAAGGGGCTACCATTCCTGCAAGTGTCATCTGAATCAGGCAAGAAATGTCAAAGTTACAGGCAGTTTTGTGCTTCTTCATTATAGCATACAGGGTGAAAAGTCGAAACAGCTCTTTTGAAATGAAACGAAACTCAAAATGAAACGCTGTCCCATCAAAACGGAAGTCGAAATGAAACTGTGCTGTTTCGCACAGCCCTACAAGTTGCATATGACATTTGATGTGGTAGAAAGATTTTGTTGATGCAAATTCAGTATTGCTGCACACACTTTTCCATGCTTTCGAATCTAATGTCACTTGGTTGTGTTAGGAGAATACCAGCCATCAGATCCATCGTTTGTAGCTTATGCAACAGTCGCAGGCCCAAAGATGGTGGTAACTATTATTATAACATAGATATCATTTGTATAACCTTTTAATGTAACTGGCCAGGACAAATTTTAAAAGGTTTAATACAATTTTGCACTATTGCCTCTCTGACTAACAATTTTAAAGGAGAATTCTGGAATTTGACCAAGTAGACACTGGCTCAGTATTACATGACCACATGACTGCTTGACCATGTCAAGTACAAGGATACACAACTGCAGCACCATCAAAGCAAGAGACCTTGGAACTGTATCATTCCCCCATGTGGAAAGCCTAATAGGGAGGTGAATATGAATCCTTTGAATGTAAAGAGAAATTTTTCTTCTGGAATGCATTCTCTTCAAGTAGGAATGTACAGATGCACAAATCAGAAGGAAATATGGTTACCAAAATATGGGGAACTGGGACACATATGGAGGCAGGATGGGTGACAAAAAGGGTTAGCAACTTCAAGCTCCCATTTGATACCATAGGACAAGGACAGCTTCAGAAGAAGCATACCACTACTGACTAAATCAGACAGCTCTACCACAGCCACCAAGGATGCTGCAAGACCTAATACTGGATTTGGGGTCACTTATTCCCCACGAGATACATACAGTAAACTGGCTAATTTGCCACTATGGTTTAATTCAGAGCTGTTCAACTTCTGGATGGTGGCAGGTTGCACGCCATGCAGTACACAGATCCCCTGGTCCCCACACCACATGGGCAGCACAGGCAGCCTGTCTCCCCCCTACCGTGCGGGCAGCCAGCTTTCCCCCCAGCCATGAAGACAACATAAGTAGCACAGACTCACTCTTGGCCAGTGTGTGTGTCACTGATCTACCCTTTACATTAAGTGAAAGTGCTGCAAAAATCTTTTGGACTCATACAGTCTCAACACAAATAAACCAAATCACCCACAATATAGTGGTTTCCTTTTCTCAGCAGATTTACTACTGCTGTGCCTTGTAAGGCTGTAGCAGCCTGAAGTGCTTTTGCAGTTACACCACAGAACTGAACTTTATATTTAATATACTTTTTCTTAAGCTACTTTTTCTCCCACAACAAATCCTTTAGCTCTTGCTTCTGATGCTGGACTAAATTTTTATATTTTGCAACCTTCCAGAGAGCCCATAAGCTCCTGCTTTCTTTTTTTCCATAGTTACTTTTGGTTTGGTGGCAATAACCAAAACATTGAATGCCTTGCAAATCTGCTTTAAGGCGTCATGACCCTGAAAGAAATTCAGACTACAGGGGCAGGGACCCTTCTTTTGGACCCATGGTTCTAAAAGAGTCTGTTTCTCTACCAGCGTCTTGTCCCCACCAGTGGGAGGATACTAGTCTAGGGTGGTCATTCTTGCCAACAGGTTGCGACCCCCCTAGTTACCAAGAAGAACTAGCTGCTATAATTTGGAAGCATCTCAGGTATCCCTTTCCCAAGGTCCAAAATGACCCATATCCACAGCTGCACCCTGGGAACTAATAAATGACCTACCTCAGTCATATCTACAAGGTTAAACAGATTACCTACATCCACGGTCACCTGACAACCTACATCCATAGTCATGTCTTGGGGAAAACCTTGTGTTTAAATGCTAAACAGATGACCTCCAGCTGCAATTATCTGATGACCTACATCCACAGTCATGCCTTGAAAAATATGAATCTTAGAGCTGACAAAATGACACAATCTGACCTGCATCTCTTCACAGGCCAAAAATGACTATGCCACATTGCTGGACCTACATCTACAGTCCATATAACATAGGCGAACCTAAATCCACAGTCCAAACCCATTACTTGACTGTCCGCATTCTCCACCAATTTGTTGCATCCCTATGATGCTATTGTGGGTCTTATACCAGGCAAGGAGACTAAGACATGATTGTCCTAAACTAAAGGCACGTTTATTGAACCCTAACAGATACAACTCTAATTAGAACTGAAGTAGCATTAATAGTTAAAAATTTTAGGTTTGTAGTTAGTCAAAGCAGACGCTCACCACCCTGTAATGTTGCGAATGCAACTTC
The DNA here is from genome assembly GCF_000455745.1 of Alligator sinensis. Classification (NCBI taxonomy): domain Eukaryota; kingdom Metazoa; phylum Chordata; order Crocodylia; family Alligatoridae; genus Alligator; species Alligator sinensis. Next base: position 3,011,449 of record NW_005841862.1, on the reverse strand, counting down.
ACTGGTTGATTAGGCCATGAAGTCTTGTCTGGGGCTCCTGGTTCCCATGTCTGATGTCAAGACAGAATCCTGGATCGGTGACAGGATCTCTTCAGGCTTTCTTCAGGAGTGTTCCAAAGGGTACACTCTCATTTCTCTTTATATACCATAGAGCTTGTATTTCTTAAAATATAAAATTAGTTTAAGCCTTCCTCCTAATGCATATTAGGAATCTTACTCCTGTTTGCCAAATATGGCTACCTTTAATGGGAATTTTCTATTCTGAGGTAATCTTTTCATTCTTAGGTGGGCGTAGGTTTTGCTCTGACTGTTCCTCTATGCTCAGGTTATATTTATTCAATTTAGTTAGCCAACTTCCTGACTTATTTTAAGACCGAGACACTATTTTTCCATCTGCTCCTTTCACTGGGTGCATGTCTTGACCACAATTCAAGCTAAGCATGCAGTATGAACTAAGCGCAAAGGTCAAACCCAGACCTGAAGGCCTCTGGATCCCAACACCACCCAGCCCCACCCCATTCCACCCACCAAGAGCAGAGGCAGGAAGCAGAAGCCAGAGGAGGGAATGGGAGCCTGGAGACTCCAACCATCTAAGCTTCCAGAGCAGTGGGGGGGTAGCAGCACCCAGGAGGGAGCCTGTGGGACTCATGTTAACCCCTTAGGGGCTACATGCGGCCCACAGGCCACCAGTTGGACAGCCCTGGTTTAATAAACTATTGTTCAATTCTGCAACATGATTCCTTCCCCACCCCTACCCTCATCATCAATTCCTGATTATTGGTCACCATTAGATAATGTACCTTTATTTTCATTCCCCTTAGAATAGCAAATAAAGCAGAGTCAAATCAATACTGTATGCATGTATCTATTGGAAGTTATGAGTGATGTCACAGAGCAGCAGGTTTCCAGCTTCCACCCCCTTCTAAGCCAAAGCATTACAGGTATATGAAGTTAATGTGAACCAGCATCATCATTAGTAACTCTTTTGACTACAATGATGGGTGTCAACACCAACAGGAAGTATAATCTTTCTTCATTACCAGTTTGCAAGAATTAAAAATGCCCACTAATTAAAACTTATGGTCTTTTAAAGATTAGTGGTAAAAAATTATATGTGCACACACATATACACACTGTATTTCTGATAGGAAAAAAACATTTAATATAACTTCCAAATTATTTTTACCCTCCAAAATATTAACTGTGCTTCCCAAATCTTTCTTCAAACAAGCTCTGTAGCTAGATTTATTAAAATGAGTTATTCACTAGATGCCCACTTCATAAGGAAAACTGCATAGTGATACTTACATATCAAGATTGAATCTAACTAGGTGGTTCAAATGCTCAGAAAATTACTGTAAGACAATAAAGGACAAAAACAAAATAAGCACACAGTAGCGCGTACCATTGTCTCACATGAGAAACAAGGTAATTTAACTTGGTACAAGTTGCACTAATGCAGGTATGTTACTTTCAGTATCCAAGTAACTCAGAGCTACATCACGCAAGACACTTAACATATATTAGCATATATTAAATGCACTTAAAACACCAGTAATCATGCTTTCAAGGAGGATAATGTGTACAAAGTGCTTGCATCCTATCATAAGGTAGCAAAGTTACACCTTTTCAAGCGAGAACTATCTCCAGATTATACTAAGGAACGTGTTATGTGGGACTGCTCCACAGAAATGATTCAATAGCAATTGTGGGTCCTAGCCCCAGAATCACATAGGAGTCTCAAATTTTGTGGTCCTGGGGCTGAGACTGACAACTAATTGATTGTGGATTCCAGCCCCCACACTGCACCAAACCAGCTCAAAACTCCACTGCAGTATGGGGGCCAAGATCAACAATCTTCAGCTGTACTAAGCATTAACATACTACTGCTCAGAAAACATTCCCTTTTAATATAGCACTTACTACAATCCCATATAAAACATGTCCTGAGTGTCCCATGTAACAAAGCCCTTGAAGGCAAGCTGTGTAGGGATACCTAACCTACATTATATAGCATAGTTTTCTTCTTAGTAGCCAGGACTTCATATAAAGATTTTGGTCTTTGGCTTTTATTTTTGCTTTACATCTGAGTATGAATTTTTACTGATGGGGAGACTTCATTATTCTAAAGTGTCAGAGACAGGTATAATGCAAGTAAACAAATAAGAATGGAAAACTTCTAAAACAAACAAAAAAAGTCACCATGAGAAACACTCAGAAAGCATCACTGAAGAATTTTAAGAGACTATTTGTCCACATTTCTTTCAAGGTTAAGAATTAATAAATCACTTGAGCACATGACACTGAGATTTAAAGTAAACTTATTTCACTAGCCAAAGGTGGTGTGTGGGTCTAGAAAAAGAATACTGCACAATAAGATAAACTGCAGTATAAAAAATTAAATGACACCGTGTAGTATAGCTGAGTGATACTTCATTTCTCCACAAATATCATTTGTGTAAGAAAGCTGCCTCCATAACTTCCCTCTCAAAGATCAAATCATGACAAGAACAACAAAAGTGTCTTTTTGTCAGTCACTATTAAGATTATAAAAGGCTCCTTTTCAATTTTGCCCAAAACAGAATGATAGTGTTTGTCAAGTGTTTCTCAGGAGTTGGGGGAAATAACACAGCTGCTCCAAGTCTGTTATGACAAGAATCCATGCCTTTCAGTTGAGCTATGTCTAAGGTAAACTGTAAAAAAAATAAATAAAAAGATCTTATCTATGCACAACTGCCCTGTGGCAGTTTCCATCTGAAATATTAAAATTCAGATTTCTGGGTATGTTTAAGAACTATTTTAGGCAACTGGCTAGCAGCTACAAAACACATAAATATAGACATACATAACACTTGTGATACTTGTACATAGTATCTGACATGAAGTGAACTTTCTCTGGAATTCTATCTGTATATACAAAGCATTCCTTTAATAGGACAGAAGGCCCTATGGGAACCAGAAAATGCACTGTATGTTGATACCTCAGTGGTCAATCAGCAAATACTGGAAATGGCCAAAATGGCACAAACACACAGACTAGGGTACTTCTCATAATAGTGGAAGCATCAGTTGAACCAAAATAGTAGGCGTGTGCGAAGCGGTCAGTTTTCGTTTTGGATTCGGCCTGATTCAGGGGGCTGTGATTCATTGTGCTGATTCAGATAACTGTCCCAATTCAATTCGGCAAAATCTGAACCTGAACATTCGATTTGGATTTGGAGAATCAGCAATTTGACCATAGACACAACTTTATATGTCTTTTCTATGTACCTTGAGGTACCAGGCGCGGCTCATGAACACTGAGACGGTGGGGCGGATGAAGCATCCCACAGAAGCACACGGGGAGGGCGGTGTCCCTTGTGCGCTCGGCAGCAGACCTGGAGCTGAGAGATGACTCTTGGGAAAACAGGTCACAAGAAAGAGACAACTCAGGGCTCCTAAGTGACTGAGCTCTGATCCAACACATGCTAATTGTCAAACAAGCTTTAGTTAAAGCACCCCCACCACCATTTTGAAGTGCAAGATACTGAATACATGTGATGCTGCAGGCGCTTTACTTACAACGGTTCTCTGAACCACTCTAATTAAAGTGCCCCCCTCTAGCCCAGAGTACATGTATAGATGCCCTTATTTTCTATGACTGGGGAAAAGGAAAAAGAGAGAGTGGTAAGAGCAGGAAGGGACCCTTAACACAAGGACTTTAAATACACCAGAATATATCAGTAAACTTGCCACTGCTAATTCCAATAATAAAAGCTTGCTTCTCAGCTTCTTACCTAACAAGGCAGCACATCAAATCAAACCCCTGAACTGCTAAGAACTGGGAGAAGACGCAGAATAAACAGAAGTATTTTGCTCCTGCTCAGGCACAAGGCTTGCTGCAGATGCAACTGAAAATAACGGAACCAAACAAATAGCAACAACATTTTTAGACACTCAAGGGCGTGTGTCGACAAAATGGGGGCCCTAAATTGAAGCAGTGGGTTTTTAAAAACAGCACTTCAATTTAGGGTCCTTTAAACCCCACCCCCAATGTCGTACACACACCCGAACTTATCTGCCTCTCCAGTGGCAGGAAGGGGAAGGTGAGCTGCCAGTGGGTGGAGCGGTCCCCGGGCTGCAGGAGTGGGGAGGCGGCTGGTGCTTCTCTCCATGGCAGCAGTGTCCCCACCGGCAGCACCCACCCACAGGCACCCGGCTCGGGTGGCTCTGGGGAAGACCACAGCAGTGGAGGGAAGCACTGGGCCCCCATGCAGCTCAGGCAGGCAGCAGACTCCAGGGGAAAAAAAAAGAAAAAGATAAGGCTCACCACTTTTCTTGGGTGAAGCCTGCCTTCCTGGGCTGCTGCCAGGTTGCCTGCACAGGCTTCCTGAAGAGCCTCTGAGCTACACAAAGCTGGTGCTCCACTCCACGGCTGTAGGGCAGCAGACAAACTCCTTGGAGGAGTTCTGCTGCGCCCCAAGTCATTTAAGGCACATTACGCCAGCAAATTTGCTACAGTGGCTGGAATTACTGCGCAATACACCAGCGACACATGCAAACACTGACACCATTAAAGCAGTGCAAAAGTATTTAACACACTTTAAAGTGTTGTGCACACATGCCCCTCGTTTCGTCTACACATGGCCCAGGTTTTCTTCAGCAATTCAGTACCTCCTCCAAAAAACAACTTGTTTCAGTCATTTGTTATGCAGTTACTATATCATTCCAATAAACTATGATAAAAAATATAGCTGAAATGCTAAACATACTATTCTGCTTTTATTTTCAATATGGCCTAAACAAACTTTTTATAAGGACTGCAAATCAAAAACCTTTTAAAATGGAAGCTAAAGAATACATAAAGTTTTACCTTCCATTTAATAACAAAGTTGTTCTTGAGGGGAAGGGAAAAAATATTAGAAGGATCTGTAGGTGTGTATAACAGAATTAGCGTGAATGAAACTGGAAGTCAGGATATGGAGAACTTATGAAACAGCAAGACTTAAGAGGTCTGCGTACACCTCATGTGGATTTTATCCATGGTAACTGCTAGTAAACCTAATTAGACTGTATTACTAGGAACAAAGCAAACTGACCTGTCTGAATAGAGGTTTTTTGCACTTACTATTAAGCCTAATGTCATGTTTAAACTATTTGAAATAAAAATCCTATAGTTAACAAAAGGGTGCACATGACTGACCTAATTCAGTTGCATTTTTTAAAGATTTTTAGTGCACATTAGTAGCATTTCCAAGTGTAATTAGTATTTCAGGAAAATACTGTGGAAGTGACTTGAACAAGACAAAAAGAAACTTTGCCTGCTACAGAGCTGGAAAAAAAGGTGCTCCAATTAAACAAATATAAACAGTATTCATGAAAGACAGAGGATTTTTCCCTGAAAAGACAAAACAAAGATAATAGTCTAATTTTATCATCTTAAGACTATCATACACAATGTGTTAAACAGCTAGTCCCAGAAGTCCACATTAGCATTTGCTACCTAGGTTTTGCTGCTTGGCAACTGAAACCAATTTCTTCTGGATGTTTTCTACTTGGGTTCATCACAGTTATAAAACAAATTTCTGCTTTCCAAATATAATCCAGGGTGTTAAAATACTGTTAATTTTTCGCAAAGGCCTGTTTATCCCCTGTCTAGTACCCAGGCTGTAGTCATATTGGTCTAGAGGAAAAGGCAATTAGGACTCGTAATAGAGATGATATCTTTAAATTAAATTAAATTAAAGAATTTATTAGACCAACAAGATTTTTTTTTTTTTTGGCAAAAAAGATATTATCTTTACTACAAGTCCTGATTGCCTATCCCCTGTCTAAACATTCATATATGGTCCAACCTCAAAAAATAATATGGAGAGAAATATATTTTAAAGAGGGTGGCCCCTATCCATTTTATGCTGTATCTGCAATAAACTGCATTTATACCAGTAAATTGCCTAATTGCAGACATATATTAGTTGGGAGTGAACATATTCATTTTTACAAAGGCATGGGCCAATATATGTGTAAGTTGTACTTGCAAACAGAAAGGAGGTAGAGCCTCTCAAGATCGCCTAAAAATATATCCTAAATTATTTAAACAGTGAGCCAAATCATCCGATTAATCTTATGGCATTATACACTTATGGGACATATTATGAATTATTTGTGTGCCATAGCTTATAAAAGATGTAATTTGATTTAACGTTTATTTAGGGAAGAGTTTGACATAACTTTTATTTGGGAAGACAGAATTGTATGTTCATTCTGGCAGAGGTAAAGAATTGGTGTGTACATATTTAAGCAATCTCAGTAGTACATTTAAAAATAATATTATGATCATGACATAAGCAAAAGACTGGACTGAACAATTTAACCTGAAAAAATATTTTATTCTGGATTCATTTGTTACCCATTTTGAGTAGTATGACACAGTTAACTCAAATGATTATATTTCTCTTTCATTCCTCTTAAGTGAAAGCATGCTAAGAATTACAATTTGGAATAAAAGAATTCTTAAAATTCCTGAAGATGAAATGTTAAATGATTGTGCCCTGTTTTCATTTGTCAAACAGAGATGTACGCTTTTCAAATCAAATCAGGTCTCAAAAATCAGTCAATCTATGCTCTCTTTCTGCACAAAAGCTTCAAATAGAATTCACTATGCATCCCACAAACCGCTGCAAAAGCTGCTGACTTGCTCATTACAGAATGATCAAAACACATTTTAAATCAACTCAAACGAGAAATTAAAGCCCAGGTATATCATAAGTTTGTATTTGGGAAACTAACAAATAGCAAAGTGGGGAAATGCATTGCTCTTCTGAAGATTAGCTTATAAATTAAGACGAGTGAATTGAGTCTGGCTGTTTCCTGGTTCATTTCACCATGTAATAATTATTGCCCAGTTTGCCATAATTGGTAATCTATACCGAAGACAGACTTAAGACTGGTGCAAGTATGCTAGGGTTCAAAACTAATGTGTAAAGGAAAAAAATGTTGAAAGTTTACAGGGGATACTATTAGATATCTCAATGACCTATATGTTCCATCTTTCCCACGCATACTTCTTCATTTTTTACTAAAAATAATTTGATATAAAAGTTTATAAACAACTCTAATAAAAGATGCAGTTTTAAGACTGCAATCACTATTTGACAATAAAAGGCAACCTTCTGCTACGAAAAAATAACATTTAAGTCTAGATGTATAACAGAAACAGCAGACCTTTGCTAGGTCACATGAATGACTAGGGAGTATCTACTGTGAATAATGCTCCAGAAATTTCTGAATTACCCTTCAGTTATGCAAAGAGCTCAGAGATGTCACCCTCTCCACCAGGATGATTATTTTGACTTCTGTCAGTCTACAATCATAAGTTTATAGAAAGGCATGTAGCTGCTTGTTGAATCAAAGCCTCAACAAGGAAGGTATTTTATCCTGTTTCCACAGGTGCTAACAGCAGAACTGTAAGATTTCCATAAGACTAAAGACTTGGTCCAAAGTGAAAAAGCATAATTTTAAAAGCTGCAACACACACACCACACACACACGGATAGTTCTGAAGAGAACTGAAATTTATTTTGAAAAATAAAACATTTTCAGTTATCTCTAACAGCTTATATAATACTAAATGTATTGGAATATATCTTCTAAATCCAGTGAACTCTTAGCAACATAAAACCCAATTAAAATGTTTAACTATTCCATATTTGCAAAGAAGAGGTATCTGACTGAGGATTCCCCTTTCTTCCACAAAGAATTGTCAGATTTATACATACTAACATGAAAAAAAATACTTGATAAATTCTGTTACTTCTGCCATGACCAGCAGAAAATTGAATGATTGTTCTGAAACAGAGTATTTACCAAAAACAAAAAAAATCTCCCAACCTACCCAAAGAACCCACATATTATTTCCTATTTCTCTTTAAAAAAAACTCTCCAGAAGTTTAAATTATTAAAAGAATCTCAAAATATTTAAAAATTGCATGATAATTTTGAAAGATTGAAATTTGATTGTTACATGTGCCACACTGTACCTGAATGCCAAGAGTATGGTGACAGTCTCAAAAACTGAGGTGCCATTACATTAGCAGTAATTCAGTACATAAAACCAAAAAAAAAAAAAAAAAAAGTACTTTTAATGAAATACAGTTAACTTTCCCATCAGAAACAGAAATAAAAACGGTAGTGAAAATCTAGTATTTCTTATGCAAGCTGGAGAAAAATTAATCCTATAAAGTCGTCATCTTCACGTTGCATCATGGCTTTTTCTTTCCTCGTGTATTTTGAAGCACTTTTTCTAATGTTACAGGGTTGCTGACTGTAGCCATGTTGGTCTAAGGACATAGGCAGACAAGGTTTTTTGGGTAAATGTGGTATCTTTTATAAAACCAACTAAATAGTTGGAAAAATTGTTCTTTGCAAGCTTTTGGGCACAAACACCCTTCTTCAGGCATTGGAGAATCTGCTGTTGGTTTGGGTGCTCTCTTGGGTAGATTAGAAGCCAATATGCAAAAATGCAGGTCTGTGAAAATGCAAGTTCTGCAAATCTCACTGTTCTCCTTAAAAGAACAATTCCAATCAGGCTCACTATAAGGACACTCTCCGAGTGCATTAAAAAAAAACAAACAGTGAGAAACTACATTTTTTTAAATGTTTTTTTACTACACTACTTGTTCTTGTAAATCCTTTGCATCCTGGCCTGCATTACCTCCCCCAAAGTCATAAGCACCAGTGACAACTGATGCTGCTGTAAAAAAGAAAAACAAATGCTTTGCATTCTCAATGTCTCCTGCTGGCAAGCTTCAGTTGCTGCAACTGGAGTTTCTCTTCAGTCTGAACTATAAACACAGCTGATCAACAAGGCAGAATAAAACTCACACTAGTGTTGCACATGCAAAACAGAGAAGCAGCAGGGCAAAGATGGATATATCATTTACATACACAACAAACATAGAATCAGGATATATAATATCATACATCCACACATGGATAAATATGAAAAACATGCAAAAAAAAGTGTTTATACAGAAGAACATATAATACAGATACTAAATTGCAATACCAATATCCCACGGCCTTAGTTTTTCTTAGCGACCTCTGCCATGACAAGGCAACTAAAGGCCTGTTTCAATATATCCTTTGCTTACTTTTTTAAGTATATTTTTTTCACCTACCGAGTTTAACTCAGTAATCCTATCCAAAATGAAAGCTGAAAAAAATCTGTGCAAGTAGTCCAACAATTTTAAGATGTGAAACAAAGTAGGTAATCATAGTACTGGGTAAAAACATGACAATATAGTAAAAAACAACAACCAAACCCTAAAAACTTTAAATCTCAATAAATTGAAGCATATCGACCTTCCAAGCTAACCTAAATATAGCAGCAGTCACATTGCTATTGGTAAGATTGTGTCAGCTTTTCCATTCTAAACCTCCTCCTAACCCTTTTCCAAGAGTTTATAACTCTGTTATAAATATTCAGTTTGGCATGAAGTGTAACAGTTTCATTTCTTAAACAATTTTAAAGGCATTTCTTTATAATAAGAGTCTCCAAAAGCCAACAGAAAATATTTCTATTTCTGTCTTTTTTTTTCTTAATGCATGAAGACCTAGTCAGTATCTTTCACTTTTCTCACTCTAATTTAACATACTTGGATTTTTTAAATGAAATTTGAAGGACACATTTACATTTCTGAAACTAGTATTGTCATTTTCAAAAATGTTTCCACTTAAAACAAAGCTATGCCTTGTGCTTAATAGCAAACTGCAAATGCACAAAGACCTCAATGCTTAGAAAAACTTAGAAATGTATATGCTTCTCCAGAAGTCCCACAGATTTAAGCTGAATTACTTGCATAAATATTGAAGTATGGACACAAGCATTCGTACTATCAGGGCCCTGACGCCACAAGGTTCTCTTCCCATGGCATCCACTGACTTCCAATGTAAACAGGCCTACTGATGGAAAAAATTACCTCAAATGCTTTGCTTCTGAATAGTGCTTTCATCTAAGGAGCTCCAAGTACTTAGCAAATAGTAGGTAGATATTGAGAAAACTCTCTCAGGAGGAGCTATTTTTCCCTATTTTGTGGCAGGGATAACTGAAACAGAGATATGAAATGATTTGCACAATGACTGATAAAGCTAGGGAGAGAACACAGATTTTCTGGCTGACAGCTCTTGCTTTAACCATCATTCGATAGTGCCTTTGACTTAAAAACAAAACCGATGACTACCACAACTCAAACCCGGGTTCCCTTTTTTCTCAAGTAGACAATTAACAAATCTGACTATATCAGAATAAAGAACAAAATAAACAGGCATTATGCATTCCAATACCTAGGTACAATGAGATTGCAATGACAGTTCAATTCTGCAAACCCTAATTCATGTGAGTAGCCCCAAAGTCATTGGAACTACCAGTTTAAGAAAGAACTACTTAGGATTAAGGGTTTGCAGGTTAAAGTCTCACTAAGTAAGATGCAATGGAAGTGGCTATCAGAGAGCACCGCTGCTACATTTTCTTTCTAACCAGCCCTTGACAAATACACTTGAAATTTTCAACGTAAGAAATCAAGATGGCAATTGCTCTGATAGGCCAATGCATACAGAGCACTACAGGAACTCAGCCTTAGAAGTGGATTTCTCAGATGTACAGCTCATGAGCTCAAGAGAATGACAGGGTGGAAAAGAAAAGCAGTTAAAGAAACAGGCATGTAAGAGTGTTTGCTACAGACTTTCCAAAATAGCATTTCAATTCTATTAACAAGGTTAAGCAGAGTCTAATACACCCCTTGCAAACTTGATATACATATCTGCAGTTGCAGTCAGAACCTTAAGGTGACAATCACTTGTCAACCACCATTAAACAGCGAAAGTAACAGCATTCAGTGTGTTAAGTTTAAAAACCCCATCCTTCTGTTCATATTGATACTGAACTAGCAGAATATCAATTTAGGGAGCCAAGGGAAATTTGTTCAGCACCATAAATACTCGTTAAACGTAATATTTCACATCAGAGATTGAAACAAATAGTTATCAATACTAATTTTAGAGTATTAATCTCATCGTTTTAAAAAGCTGCCTCCTTAGCAAATAAAAATGTATTATATTCTGCTATATTCAAGTTAACAGCAAAGGACTGATACCAATACAAATTGTAAGACTATAAAAAGATATCCTTTTGATGCCAATAATATGACTCCAGTGTAGTATAGTACAATTTACTGCACACAAATGAAAAAGCATTGCACGGTACAGTGCTAATATATGCTGGTGACTGATAACTAACCCGATCAACAATCTTCCTGCAGCGAGAGCCTAATTATCTAACCAGTAATTTAATAAATCCAGTGATTCATAATATCCACATTGGACACATGTTTTTAAATACAGTTGTTTGCTTGTGTCCATTTTGTGATAAAGTTTTTAAATGTAAGAGTACACTATGACTTTGGAGTTTGAAGGTCACATACAGTAACTGTTCTCTCATCAGGATTTTTATATGCTATGTCTATATTTAGTATAAGGAGGAATAAAGAGACCACCATCCTGTCACAATTTGGGGAGTGTTCAACCGCTAAGTATCATTCACCTGTTTCATCCAAAAATATATAAGCACTATTATTTTGTGCTAAACTTGAAAATAGCACGGAAAATAACTAAAACAACTCTGCTTTATAACTTAATTTAGCCTAGTAGCAATCAATTGCTTTCTGCAGCTCAGCAATTACCTCTGGTTACAGAGGACACTGTCTTTTCTCTGTTTTCACCAGCCTTTCAAGCATATCTCGTTTCTAAGAATGGGCTTTTTCTCTTATAAATACCTGTCACCATAAATGAACCATGAATTGAATTCCACGCCCAAATCAGAGAAGTATAGGCTGCTCTTTTTATTATTTTTTTTCCTGCCAAGGAATTTCTTTCAGCATCCTTCTACCTTCCCAACCTTACCATGCCACAACTTGGGCTGAAAACACCTAAATGTGATGGTGTCCATATTGAACAGGACACTCAAGGCTAACAAAATCCCCACTAGGAATAAGAGGTGGGCTTACCGTCGCTACGAATGCTTGATGCTGTAAAAGACGTATGACCCCCAGTGAGAATCTGAGGTATAAAAACACACCAGTTGCAAATAACGAAAGCACCATCGTCACAAAGTGCCTCACCGTCAATCGTCACAGACAACGCATCCAGGGTGAGGACAAAAAAAAACGATGGTATTGGGACTTACCCCATTCTAGATACTCAAGAATATTCTTCTCTCTCCTCAGCGGGGAATTATTACATTCGTCGTACAGGCAGATGAGTATATCCAGCAAGGTTTCCACACTGAAGCATTGCCCCTGGGTCTGCGTCGGCCCATCCAAAATAAATTGTTCCAACTGTCTCAAACGCACCTCTCCAGACATGATTGATTCAGTTTGCATGGGGGGGGGGGTTCCTTTTTTTTTTAAATGAGGAAGGTGACTTTCCAAAAAAACCAAAAAAAAAAAAAAAAAAAACACCCACAAAACCCCCCGAAACCCTTAACTCTTAAAAGTCTCTTTCAAATAATGAAGAATAGGCACCAGGCTTGCGTCGCCGTCCCTCTCTCCGGCAAAGGTCAGTGCAGCCTGGCGGGTGCTGAAAGCACAAGCCACCTCGGGGCTCCACCTCACGCTGGACACGGCATCCTTGCCCAGTTGCACGCGCGCACACACACACACACCTCCCTCCCACACAGCCAGGAGACGCACACAATGGCAGAGACCGAGAAAATAGCCACCCTACAAAAAAAATTAAAATGAAAAATATAGAGCGAGATATAATAACGTCTTATGGGTTTAAATGGGGGAGGAAGCGAGTCGGCTCCGACGCTGGGTCCTCATTCTCGTCCCGAGGACGGCGAGGCGCGGGCCGAGGTGCCCGGCGGCGGCGGGGATGGCTGGGCAGAGGGCTGCTCCTCCTCCTCTTCCTCCATTCACCAGCCCCAGGCCGGCGGCATCACCCGGCCAGAGCAGCCCCCGGCGGCATGGCGGAGCAGAGCGGAGCGGGGCGGGAGTAGTAAGCGCGGGGAGCCGCGCCCCGGCGGGAGAAGGCGGAGGCACAGTCCGGTTAAGCCGCCTCCGGGGCAGCGACGCTCGCCCCCCGCAGCCGGCCCGGGG